>NC_135572.1:127531713-127834743 GCF_965152235.1 Eretmochelys imbricata
ATCAGATAGGACATTTCAATGTCATGGATCAAAAATAATACCTTGAATTCCGCTTTGGAATCAACGCACAACCAGCCCCAGCTATGGAGCAGAAGGGTCATGCGCTTAGAGCAAGAATTTTGCTAAACAAGTGGCCCACTGTATTACTAGTGTCATACTAACTTCAGACTGCAATTGGATTTAAAAGTTTAGCCGCAGATAGAGAGCACTGTAGTATTCTAATCCTGAGCTGACATGAGCATGGATCACAACCAAAAGGTCTATATCTGAGAA
This sequence comes from Eretmochelys imbricata, assembly GCF_965152235.1. NCBI lineage: Eukaryota > Metazoa > Chordata > Testudines > Cheloniidae > Eretmochelys > Eretmochelys imbricata. Next base: position 127,531,987 of record NC_135572.1, read on the forward strand.
AAAAGGATGCAACCTTCTTGCCAGATGCAGATATGAAATGATCAATAGGTGGGTGAACATTCTAATCAGGAAGTCTGGATTGCCCTCAGCTAAATACTCAAGGTATTTCCCAATCCACCATGATCAATTCCACTTTGTGATGAAAATATAGGCATACTGTTTGTAAATAGATATAATGAGACTGAATTTCAGAAGTGTTGAATGCTCAAATCTTTAGCTGAAGGTAATGGTAGCTGTGGATTCACAGATTCTCTTTAAAAAAAACCAGGTCCACAGAGAATAAACATATAAATAAGAGAAATAAGTTTTTGGCAGACATGCAGTAAGCCACATTGTGAAAGACAACTCATCAAAAGTTTTTAACAAAAATATTTTTCTCAAATCACATTGCTGATTGTTTAACGGGTGCTCTTGTTCTGCAGTTAAACCCATTTCAATTTTAAAGAGACAAAAAAGTGCAGCCCTTAGACACTTAGAAAATCCAAAGTTGTGATACACATCTTAAAAGAAATTGTGAGTTAATTTAGTGCCCAGCTAAATGCAATGTGGGCAGGAACTGTGCAAGATGCCTTACTTAATGGTTGTGCACTTCAATCCTGCTATTTATTGCCAATGCTGCTTATGATCACCAGACTCTGTTCAACAAAGACTAGCAGTCTCGCTCAATTATGTGATGCTTTTGATGCCTATGTTGGGACTCAAACTTAGGCACCCATGGGCAAAAATGTACTCTGCCATCTAAATCCTCAGAATGAAATGCCATGGGCTCCCTAAGGGATAATGTCTATGGTGAAGTACAGGAAACTGAACATGGTTTATGTCAGTGATTCAGTACTGAAGCCAAGCGGAAGCACTTGGCAGTATCGAATATGATGTTTATGAAAATTCTGAAACAACTACAGCATTATTCCTCTTATATCACAAGGAAAATGAAGATTGAACACAACACAACTTAAATAAAAATAATAAAAATAATGTTTTCCTGTTTTCTAATGCCTTAAGGGCTACATTTTCAATATCTTCTGCTAATTTTGGTGTCTGATTTTGAATTTACACAAATCAACGTATGCATGCACATCAGATAGCAGATGTGTAATTTATGTGTGTAAATGCTGTTTTGTACATGTAGGCCAGAGTTTTTGGCTGCCCAGACTTAGGCATCCATATTAGGTTGGGTTGAGTCCTCTGGAAATTGAGTCTTGAAAATTCTCTGTCAGGGAAAAAGGTTTCCCCTCCTGTCTAGGGTTAGGAGGGTAGCCTTCCCTGGACTTCTGTATTAGCCAAACAAAACACAGAGTCTTGGCTCTTTGATAAAGTGAGGCACTTTAATGCTAGCAAGTACGACAGCTGAAGGGCTCAGCAATTCCTTTACAGAGGAAAATGGTGAAGCCCCGAACAAAGAACAGAGATGGGCTTTTATAGCCTGGTTCAACATACAGTGTGATATCTCTTCCAGTTCAAGCCGGTTAACCCAGTCTGTTTGAAGTTCTGGGGTAGGTATGAACATGGAGGCTTATCTGTATAAGGAATTCTTTCCCCAAAGTGGGGAGTACAGGTTACACACAGTTCACATTCCTTCTACCTATAACCTTAGAGAGAAGACAGATAAGCATAGAAAAAAGACAGAGGCCTAGCTTTACATGATTATAGGGTTGTTTTCTGGTTCTTTTCTTTATCATCTCTGTTTATGCTTTTTCAGTATACCCTTATGGTGGGGGAGGTTAGATCAGAGGTGGGCAAACTACGGCCCACAGACCACATCTGGCCCGCGGGACCGTCCTGCCCGGCCCCTGAGCTCCTGGCCCAGGAGGCTGTCTCCTCTCCCCCACAGCCACATGGAGCAATGCTCTGGGCGGCAGGGCTGCAGAGCTTGGCCTGACCTGGTGCTCTGTGCTGTGCGGCGCGGCTGCCTATCCTGGTGCAGCCGCGCCACCAGCCACCGGTGCTCCAGGCAGCGTGGTAAGGGGGCAGGGAGCGGGGGGGGGGTTTGGATAGAGGGCAGAGGAGTTCAGGGGATGATCAAGGGTGTGGATACGGGGCGGGGCAGTCAGAGGGTGGGGACTGGGGGTTGAATGGGGGCAGGGGTTCCGGGGACGCAGTCAAGAAGACGAGGAGGGGTTGGATGGGGCGGCGGGGGGTGGTCAGGGGACAGGGTGGGTGGATGGGGCAGGGGTCCCGGGGAGGCAGTCAGGAAGGGGGGGTTGAATAGGGTGGTGGGGGGCAGTTAGGGGAGAGGGGTCCGGGGGCGGTCAGGGAGAAGGGGTGGTTGGATGGGGCTGGGGGGGGAGCAGTCAGGAAGGAGGGGGGGTCGGATGGGGCGGCAGGGAGCAGTTAGGGGCAGGAGGTCCAGGGGCGGTCAGGGAACCAAGAGCAGCGGGTGGTGGTGGATGTGGCAGGAGTCCCGGGGGGGGCGTTAGGGGGCAAGAAGCGGGGTGCCGGGGGGTCGGATGGGGTGGGGACCGGGCCATGCCTGGCTGTGTGTGGAGGCATAGCCTCCCCTAACCGGCCCTCCATACAATTTCAGAAACTCAATGTGGCCCTCAGGCCAAAAAAAGTTTGCCCGCCTCTGGGTTAGATGAATCATTTGAGGGAATTCCATTTCAGGTCATGACTAAAAAGTGAATAGCTGTTTTAGCAAGTGGCCTTATGAAAACTGAGTGGCACAATTAGACATGTACAAATGAAACCGACATCTTTATTCATTTTGTAAAAGGATGTTTTATCTGGGCTGTACTGAAATCTTGTTCAAGTACAATGTAATATACTGTAACTTTTGAATAACCTTAACTGACGGTACTGCTATATGTGAAGGGCCAAATCCTCAGATGGTGTAAATTAGCTTCGTTTCATTGATTTCAATTGGAGCTGTGTTAACTTATATCAATTTATGTGCTTCTGGCCCAAAGTGTCTAAAAGCTAGGGTGACCAGATAGCAAATGTGAAAAATCGGGACGGGGGTGGGGGTAATAGGTGCCTATATAAGAAAAAGTCCCAAATATCAAGACTGTCCCTATAAAATTGGGACATCTGGTCACTCTACTAAAACCTAAAGGTACAGGCTCAAAATGTAACTCATTTGTACATGTTAATGTAATATTATTGACAATCACTAGATAGCACTATTACTGGTACGGTAATCTTGCAAGGTCTATTTAACTGAATGCATAAGCAGTTAGATCTTGGACAAGTGGTTGTGGTTGGGTGTGATATGGTTCTATTTTAAAGGTGAGTGTATCATCAGTATAATTTATTCTTTCCAGCTGAATGTCTTTCTGAGTGGAATAGTTTCTCTGGTGCAGAATTAGTGCCTACAGGATATACCGACTGTGTATAACAGTCCTGGTACCAGATCACACCACGGACCCAGGCCTCACTGAACACTGACAAATGCACAGCTGGAAACCAGTCTCACTCACCTGTGTGTTAGTGTTGCTAAATAGCACTAGAGTTACAAGAATGCGTTTAGACTTTATGGAATGCTTGTAGGATGCTGCATGCATTAATTCTACCTATAGTATTTGTATCCCATGTTCTAAGGTAATGTTTAAATGTTTGCTAAGACTGTAAATCCCTCCGCAGTCAGCAAAGAAGCATTACCAAGTGTGAAATGTCAGTTTACCACAAAAGGTATTATCTCCTCCCCAGCAAAAGGTGGTCTACGGTCATCAGACATGCCACTGTGGACAAAAGACTTTGTTGATTGCTTTCCTGCCACCCCTGAAGAGGGTATGTACACAAGCCCTCCTCCCATCACAGCTTGAACCCTGGGGGAAGGGAATAAAAATGCCTGTTAAGGAGAAACTGTTATCTTTATGCTGCCTGGACTCTGAGGGGCAAAGATTCCTAAACATAAGCAAGAGATCCCCAAGGTGCTTGGCTTGGGTTCACCCTAAAGGACATAAAACCTCGCTTATTATAGAAGCTTCTATTATCTTTTGAAACTTGACTAACTCACTTGTGGGTGTATGTTTACCTGCTTTAACCGCATAAATAACTCTCATATTTCTTTTTCTTAGTTAATAAACCTTTAGTTAGTTTATTACAGGATTGGCTACACGTGTTATCTTTGATTTGAGATCGGAGGTACAGTTGACTGGTTCTTTGGGACTGGGAATAACCTGAATACTGATGTGGTTTTTGGTGTAAAGGGACATCTATTACAAAGGCAGGCTTGCTTGGGTGGCAAGATAGATTGGAGTGCCCAAAGGGGGACTGTCTGTGACTCCGTGTTAAGGCTGTTATAATGCTTTAGGAGGTCACATTTGATACTTGGTTGGTGAAATCTAATTATAGAACATACAGTCAGTTTGGGTTTTGTGCCCTGTTCCCGATCAGTCTGCCCTGAGGTTGGCACTCATGTTTGTGAGCCACTCCAGACAGTTTGACACTGACACAAGGGAACAAAGACATGTTATATGATATGATGTCATAAACATTAAAACTAAGAATTGATCAATCCCCTCACAATGACATATTTCAGGGCTAAATGTTTAGATAACACCTTTTACCCAAACAATATTGAGTCTACATACCTATTAGTCCTGTGATGTAGCCTTGCTGCTGTAGTATCTTGGCAAAAGTGGTCTCATTTGGAGGGAGCCCTCCTGAGGCCCCAGTCCACTGAATAACACGATAGTCATTAGTGGCATCCATACCTATAATACACAATTTTTAAAAGTACTAAACACAGCAATGTGGGTGCTTTAGTCAAAAGCAAATTTTGTTTGCATCCGATGAAGGGAGCTGTAGCTCACGAAAGCTTATGCTCAAATAAATTGGTTAGTCTCTAAGGTGCCACAAGTCCTCCTTTTCTTTTTGCAAATACAGACTGACACGGCTGTTACTCTGAAACCTTTGTTTTTATAATAGCTCACTCAAGCTCTCTTGTCTGCACAGTCAAAACTTGCTAGACTTAAAAATCAACCTTTTGTATCTTTACATTGTCTCTCTCCCCCCTGCCGCTAATAACTGAATAATTAGCAGGCCACTAGAAAATAGTCTTACATTCTTGGGGCCAGATACTCAGCTCATCTAAATTAGCATAGCTTCACTGACTTTAATAGTCTGGTACTGATTTACACCAGCTAAGAATCTACCCTATGTTGTCTGGTTAAGCCCTGGTGAAAATAAATTAGAATCTGGGTGAGAATGGGGAGATGTAAATCTCTTGCTTTATATTACCAATTTCTCATTTGCACCTCACACAGATGTGTGTGACGTTATCCTTCTATCTTTTAATCATTATTTGCAGCAGGACTTGGAAAACATAGAAAAAAAATCTTTTTACAGATTTTTAGAAACCAAAGTTGTGGATCTGAGTGATGATGTGGATCTGTTTGATGGTGTGAAAAAGAGGAAAGCTGTAAACACAACAGGGCATGGAGATGGTCAAACATAAGTCAAATGTCAAGTTTTCTGGAAGACTGAAGTGGGACACTAATATAAGGGCTATTATATATTACAGTATCATCCAGACTTTACGGGTTCTGCACTGAGATATAGGAACACAGACTAGACTGTAGGTATCTGTGCACAATTCCCACTGAGCTCAATGGGAGGTTAAGGGTGGAAGTGGGGCAGCATATTAACTTCAAACTTCCTGGGATACACACTGAAATAATTTGCTATAATGCAATGACTAGGGAATTGCAGTCTAGAAGCTTGCATAACTATTTTTTTTTTCCATCCCTGGAACTTGTATCATCAGGAGAGAAAAGAATGCTTCTGTCAACCTGATTATTATTGTGTTTGGCTGACAGTTACAGAATTATAAGTTACTGACATTTGTCTTGCACGTCTGTCATTCCTGCTTGTTGACCGGAGGGAATGAAACTAGTCTGAGTATATTGCCTACATGCACTTGCTATTACATTACTATTGCAGGTATTTCTGTTTAGGATTTAAGGCTAAGGTAAAGTGTGTTTGCGAAACCTTTTGCCGTTTGAGCACTGTGCTATAAATTGTTGAGATTTAGCAACTTTATACGAAAACATTACAATTGGCATCACTATTACAGAGCAGCGTTATTCCCTGATCTTTCGTGTCACAAAATATACTAGTTTCAGCAGAAGCTGCTCCCAGGAATGGCTGTTTATTTTCTACCCCACTGCATTTAACGTGGGCCAGCCACATCTGCTAAATATCTGTGGACCTTCAAAATTGAATTACCCATGTGGAGAGGCTTCTGGTGGCAATTCAGTGGGAGACATCATGGCTCCTGCTCCCATCTGTTTGCACCTCCTAGCCTCCTTTCATGATAGCTACATGAGTGCTCCTTTCTGGCCTGTGCAGAGGCAGGGATGAATGGATCCATGTTGCAATAATTATAACATAAAATAAACAAATGTCCCCAGCAGCTGGTGATGGGACACTAGATGGGGAGGGCTCTGAGTTACTATAGAAAATTATCTCTCAGGTGTCTGGCTGCTGGGTCTTGCCAAAATGCTCAGGGTCCAACTGATATTTGGGGTTGGGAAGGAATTTTCCCTTGGGTCAGACTGGTAGAGAAAAACCCTGGAGTTTTTTTGCCTTCCTCTGCAGCATGGGGGCATGGGTCACTTGCAGGTTTAAACTGGAGTAAATGGTGGATTCTCGTAACTTGAAGTCTTTAAATCATGTTTTGAGGACTTCAGTAACTCAGCCACAGGTTATGGGTCTATTACAGGAGTGGGTAGGCAAGGTTCTGTGGCCTGCAATGCGCAGGAGGTCAGACTAGATGACCCTGACGATCCCTTTGGCCGTAAAGTCAATGACTCTAAATGTTTAAAAGCTAAGATCTCTTGCTAAGACAGCACTGTACCATGAAACAGGTCCACACCTGATCTGATTGGGTATCTGCCAGTCAGGAAAGCTGCTCTGCTTGGCGTGCAAAGCGGAGCCGCAGCAATGTGCTGAGTAAGTTTCACTCCTTCCTTTGCCAGCCGGTCAATGTTAGGGGTCCTAAAAACAAAATCAACACAACCAAATTTCATTACAGTGGTCTGCCAGCTAATAGTGATTAGCAATGTTGTGTACTGTATTTTTTCTTTCTTTTTTTTTTTTTTTTAAATAGACCTAATAAACATTTACTGAGCTCTCTAATAAAGTTAGCCGTTGGCTGTTTCCTCTGCCATAATTAGGATAATGGATTTTTTTATTTTTCTCTCTCTTAGTCTGGTCATTACAATTGTTTGGACATTTTTAAAGTGAATAATTCCTAAGCTTAGACCCCATCCCTACAAGCAGCTCCACGCAGGTGTATCCTAACGCTGGTGCACAGCCATATGGAGGCCACTGGGGCTTTGTGGCTGCAGAGGCCCATCCCTGGGTGGCTGCTCGCAGGAACACAGCCTTACTGAGGAATTGACAGAAACCTGCTGGTTAATGGAAATAGCAGGTGACAATGAGATGTCACCTGGGACTTGGTGGGAGGCTGAAGGTTATGTGGATCTTTTTCAGAAAATAATTATGTTGTCCCACTGTTATGGTAGAAAGACACCTGACACTGTCACACCAGCACTCTTTATGTAGAACTCATCACAAAAGGCAGATTGTCCTCACTTATGCAAAATTCTCTTTGAAGTAAATGCGAGTTTTGCCCAAGCGAGGCCTTCAGGATTGGTTCTCTACTTAAACAACCACATATAAAGTCTGTAGAAATGGGATGGAAAAAAATCAGCATATCACTGTATATCAGAATTACCTTCCATTTTGTTAACATTAATTAACTCCTTAAATATTCTCAGCTGATGAAGTAGGCTGCCCTTAGGAGCACAAGGAACATTTATTTCTCCTTTTCTTTATTTCATTTTCATGTTTAACTATTTTTTTATCTGAGAGTCAGAAAAAAAAATCGCCTAAACTTATACAAATGAAATCAGGACTAGTTTTTTTTTTTTTTTAGAGAGGCTGCTCACCAACCACCCCCAGTGACTTCTGCTGGCGGTGCAGGTGCTTAGCATTTCTAAAAATCAGACCCAAAATAACACAAAATAATTGTTAATGATAAATAACTTACAATAAACATAGCCATTGCCAACAGAGTATGTCATTGTGCGGCTTTTATAGCGTTGCGAGAGAGATGGTCCAGTTAGCACCTTTAACCTACTGCTGGTGACACCAGCAGGGAACCCCGTCCTTCCGCCAGCCAGTGGCTCAACAGAGGAGGAACTGGACAGAATATGACATTCTTACAATAAAAAAATAAATGAACATCTTTGATTACTATGCCTAAATCCTTTACCTTATAGTATCATTTCCATAGCAGCCTACATCTCCAATACCAAGATCATCAGCCAGTATCAGTACAATGTTGGGCTTGTAACTGACTGAAGCATGTGACCCAGGTGGCTTTAGGAACAGACATAAAACTAGGAGGATGGTCAGAGAGGTCCTGAAAAGGTTAAAAAAAATCAATATAATTTGGCTATTCTTATTTTTTAAATACACCCAGAAGGAAATGGCAGGTGAAATCAGATAATTCTAACTCTGGACGGAACAAAGTGTGAAAAGTTTTATGAAGAACTGACAACAGAAATATTTTAAAAAATACATTGTATTACAGTAACTCCTCACTTAAAATCATCCCAGTTAACTTGTTACGTTGCTGATCAGGGTTGTGAGTTCAATCCTTGAGGGGGCCATTTAGCCATCTGGGGCAAAAATTGAGGATTGGTCCTGCTTTGAGCAGGGGGTTGGACAAGATGATCTCCTGAGGTCCCTTCCAACCCTGATATTCTATGATTCAATTAGGGAACATGCTCGTTTAAAGTTGCGCAATGCTCCTTTATAACGGTCCGTCCGTTTGGCAGCTGCCTGCTTTGTCCACTGCTTGCAGGAAGAGTAGCCCGTTGCAGCTAGCTGGTGGGGGCCTGGAAACAGGGTGGACCGGCAGCCCGCTTTCAGCTCCCCGCTCCCCTAAGTTCCCTGTGCAGCAGCTGCCCAGCAGGCTATCAATTGCCGGGCAGTTCAGCTGTCCCTCCCCCACTGCCATGTGCTGCTCCTGCCTTCTGCCTTGGAGCTGCTCCCGGGAGCCTCCTGCTTGCTGTGGGGGCAGGAAAAGAGGGGGGCTAATGTCACGGTGTCTCCATCCCCCTTGCTCCTGCCCCACACTTACCCCTTCTCCATATAGAGCAGGGTTGGTTCACAACAGGGCTCAGGAGGGAGGGAGCTTGCTGGCCAGAGCTGCTGTCTCAACTTGCAAATACACTTAAAAAGGCAGTGTACTTAGAGTGGCGTCAGCGTACTTAAAGGGGCAATGCACATCTCTCTCTCACAAACACACCGTGTGTGTCTCTGTTTGCCATGCTATCTCCCCTCCCTCCATTCATGCTGCCTTGTAGAGTGTGAGGCTACATTAACAACAATGTGTTAACCCTTGGGGGCTCAGCCGAATGCCAGTTCATCTTTTAGCAGTAAGGCATTCCCTGGGAAATATCCCATCCTCTTCCACCCTCTGACTTCACCACCTCACCCAAGCTTCACAATCATCATTGCTGTGTACAGTATTAAATTGTTTATTTAAAACTTATACTGTGTGTATATAAAATATAGTTTTTTGTCCTGTGAAAAAAATTTCCCTGGAACTTAACCCCCCCTCCCCCTTATTTATATGAATTCTTATGGGGAAATTGGATTCGCTTAACATCATTTTGCTTAAAGTCGCATTTTTCAGGAACATAACTATAACATTAAGTGAGGAGTTACTGTATTTATATTATTATACAGGAGCTTTCAGTGAAATTCAAACTAAAAAATGACCCCGGGTTACCTATTCCACTACAAAGCAACTCACTTATTCCCATCACTTTCTATTTACTGCTTGAACATAACCAACAGAGATTTCCACTGTGTTCAGCACCTAGATAAAGACAGCCAATCTGGTTCCGTGTGTCAGCAAGAGAGCAATAATTTTATCCCTTCATTTCTTTCATAGCCATGTAATGAACTCCAAGGAAGAAGATAGCAGGATCATACTATAGGAAGAAATAAAAGTTGAACAGGGCTAGTCTGTGAGCAAACCACATATCTATTATTAGTTGGGGATTTCTGAGAGAAATAAGCACAAATATTAACAAAACCAATATGCTCCTTTGTTTCCCAATTGGTGTTATGGCATCATCATGCAAGTTTTGCATTTTGGGCATACAAACAGGTCTATAAATCTTTAGCTAGAAGTAAATAAGTGAGGGGAAGAATACAGATCTGATCAAGTATAAATTTGTCCCTCCATTATCTATTTGAATATATAATGTGCCACTATACTGAACAAATTAAAGCATTTTGTATTTCAATCAGCTTTATGCATCTCAAACATAGAGTTTCTATGGGTTCCTGAACCTGCTACAGTTTACAAGTTTAAAGTTCTTAACATTTGGCCAAGAAAAAGAATTGTTAAGTGTTGATCCAACATTCCGTACTCCAAAGAATTAAAGTTGTGGATGATACATTTTTAATGGACTAGCCTAAAATACATGGGACAAATTTTCAATTATCACCCTCATATCATCAAGCCAATTCAAGAGCTAACTAATCAAAATTTCTCCAACTATGATGATTATTTTTCTATTTAATAATTTTTTCCTGCAACGTTTACCCATCTTTTCCTCATGATTATTTAAATTACTGAAGTACTATAATAATTTGTCTGATTTTACTTTGCACAATAACCATGAAATTTTGCCTCACTCCTTTGTATTCCAGAGTTAACAATATGTCTAATATTACTGAATGATAATAAATGCTGCATTGAAAAGAATGACCGGACAGTAATACCTACACCCCCAATATGCACATAACAAAAATGTATTGCAAGATGACAGTATCCTTCTTGTACATACCATGATAAATGACTTGACTAAATTATATAGATTTTCCAGATTACCTGCTTGTAAGGATCCATGCTGGATCAATTCAAAACTCCAGGAAAGCCCGCCTTAGCACAGAAATTACAAGGCCTACTTTAGAGCTTATATCCATATATATATATATGAGTGTGAATATTCTTCTAGTTTGGAGTGTTTGAATTTGGAGTTTCATTAGAGTCCCAAAAGTCAAGGCATAAAATTCAGATATTTCAGAATAAGGATTTGGATATGGCATTTCATTACAATCCAATGTCTGTCTTACACACAATCAGATATTACACACTGAAGACACACATCAATTAAATAGGTTAGAAAGCATCAGGATGTCTACTGCCCCTTAACTTTATCATGAAAGAACAGGCTATTCCTCCTACATACTTAACTCTCATCTTCTGTTTATCTGAAATGTACTGAAAAGTATTGCATCAATCCCTGAAGCAATGCTGGAGTCTGACTGTCTGCCTTCATTACACATACAGACTGAAGTTCAAACCTCCTACAGATTATGCAAAAAGTCAAAAATACTTATGGAATGAGGAAATAACTTGTGTGTACTGGATGACCGAGATTTGGAAAGATATGTCGCAGAATATGAAAGGGTTTTAATTCAAGAAACACATGTAACTCTCCAAATGACAAAGATCTAAATAAGGAAGAAAAATTAAAAGATCAGCCAGCTACTACTTCTTTCTGCAGCAACTACTTGGCCATAACTTAACACATGGATAAATTATAGGCCTCCACTTGGTAATTAAGAAGTGACAAAGAGAGGAAAACTATTTTACCTTGGCATAGTGAAACCCATAGCTCTGCTTGTCACATAACTCCAAAATGTTTTGTGCAGTATTATACTATAAATCATTTTACCCATCTAATTTGGCAGATGAATCCCAGTCAATCAAATCCTCTTTAACAGTACGAATGAAGAGGCTTCTGCAAGGGTAATACTTTTACCCTGGAGAAGGTCAGTGAGACAACAATATATCTAGTGGATAAAATTCTGTGCTAAGCCTCTAAAGGTATGTCTACTCTTCGAGCTGGGGTTGAGATTCCCAGTTCAAGGAGACAAACCCGTGCTAGCTCTGATGGAGACCGCACGCTAAAAATTAGAAAGTAGCTGTGGTGGTGAGAGTGGCCAGCTGCCCAAAGTTTGTGTCCATCAGAGACCTAGGTAGGTACTCGGGGCACCTGGACCCTCTCACTACTCGCACTGCCATGGCTACATTCTATTTTAATGCACCAGCTACATCAGAGCTAGCATGGGTATGTCTCCTCGAGCTGGGAATCTCAACCCCAGCTCAAAGTGTAGACATACCTTTAGAGGCACAGCGCAAAACTCACAGCCCAGGGAGAGGTAGGGGCCCGGTAGGCCTCTCTAAGTTACAGCAGCCTCACAGGGCTGCCCACTGGACAACTACGTTGTCCAGAATGTCCACAGTATTGTGCACTGTGGCCCCACTCCTTCCATTATGCACGGGGATCCTCAAAGGGAGACTCACAGCTGTACTTCACAGTGCTTCTGTGGGAGCAAGCTCCAACAGGCAGTATCCGGGCATCAGTTTCCCCAACTATAAAATGGGAATAATGATACTTATGTCCTTTGTAAAGTGCTTTGAGAGCCACTGATAAAAAGCCCTATGTAAGAGCTAGGTATTATTATTTAGGGCCCCTTTACGCCAATCTAGCCTTTTACCCACCATAGAGGGTCTGGAGTGTCTTTACAATAAACAAATGGTTTTTCCTAGAATTCTCAAAATCATCCAGAAAACAAGTGCAACCAATGTACTGATCTTAAATAGGTGTAACAGAGGGAAATCCAGTCCCATAATTTTAAACTGCTTTTCTGATTCTTTCTAAACTTCCCAGAAAAATTGAACTTGAGACATTTACACATGACATGTACATTTAAATGGAATCGGTTTCTTTTTGGGGAGAAGTTGGGGAAAGGGGTTAAAATTCGGGCTTATAATGTGAATGTAGTATCAACCTTCACAGTACAGCAGCTTCTGCCATTGGTAATTTGAAAAGATTAAGAAGAAACAGGATAAAAATACCACCACACCAATAAATCACATGATTATATTTTATTTATTTTTATATACACACTACTGTTATATTTATGATGCTGATGTAGACTTTATGATGTCATTCGACTCTAATGAGCTTTTACTCATAAATAGGAAGAAAACAGTCATTTGTTCTAGTGATTTTTTTTCTTACCAGTAGCCTGTCAGGTGCCACATGATTTCTACCACACAACGGTTGGTATTTCAGGATTCTGTAAAAAAACAAAAGAACAAACAAAAACCCCATCACATTAAAATAAAAAATGTAATCATGTAAATGATTAAACAGCCTGATCCAAGCCCCACTGAAATCAATGGGAGTGCCCATTCACTTCAATAAGCTTTGGATCAGGCCCAAAATGAAAAAAAGCAGTGACAACAATAAGGAATAGACATTTAAGAACAGGTCATGACACACTGATATTATAATTAGTTACTTCCAGTAACGCCCACAGTGTTCTAGTTGCCATCTAAACAGAGAAGATGGCATGATCCATGCTCTGAGAAGCTGGTACCCTAAGAAAAGACAAATAGACCAAGAGGAAAGTGAAGGGAGAAACAAATTATATTATCCTAGTATATGGGCCTTATCCAGGGCCTTTTGAAGCCAATGGAAAGAGTTCCATTTGAACCAGACCTTATGTAACATACACATTTCAGGTTTCAGAGTAATAGCCGTGTTAGTCTGTATTCGCAAAAAGAAAAGGAGTACTTGTGGCACCTTAGAGACTAACCAATTTATTTGAGCATAAGCTTTCATGAGCTACAGCTCACTTCATCAGATGCAATACACATTTCACTGAGTCATGCAAGTCCACAGAAGTAACCAGATGCCACAAGAATGGCAACTGGAATCATTAACTCCCATAGCATTGCACCAACACCATCATATTAACTTGTGATGGAGATTAAAATGACAGTTGCTTTCTCTGTCTCCCCTGCAATTTTCAGACAGAATCCCATTATCTCCCTCTCTTGATGTATTTATTCTCTTTAGTTTAGGACAGTTTCCCCATTGACTGGGTAATAATTCTCTTTCACTGTACTACAAGATTATATTACCCAGTCAATGTCCACCCTTTCTAAGTTAAGGAACTGTAAGAAATCTTCTTAAGCACAATAATAGTCTGCTAGCTCGTTTTACAATATATTTTCTTTTAGTCTTCCTAAAGATATGCTTAATTGTTAGAATTTCTAGTCATCCACTATTACAGATTACCAGCTGATGTCATCGTCACAATGATGCTGACAATTTGGTTCTCTCCCTCTCTTTACCTTAAGTTTTGAGATGTACATTTTCCTGATTGGTACTTCTTTTTGCATCATTTCAGTTGGTTACACCTTTTCCCTCTGTGTACATTCTCTGGAGGTTGTGTCTCCATAGCTCTGATCTGGGTATTTTACTTTCACACATTTCCTCTAAGCTCTCCTGTACCGTTGGCATGGTTTATACACATTAAGAACAAGATACTATTGTTACAAAGAATTAAAATAGCAGTCTAATGATCTTGATTCACAGGCATCTGAATAGGTTTCTTAGAGCTTACTCAGTGATTGCCAATTCAACCTTAAATGCATCTCAAACATCCCGGTATTGTTTACTTTGTTTGTTTAACCTTTTCCATAAATTGTAGCATTCAACAGCTTAGTTAATGTATACATGAAAAACAAATACAATGCCTATAATACTTGATTCCATTTCTTAGATCCTGTTTCTAACTCTTGCAATCACAAATTACATTTAAAACCATCAATACCACATACCTTAGAACAGTGGTGGGCAACCTGCGGCCCATCAGGGTAATCCGCTGGTGGGCTACCATACAGTTTGTTTACATTTGCACGGCTGCCCGCAGCTCCCAGCGGCTGCAGTTCACCGTTCCCGGCTAATGGGACCTGCAGGAAGCGGTGGCCAGCACGTCCCGCCGCTGCTTCCTGCAGCTCCCATTGGTCGGGAATGGTGAACCATGGCCACTGAGTGCTGCAGGTGGCCCACCAGTGGATTACGCTGACGGGCAGTAGGTTGCCCACCACTGCCTTAGAACAAGAATTGCAGTTTTTACAATCAGGGTTTAGAATGGACGTGGTACCAATACATGGCCTACGCACACACAAACCTCACAATAACTTCCCAAAAGTTGACTAAAAATACTGAAAACAATTATTTTGTTAACAAGTACCTAACTGCATGTACTGCCTGCAGTTAGTCTGGAGCAGACCCAGATTTAGGTCTGGGCATTAGTATATAATGAACCATATGAAGATGAGTGAAAATTTCTTGCTGCCTTCAGATCCCTCCTCTAGTCACAATTTTATGACCTTAGTGGCAGAGGTGCTAAGTCAATGATACTCAGACCTCAGTACAATTGGTTAATAACATAGTAAAAGCATCCTGATTGATTAATAATTAAATCACACTGTGTTTTAATATCATGTGCTGCAAGGAGCTGCAGGAGACACATTAAAGAGCCACTTGTGGCTTCCTGAGCCTTAGTCCGAGTATCACTGTACTAAGCATCTTTAATACCTACTAAAGTAGAAGGAAGTTGCAGGGACTCAGCAGCTTTGAAAGTTAGGTGCAGTTATTGTGCATTTAGCTGCTATTCAGGTCTGGATTGGCCTGTAAAGTCAGACCTTTGGATTTACCCTCCTCACATTTACTCAGAATATGGGACTGAGAAATTGGTGGACTTTTCTGTGGAGGTGCCTATGAAATAAAAGACAACATTGTGATAACAGGGAACTAAATTAATTTATCTTCCCCCTCTCCAAGTCTTCCCCCCTCCCAGATTAAGGGGAAATAGAGTATGGTCAGAGTGCCTTTGTGCTCTGGCAATTCCTGGCTATCCAAACAGCTGCTCTGGGGCTGTTGCATCCACCTGCAAGTATGGAGACCTCAGGGCTACTCTAACCTCTAACTCCCATGAGCTCATATTACTATCCCCCAACTGCTCTTAAACAGACTAGTCACTTTTTATTATCCAAATTGTATTAAATTCAAATAGAAAAAAATAGTAAAGCCGATGAAAACAAAATTGGATCTCACCCACTGTTCCCTCTAAGCTGTGCGCGTCTGCACCCGCACACACAGATCCTAAACCCCGTACACACGGTGAAACACCGCACGCACAACAATTTGCACAGAAGAAATTTTTTGCTCACACGGCCTGTCAAGAATTAGAGGGAACATTGATCTCACCCCAATTTTAACAATTTCAGGTGTTATTCATAAGAGGCCTTTTATATTTTATTAACTATGCAAGACTTATACTGACAGTGCCCCTAAAACTTCTCCCTATTTTGCTATCAAAGTATTCAGAAGCATCTAGCTTCAAGTGAAATAGCACAACCCTAGGCAAAACCTATAGGTATTTTTAGACACATGAATCCTTTTCTTAAGGAGGACCCCAGTCTGTAGCACACAGTTCAACATTACTCATGGAATTCTCTTTTTTTATTTGATTTTGTGCCACTGAATTGGTTAAAATGCTCCTAACTGTAGACTGAGTGCATACACAGTAAACCATCTCATAATTCCAGATCAACTGGTATGCAAAATGTACCGTATGCAAAATTCAACGGATTGCTCCCACTTTATGCAGCACTAGCATGGGCAAGACAGAGTTGTGTATGGTAGTCATCTCTGTAAAAAGAAACGTTTTTCAAAAGCTTTAATCAAATTATTTTATTCTGAGGGAAACAACAAACTTTTTGGAATGACCGTTAATATTTTCCTGTACATTTTCAAACAAATGTTGCTACAGTAGAAAGTGACCAATACAGTACCTGGTGCTGTCACGCTGCACTCCGGTAGTTTAGAATAGAAGGCAGTCGATGCATTTGTCTGTGAGCTCAGTTTCAGAGTTGATTTTAAGTCATTTCATATTCGTCAGTGAAACCACCTCTGTCACAGCACAGCATTTACCATCAGTTTTAGCTGTTGCCTGGAGGGCAGTCTTCATATCTGCTCATGCGCACAGCTCTGCAGCACGGAAAGCAGGGCACTTCCCCAGTGAAGGAAAGCTTAGCCTAACCAGTACAGCACCAGAGAAGCCAAGCCAGAAAAACCTTATTACGTATCTCTGCTGCTGACAACAAGGCTCAATATGCTAAACTTCCCTAAAGTGTACCTCCTGCTGATGTTTGCACAGTGGTAACATTCATAAACACATGTGGGCCTGATCAGTGAACAGTAGGCCTTTCATTAGAGACCTAGCGAAAATGATTTCTGCTGTTCACTGGATTCCAGAAGAAGATTAAGGGGTCCCCCTTCCAGCTCAACAGCGTTCCACTGAAACTCTAATCATCCATTAACAAACAATTTCCATTAAATCATTCATCACTGCAACTCGGGCCTGGGAAAAAGAACAAATGTAACACTTTCTTTTACACTTTTAGTGAAGCAGCAATTCCGTAAAGTTTACACGAAGTGAGGGAAACTAATCTTTTTTAAACAGCTTTGAGTGACTGCAACAATGAGCAGGAATTGCAATAGACATTTTAAAAAGAAAATAAGCTTCTAATAGCAGACAGAATTTACAATATTTCTCTATAATGTCCCACTTTTGCCTTTAGAAAAGAGGGGATAATATACTGACCATTCTTTATTCTGGTTACTGGGTATCTAAAGGCACAATGGGCATTACATTTTTTAATCATGTTATTTTTAAAGGCAGTTCTGACTCTGTATTGGCCTGAGGAATACATACAAAGGGTCTGTCTTCACTGCAGAGTTAACTACACTTGCGTTACTTCTCTTGAGTTAGCATAGCTTGAGTGAAAGCAGCCATACCACAAAATAACACTTGAGCTGCTGTCCATAATGTTGCTGTTTTCAGAGCTTGTCTATATAAACCTGTAGTTTGTTACAAGCGGGGGTGTGAATCTAGCCTGCGATGCACTACTAGACACCCAGGGGTGGCCCATGCCAGCTGTCTTGGGCTTGTGGGGCTCAGGCTGCAGGTCTGTTTAATTGTGGTGTAGGTGTTCTGGCTTGGGCTGCAGCCTGAGCTCTGGGATCCTCCCACCTTGCAGGGTCCTAGATCCCGGGCGCCAGCCCAAACCCAAATGTCTACACTGCAGTTACACAGCCCCAGCCCCACAAACTGAGCCAGCGAGCATGGGCCAGTCATGGGTTTTTAATTCCAGTGTAGACATACCCTAACTGTCCATGTGGACCCAGTTGATGCACACAAACAGTTTGTTAGTGCACTTTGATCTGCCCTGCTTTGGAATGGGAGTGGATTAACATGCACTAACAAACTATTAGGGTGTATCATCAGGCTCCACATGGACAGTGTGTGGCAGGCTAGCGCAGGACAGATTCATATCCCCGTTCACCTAGACAAGCCCTCACTTGTGTGTGGCATTAAGGGCTTGTCTTTGCTGCCCCAGTTAGCTCGAGTTAGTACACTTGAGTTATTGCACTCAAGCTAGTCTAGCTTCACTAAGAGCCGCTGCACTTCAGAATAACAGAGTTGTTACACAGAGTTACACAGAGTGATTGGATTAGCTTCTGATGAGTTGCTGTAACTCAAGCAATCCCCACTGCATTCCTAGCTCCAGCATCACTCGAGTTACTGCACCCCTCCCTCTGAGAGTATGTCTTGCAGCCAGTGGCAGCCCTCGGCAGCAAGCATCAAAGCCTGGGTCAACACTCTTGGGCTCATGCTACCACACTGAAAATAGCTGTGCAGACAGTGCTTAGGCTGGAACTCAGGCCCTGGAGCCCACATCCCTCTCTAGGCTTCAGAGCCCAAGCCACAATGTCCACATAGGTATTTTTAGCGCAGTAGCATGAGCCCTGAGAGCCTGTTGATCTGGGCCGTATTATAGATGTACCCTGATGGGCCAACTCATTTGAGCTTAAAGCACCACTTAACTCAAGATGGAGATTTTTGTATGTGGACGGAAGTCGAATTGGGGTAACACTTCAGTGATCATTCTAGCTAACTGTGCTGTGAAGACACACCCTAAACCTTCTGGGTCTTGTGGTTCTTTGTGCTGCAGTGTGCTGAGGCACACTATGAATTCTATCCCACTGTACTGTGGGAGAGCCTGTCTGTCCTTTCTGGGCACACTGGGGGAATTATGGGAAAGCAACGGAAGACTATCAACACTCAAGTGGAGCTAGCCTGCATCCCAGAGTGCGGAGTGGTGGTGTTAGCAAACTGACAAGCCGGCCAACTCAAGTAAAAAGCACCACCACACCTGAGTTAAGGGCTTTAGTGTGTGGAAGGAACTCAAGGTACAGGCAACATTTGAATTAACTTAGCAGTGAAGACAAGCCCCAATGTGTTGGATCATATTAAAGAAGTTCTGTATTAAAATCACAAATGAGTTTGATTCCCCATAGTTTAAATTCCAGGGTATTACTAATTAAGAGGTCTCTTGTTTTTTGGTACTGTTTCTCTGCCACTCTGTGTGAAACTTGCAAGCTGCTAATTGTGTTAGTACATCCTAAGACAGAGTCTGTTCTCAAAGCAATACTTTGTAACAACAACTACTCACACAGAGAGAGACTCAAAGCAATACTCTGTAACAACAGAAACAGCACCCAGAGACTCCCCGCCCTTTTGTTGTATTTATCTCGCTTTGTCAACAATTGTGATTAAAATAGAGATAGAGGATGTATGTGATGGATGCTTGGTGTGGATAATAAATGAATGATCAGGGAGGTGCCAGCCTAAGAATCCAGTGTCGATCAGTGGAAGAAGGCGTCAAGTGGAAACAACCAGAGGACCCCCGGAGGGCAGACTGGAATCCACCCAACAGCCTCAAGGATGGGAGAACCAAAGAACAAGATAACATCTGGCAGCACGGAGCCATCAGGAATGTGCCATCTGCTGACTGAGTCAGCAACAGCATGATGAAGCAATTCCCATAGACTGGCATAGGAAGAAATTCCTATAAAAAATGGACTCTAGCAAGTGAGAACTTTGGGGTCTGATTCTGCAAACCAACTTCCAGGAGCATCAGATGAGCATCTGACAAGGCCCTGCTCCCTCCTTGTGTCCAGGCCACCTGGCCAGTGGCCTGGCTTAAGCAACTCTAAGGCTGGTGTGATATGATATGATATGATAACAACCTTGCAGAACCTGTGCGTGTGTGTGTATGAATGAATGTGAATAAATATGAAATTGAATGGAATGTTATAGCTATAACTAATCGCTTACTATGATTCTTTCTGTATTGACAATAAATGTGGCATTTTACCTTTTCCCCTTTAATAAGATCCTGCTGGTTTTTATTTTATTGGTATAACAAATGCACAATCCATTCTGTGTTCCCCTGAGGAAGGGTGGCCCATGCCACCACCGATGCAGGGCCGTGCATAAATGACACAATTTAGCCATTTGTTTATGTAACCCTTCTGCAAGGGGAAGTTAGCAGCAACAAGGGCCAGCATCCTGCCAGAGATCCCGCCCCAGGACCCAACCACAGGGAATCCTGACCCACAAGATACACAGCAGGCTGACCACGCAGACTTTGAGTCTGCACCAGACGAGGTCAAAGACCATGAGGGCCAGCAGCCGATGGTGAGGGCTGCCACTCTGTGGCAGACTGCCTGGACCGAGAAGCTACAAGCAGCAGCTTCCTTTGATGACTTCGACGCCCTCGTAGATAGGCTCACCCAAGAACTGTCTGCGGAAATCGCTCCCAGGAGAAGTTTGAACCAGGAGAACGCCCCGCCTGCCCACAGAAAGCCTGCTCTAAACCACAACACCATCACTGGGGAGCCAGAAGTAGAGATGCCAGCCACCGCTACGATCCGGCCGTGGCTTCAAGGATCCAAAAGCTGTACTGGGCAAACTGCTCCAAGGCCATGAGGAAGATCCTAGATGGGCTCTTGCCCTACTGCACGATCCCATTGGAGCATCTCTACAGCTACTTCAAGGATATATTAGACTGCGTAGCCCAGAATGACGTGCAGCACCCAGAGCGCCTCCACCCCCTGCCCCGTGTCGACGAAGCGGGCGCCCTGGAAACTGACCATACGCCCAAGGAAATGGTGGCCAGACTCTCAAAAACAAAAAACACCGCTCCCGGGAAAGACAGCATCCGCTACAGCCTCCTGAAAAAGTGAGATCCCGGCTGCCTGGTCCTCGCCACGCTCTTCAACCAGTGCAAGCGATTCCGCCGGACTCCCAGCTCCTGGAAGAAGGCCATGATGGTTCTCGTGTACAAGAGGGGCCAGCGGGATGACCCCAGCAACTGGAGGCCCATCTCCCTCTGCTCCACGATGTACAAGCTCTATGCCAGCCGCCTGGCGTCGAGGATCATGGAGTGGTCGGTGCGTGGGGGGGCCATCAGCTCCACCCAGAAAGGCTTCATGTCCTGCGAGGGCTGCTATGAACACAACTTTGTCCTCCAAACCATGATTGAAATGGCCAGAAGGGCGCGGAGGCAGTGCACAGTAGCGTGGCTTGACCTGGCTAATGCCTTTGGGTCCATGCCCCACCACCACATCTTTGCCACGTCTCCAGGAGTTTGGGATGCCAGAGAACTTCCTTCGTGTGATCCGAGAGGTGTACGAGGGATGCAGCACCACCATTTGCTCGGTCGAAGGGGAGACCGCCGAGATCCCGATCCGGAGCGGAGTTAAGCAGGGCTGTCCCCTCAGCCCCATCATCTTTAACCTTGTCATAGAGCCATTGTTGCGAGCGATCTCCAATGGCACAGACGGCTTCAACCTCCACGGTGAGAGGATGAGCGTCCTGGCTTACACGGATGACCTGGTCCTGACTGCGGACGACCCAGAGAACCTCCAAGTATGCTAGATGCCACCAGTCGAGTTGCCAACTGGATGGGGCTCCGCTTCAATGCAAAGAAGTGCGCAACTGTCCACATCGATGGCAGCAAAAGGGACTTGGTGCACGTTCCAGATCCAGGGCGATCCCATCATCCCCCTGGCAGAGGGGCAGGTGTACCAGCACCTCGGCATGCTGATGGGTTTCCGTGTCCGGCAGACACCCGAGGACACCATCCAGGAGATCTTGCAGGATGCCGCCAAGATCGACGCCTCCCTGCTAGCACAGTGGCAGAAGATAAACGCCCTGAACACCTTCCTGATCCCCCGCATCTCATTCGTCATAAGGGGATCCGCCGTGGCGAAGGTACCCCTCAACAAGGCAGAAAAGATCGTCCGGCAGCTGGTGAAGAAGTGGCTGTTCCTTCCCCAGAGAGCCAGCAACGAGCTGGTCTACATCGCCCACAGGCATGGTGGTGCCAACGTCCCCCGCCTGGGCGACCTGTGTGACATTGCGGTGATCACCCACACCTTCCGCCTCCTGATGTGTCCCAACTCCATGGTAAGGAACATCGTGGCAAACGCCCTCCATGACGCAACAAAGAGGTGGATCGACAGAGCCCCCTCCAGCCAAGACATCACCACCTTCCTGAGCGGTTCCCTGGATGGCGAATTTGGATGGGACGGGCGCGACATCGCTTCACTGTAGTCCTGTGCTCGCAATGCCATGTGTTGCCTGGGGAAGCACATCGGCTGCCACTGGGAGTGGTGCGAGGCGTGCCAGGAGCTGGGAGTCCTGGTGTCGCAGATCAGGTCCAACGACAACACCATCATCACCTCGAGCGCCAAGGGCATGCTGGAGAGGACCCTGAAGGCAGCCATCCACTCACTGTACATGGAAACCCTGACCCCAACGAGCGTGTGCTGTGGACCTGTGGGATCAGTCGATGCTACGCATGGCTCATGCGGCGCCTCATGGTCTCGGACACCATCCGATGGTCCAGGGACATCTACATCGAACACATCACCGGCCACCCGACAGTACCAGGAGGTGTGAGCCGGTACGACATCGTGCATCAACTATGGGAAAGGGACTGAGAGACTTTTTCCATTGGACAATATGAACTGGAACAATAAACTCACTGAACATTAAATCCCACCAAATGAGGGTAAATCCATCCTCATCATCGTATCCATTCATTATACTCCACACCTGAACATAGCCATTATATGAACATACCCCCATATCTCAATGTCTGTACTTTGTCCCATTAACCTTTGTCCCATTAACCACCCCCAATCAGGGAGATTGCAGATTATGTATTCCTTACGCCACTCATTCCTAAACCGAATTTCGCACCCCTTGATAATCTGTACCTTATTCCCTGATAACCAGGAACTTCTATGCTTAAACTCTGTATCGTTTTCTTTTTACTTCAACATCATCTTAATGAAATTATTAAATCTAAGGATTCCTTTTATCACTCCAACACAAGGCTGGCTCAAGACCTCATCCAGTAATCTGGGAAAATTTAACACCACCCCCGGGCGCCACTGTGAAGCAATACTTGCAAGCACGGAGCCTGAATAACAAAAACAAAAAAAACAACAACACACCCCTTGTATTAAAAGGGAAAAGAAACCCAGCATTAGTTTGGGAAAACACCACAACCACCTTTCCCCCTCCCTACCCACCCCCCATAGCCCCTTGGAAACCGCAGTTCAAAAAACCCTTCAATTCAGCCAATGAGGGCCAAGGCCTCTGAAGGGGGAAACTGCTTCCACTCTGACTGCCATAGGGTCAGCCATGCCCTGTGTCCGCTCTGGGCCTTTCTTCGTACAAGTTGGAAAACTTCCTGCAGACTCTGTCTCCATACCCCCAGGGTCAGGTTTGTTACAGTTGGGTTCTCACAATATTTAATTCTGGGCACCACCAGCCAGCGCTTTACAGTTTGATAGCCACTGCAATCACTCATTTTGTTACACTCATCCAATCATACCTACGTGTGCCACGTTCTCAGTCTTGTATTTGGATTTTTATTTATTAAAAAAACAAACACTCCTGTTTCTTTCTGAATTGATGATCTAGACCTGAACCTGAGAAAAGGATGAGAAGATAGAAAATCCGTTAAAATACACCCCTTTTCTTGTTATTCTCTTCTACTGGCTCTCCCATTCCCACTCATTCCCTTTTCATATGCTTTTCCACAGCTTGTTTTAAGCTAGTGGTGTTGGCTATGTAGAACCACAGGATATGACTACCATCTTATTTCCTAAATGTTTTACTAAATTTAGAGTCTAGTGAAAAACCTAGTGCATGTCTATAATTTTAGCATAGAATTTCCTCAGCTTTTAAAAGCACATACTCTCCACTGGCACAGAGAGGGAGACCTTGAAAGGTTTATCAATGATCCCTGAATGGACAATAAACCCCACAAGTTAAAAACTTCCACAGCATAAGCGAACAACCAGATTTATATATACACAGTTTACTAAGCAGTAATTTGTACACATGCGTAGTCAAATTGTTAAAAAACCTCCTGCTTTTAAGGGACATGAACATTTGTAGTACAGAACAATAAAACTTCCACTGGCAAAAGACATTCATTTATTCACTCCAAAGTCAGCTAATGCAATTCAGCCAGTGCTAACCTCATGAAACACCGACCAGTGGAAAAGTAGTAAAATCTTCTCAAATGAACTCTGATAATACCCCAAGCAGGTATTACACTGTGAAATGCTGGCTACCATAAAATTCTTCTGGAACATGAATAAATTCTAATTATCAGTGAGCCTTTAGAACAAATTCTGTTCTTATACACACCCCCTCATTTAAAAATCATATGCAAAAAAAGATCATTAATGGGTGGGTCAGCTTTAAAGGTATACAACCAAACAATGAGAAAGTTACTTTCAATTTGGCCTTTGCTCTCTAGAGCAAAACTTAAATTTAAGAGTACATCTGTTTTTCCTCAAGGATGGGATTTTCAAAAGTTCTCAGCATTGGCTTAATTCTGCTCCCACGCAAGTCAATGATAAAACTCACAGTAACTTCAATGGGAGCAGAACTAGGGCAACACTGAATGTTTCAGAAAATCCCATCCAGAATCCAGCTCAGGATGAATCAGAACACTTAGTTCTGAATCTCTCAAAATATATATCTCCAAAAACACAGGCATTTTGCTTAGCCTCAGTTTTTCCATCAGTAAAATGGGGGAAGCGATATAAACCCACCTTTGTAAGGTACTGGAAAAAAATGTTTTAAGCATCAAGTACACTGCATATTTTAACTGGTGATTCTAATATGGTGAAGACCAGGGTCCCTCTAGTGGCCAATTTAATATCTGAAAGCTTATATGTCAGAATAAAAGTTAGAGTCATCCATCCTGCCTCGAATCTTGTTTAGTTGTTTACTCTTGTGCAAAGAGAGGGAAGTGGGTCTAAAATACTAACCATCTTGATTTCACTAACATTTCAGAGGAATAATGATTACACAAGATACAGGACAGCACACAATGAAGCCAAACATCTCTCCATAGTCTAGTGCAGTAGTTTTCAACCTATTAACCATTGTGGGCTGCATACCTGGGCCATAGGTTGAGAACCACAGCACACCCCGCAACTCTCCCCACCCACACTGCTATGCCCAGCTTTCCAGCCAAGAGACCTCTCCACAGAGTGGGGCAAGGAACAGAACCCTGGTGGCGGGGCCGGGTGGCAGGGACCCTGGACTCCAGTGTGCGGGGCCAGGCAGTAGCCCCAACCCGACCCTGCCACCAACGCTGACCTCGACCCCTGCTGTGTGGGGTCGTGAGGCAGCCCTGATCCCGGACCCTACTGCCGGGGGCAGGAGCCCTGACCCTGGATCCTGCCATGCAGGGCTGTGTGGCACCCCTGACCCTGATCCCTCCTGTACGGAACCATGTGGCAGGCCCGACCCCGATCCCTGCTGTGGGGGCCAGGCAGCAGCCTCGACCCTGATCCCTGCTGTGCAGGACTGGGTGGCAGCCCTGACCCTGACCCCGACCCCCACTGTGCAGGGCTGCACAGCAGCCCTGACCCTGGACACTACCATGCGGGGCTGTGTGGCAGACCGGACCCCAGACACAGCCAGACCCCGGACCCTGTTGTGCGGGGCTGGGCGGTAGCTCTGACCCTGACCCCAACCCCCACTGTGTGAGGCTGGGCAGCAGCCCCGACCCCAGACCGTGCTATGCTGAGTCAACAATGCAATGCTGTTGCAAACAAAACAAAAAACCAACAATCACAAATGCAATTTTGGGTTGCATTAACAGAGGCCTAACATGAAAGTTATGGGAGGTGATAGTACCACTCTGCTTGGTGCTCGTTAGGCCTCAGCTGGAGTACTGTCCAATTTTGGTCACCACTGTATAGAAAGGATGTAGAGAAACTGGAAAGAATCCAGAGGTGAGCGACAAAGATGATCAAAGGGATGTGCAAACCATATGAAGAAAGGCTGAAGGAAAGGGGTATGTTTAGTTTGGAAAAGAGGCAATAGAGGGGGACATGATGGCAGTCTTCAAATACTTGAAAGGTTTCCATCAAAGATGGAGAAAATTGTTCTCTCTTGCCACAGAGGGCAGGATAAGAGGCAAGGGGTTCAAACTACAGCATAGCACATTTAGATTTAATCTCAGGAAAAAACTTCCTAACTGTAAGAACAGTAGGACAATGGGACACACTGCCTTGGGAAGTTGTGGAAGCTCCTTCACTGGGGGTTTTCAAAAGGCGGCTGGGTAGCCATCTGTCTTAGGTGGTTGGATGGTTTAGACACAACAAATTCTGCATCTTGGCAGGGGTTAGACTACATGACCCTTGTGGTCCCTTCTAATCAGATGGTTCTATAATAATTATTTTCCTAGGCAAGTAACAAAGGGGAAAAATCTGACAGTAAAGCATTTACTATGGAATTATCAGTGGTAGGAGGAGTTAGGCAGCTAATTTATCTTAACACCAGTGAAAATCATGAAAGTATTGATACTGCAATAATAATCACTGAAGTTACACTGAGTAAAACTGGTTTATTCCAACTCTTAATAGCAGAGAGTCTCCTGCTTCTCACCTTCAGTCTAACTCTCATAGTGACTCCTAAGACTTCCCCTTTTCTTTTCATCATTCATGTCATCTTCCCTTATTGATTTAGGCACCTCTCCACTTTAGAATCAGAGTCATCAGTGCCCATACCAGTGCTGCACAATGGAGTTCTCGGGAACCATTTAAAATATATAACATATACAAAGAGCCAAGTTAGAAGAGTCAGTTGTGGAGATATTTCACATCATTTAAAAATACTATGCTTAATCACATTAAAAGCTTTGTAATCCTAACAGTGAAAAGGAAATAAGTTTCAGTCCTAAGTGACCTTTACTCAGGATTTCATTTATGTACACTTGTGTTCATTCTTATGATATATGCCGTTCATGTCAAGGCATAAAAACCTAACTGCTCCTACCCGATAATTGCAAGAACTTTCCTATCTTGATAATGTAGCACTAATTATTTCACTTGCATTGGCAATCTTATTTCTCTTTTGTTTTAAAGTTAGTCAGAACTTCCTTACAAATCCAAATGGGGCAGAGGGGGGGACCTGTAGTTGATGGCATAGGACATTCAGAAAAATTTATGAGGGAATGTTTCAGCCACGGAGAAAACAGAAGGGGCTTACATAGATGCTAAGGATAACATTCTTGGAAAAACTAGCTAGGAGCATAATGTGAGAGTGGATGTGTTCAGTAAAATCCACCTAAATGAGCAGAGATTTCTGTAAACATGTTCTATAATCTTCCTCCCAGCCTGGGAAAGAGGAGAAAAGGACCTGCTGCAACTGCCTCCTAGGTTTGAGAGGAGGGTAAAGAACCCCAGGAGAGGCAGAGGTGTGCTGAGGGGCAGATGTGTGTCAGGGTGGAGCAGAGATTTAATTATAATTTTGGGGTTGAGGGAGAAGCTGGAAGCTCCACACCATCAGGCAGACAGCAAGAGCTCCCGCAGCCAAGTTCAAAGTCACCTTAGTCTATGGCATTTGGGAGCGTTGGTGACACTAATTGTCACACACACCGGGGGGAGGGGGCAGAGGGAAGAGAGCAGGAGTGGGGGAGGGGGTTGGTTCAAAAATCCAAAGGCTGACCAAAAACATAATATAATATAGTTTTGTTTTTAAAAAAAGTCATAAATTTTGGTAATCTGACTCGTTGGTTTTGAACTTTTGAGGTTGGCAGTACCTGAGTTGAGTTCTTGAATAGCTTCTGACAGTCGGCTGCTTCAATTGCACCAGTAGCTAGGCTCCAGTGCCTCCCACACTCCCTGGCTGCACGTAATAGTCCTTTACATGGACACTAGCCCCTTCTTGTGGGTCCAATACCCAGTCAGAAGCTTTGGTTACACAGGTATCTGCTAGAATTCCATTCTACTGCAGGAACAATGAGCAGGCTCAGTCTGTTTTGACAGCGGAACTCCCACCTGTGGATAATAACACAAGAAAAATATGCAGATGTGGATGCCTGTATTCTAAGTTATTCTGGTTTGAAATAAAGATATCACAATGTAGTAAAGCTACCTGGACTAAAAAAAACAAAAAACAAAAAACCTTTACATTTATAAGAAGACAATTTGAGGATTAACTAAGACTTCTCATAAATCTAAACAGAAGCACAGGTTACAAGAGCACATCAAATATTTCTCAGACTAGTCTACCATGTCTGTCCACCGTATCTAGTGCATTTTATCTGCAACAGCCTTCCTCAGGCTCTTATCCTGCTAAGAGCCTGAGCTACCCCCCCCACCTCGAGTTCTTTTCAGACTCCTCTCTGCTCAGCCTTCTGACTGCAGACCCCTGCCTCCCCATTCTCTTCTGCTTCCCCACAAGTTCTGCACAGATGTAAACCCAGTTACAGTGTCTCCCATCACAGCCTGCTTTACATGTGGCTCTCTGGCCTTCTCAGCACTTTCCCTTGCAGCAGCCACATGCCAAGCCTGGAGCACCACAGGGAAGCTGGCTGTATTTTTTCCTCGCAGAGAAAGGTTACTTCTGCGTCAGAATCTTTCATTCAGTTTCTACCCCTGCCCCTTATTAGGCAGGACAGGGGGATCTCTACATGTCCACCTTGGAGGGTCATCATAGGTTAGCGGGGAGGGGATGGGACTGGTGGGTTGTTGCTTAGCCAGTTTGTCGCAGTATTATTATTTGCAGTCCATCCAAAGTTGTACTAGACCCATTGCATATAGCTTAACATGATTCTGGCCCAAAGAGTTTAGAATTGAGGATTTGGATATAACACAGAAAGTAAGGGAGAAAACACGAGAATGAAAGAGATAGGGACAGCGTTACATAAATGTGATCATGTGGTGACTCAGCCAGTTAGAATCATAGAATATCAGGGTTGGAAGGGACCCCAGAAGGTCATCTAGTCCAACCCCCTGCTCGAAGCAGGACCAATTCCCAGTTAAATCATCCCAGCCAGGGCTTTGTCAAGCCTGACCTTAAAAACCTCTAAGGAAGGAGATTCTACCACCTCCCTAGGTAACGCATTCCAGTGTTTCACCACACTCATAGTGAAAAAGTTTTTCCTAATATCCAATCTAAACCTCCCCCACTGCAACTTGAGACCATTACTCCTCGTTCTGTCATCTGCTACCATTGAGAACAATCTAGAGCCATCCTCTTTGGAACCCCCTTTCAGGTAGTTGAAAGCAGCTATCAAATCCCCCCTCATTCTTCTCTTCTGCAGACTAAACAATCCCAGCTCCCTCAGCCTCTCCTCATAAGTCATGTGTTCTAGACCCCTAATCATTTTTGTTGCCCTTCGCTGGACTCTCTCCAATTTATCCACATCCTTCTTGTAGTGTGGGGCCCAAAACTGGACACAGTACTCCAGATGAGGCCTCACCAATGTCGAATAGAGGGGAACGATCACGTCCCTCGATCTGCTCGCTATGCCCCTACTTATACATCCCAAAATGCCACTGGCCTTCTTGGCAACAAGGGCACACTGCTGACTCATATCCAGCTTCTCATCCACTGTCACCCCTAGGTCCTTTTCTGCAGAACTGCTGCCTAGCCATTCGGCCCCTAGTCTGTAGCGGTGCACTGGATTCTTCCGTCCTAAGTGTTCCTGAACACTTTGTGCACAGTACAATTCCTGTTTAACATAAACGTTAATTACTTCACCTCTTGGAGGTTTCATGCTATTCTATTTAATCTGCTGCCTTTAGTAGCTGTATTTTTAATCCTATTTGCACTGCAGAACCAACATAGCTGAGAACAGAGCCCATCTCACTCTCCGTCTTTTACAGTGGAGTGAGTGGAAGTTTACGGCATATATATACAAAAACACATGCATGCTCGGACACACACACACACACCCCCTTTAAAGTGTCTATCCTATTTCATGCATGGAAAATACAAAAAAAAAAGAAAGAAAAAAAGAAGTGGGAGTTCTGCAGGCAGTTGAAGTTAAAATTACACAGACAAATTCAAACTGCCAAACCCAACTAGTTTTTGTAGGGCATATAATCAATAAAGAAGGAGTGAAGACAGATCCAGAAGAATTCAAAGCAACAGCAGGATTTCCCCTTCTTAAAAATATATCAGAATCAAAGCAGATTCTTGGTGTGACCATTTCTGGAGGCAAAATCTGTACTCAGAATGCAGATTCTTTAAAACTACTTAAATCAGCCTCTTTGTGGGTCTGGGATAAAGTACATTAGCATGTGTTTGAAGTGCTAAAGCACTTATTGACCTTATCCCCAATATGTGTTTCCAAGACTACAGCTGTTTCTGCAGATACCAGTAGCTATGGTCTCAGTGGGGTGCAACTCCAGCTACATGGGGGTGATTGAAAGCCCACAGCATATTGCTTTAGACAGCTTACAGATTCTGAGACCAAATATGTTCATATAGAGAAAGGAAGAGACTATCTGGTAAGCATATGAGTATACAAGAATTTCACAAAATATTTGCATCCTCTTGATAATTATACGGTGTGACAGTCCACAAGCCACTGGTACCACTAAACAATGGAAAAGAGCTAGATAAGAGACTCAGATGCCAAAGACTATTCGTATGTCTAAGATTTAAATATGTTCTTAGTGATAAACACATACCTTATTAAGGGGCCTAGAGACTACCCTAATCCCTAGGGCAATATAAGATCCCATATGGGCTTGGTTTGGGGTTGCCTGCCAGTCTCACCACAGAAGCTAGAACTGATTAAAATGGTCATCAGTGTTGATATACAGCTGAAAGCTATGTCAAAAGTTATTTGAAATGGGTGGCCTAAAGACTTTGACATCCCGTACCCAAGTCATTAATACTATCCACTGAAGGAGGACTTATTTTCACCTATAAACAAATGTACCATAGCCCCACGGCCACTGAGGCATGCTGTCATCTGGGCCCCACAAAAAGTTGGGAGAGATCCTAAACAATGTTGTGGTAGCCAGTCATAGTGCAGGACAAAAAACACAAGATAGAAATGTATAAGACAGGCAGAACTCAGAGGACACAATTAAAAGAACTACGTACCACACTCACACATTTACATTAAAATCCTTGGAAAACAGTAGCCTAAAAGCTATGTTCAATATTTCAGTGGAAATACTCAGTGATGACAACAAGCTACACTTCATGAGTTCAGAATTCAGAGCCCTGGGATGCAGTTTAATTCTTGTCACTCAAAGAAATGGATAGGCAGAAAGGGCAACATGGACCTGCAAACTATAAAACCTAAAAAATCATTCTAGCCAGATTAAAGGCCTTGATCTATTCTTTTCCCACAAGTAATTACTGATTGAGTTCCCATCTTGATGGTTTAAGGGTGTCTGATTTTCAAAAATTGTTGAGCACCCAAATTTTAAAAATAGGGCTCCTTAGGTACGCCAAATCACTGGTGATATGCCAATCTTGCCCCTTTGTCTATAGTACTTTTTCACAATTTGTCAAGCATCAGTGCAGCTCCCCGGGCAATAGCAACGGTAGAAGTGCTAGTGTAGATTGAGTGCCTGTGTTTCCATCCCCGTAACCCCACTCCAAGGCCAATGGTGGGAAAAGTGTTGAAAATTTTCCATATAGACACAGACAAAACAAGCACAATTTTAACAGTCTACACAGAACTTATTAGGAAGTCTAAGTATTGCTCTGTCAATCTCATTCTCAGTCTCTCTGTTCATGTACATACTGTACCTTTTCTGACCCCAGAGGGAAAAAACATCTGCTGCTTTTGGTGAGATATGTAGCCAGAATTTTTAAAGTAGAATACCATATTGAAATTCTTTTGGAATTCTCACTTGCTTGTACATCATGCTGTGGGCTGGGGAATACACTATGGAATCTGTAGCTTTATAAAAATTGTTAAGTACCGTAGCTCTTGTGTCTCTCATTTCACTATGTTCAAAGAGCTCTCTGGGCTCTCTCTCAAGGTTAATGACCTGTCAGTTCATGAAATTTCAGATTTAATTCTTTCCCCCACAGTGAGGACATCAGATTTTAATGTCTGATTTCCCCCCTTTGTGAGGTTTTTATTAAATAAAGTAGATCTGTTTTCTTAAATGTAAATTGAGTTGAACTCTGTTGCTATCTCCACTGTGGGAAATAATCACTGCTTTAGGATAAGACCCAACATGTAATATGAAGATTCATATCTTCTACCCCCTCAAAATATATACATACTAAGGCACAAGAAAATATCTCAAAAATTCACACATTGTCTCTTTCAGCTTTCACTTATTATGAGAGCCTAAGTAGTAACTTCATAGTTATGGTTGTGTTGAGATTTGCACCTGAAACAGAACTAAAAATGTTTTGTTTCACACTTTAATTATTGAATGTAGTCTCGAAACTTGGCATAGTAACTGAATTTTCCTCGTAAGTTTTAAAGAAAAATATGTACTGACTTTAGCAGAGAAAATACATTTGAAATTTTGCTCTGATGGCCAGTTATTTTAGTCTAACTGGGGAAAGAACCAGAGATCCCTACACATTCCAAACTTCACACATCCACACACCACAACCCAGACATTTTTGGAACGTTACAGTTAACCACATAAAGCAAGAGTTTCCCTCTTGCCCTTCATAACCTAACTGATCACTAGGAAGAAAAGCGGATGGAACTGCTCAGAACCATCAATTCCTTCCCTTTCCCAATGTTAAGAGGACAGCTTGTCTCTGTACTGGAGCTACAAACTCTTAATCTCTAGCAACATGGGCTACAACTCTCCCCCTTTCAGTGCCCACTCCTATCCTGTTCTAGTCCTGGATAATAAGGACAGTGGAGGAAGACGGGAGTTGAAGCCCAAATTCTCAGAGACCTGGGATGAAATCTTCCCCCCACCCCCCATTGAAGTAATGGAAGTTTTGCCATTGACTTTACTGAGGTCAGAATTTCACCACTGGAGTTTGCAGCTGTGCTACAGAGGCAACTGCTTCCTCTGACAAGCCACCAGCATTCAACAGAGGGCAGCCCTGGTCTTAGGGCATAGATGAGCGGAATGTAGATGGGATGTTGAATGACTTTCCTACTGATCTCCTGGCTTTTGAGCGTATGCACCAGCGAGCTTTGCACCTAGCACCCCCAAACCTAAATGAAGTTTCTTGTGGGGGAGTTATAAAGCATTTGGGAGAGTTCCTTTACGTTTATTATTATAAAAAATGACAATTAAAAACAGGCTGTCGTAGTGGAAGCAGTGTTAGAAGCCGCAAGTAGGCAAATATTAATTGTGCCAATAGATACGAAGTGTTTAGATAATTTGTTTAAAATGTAGAGTGTGTTTGAATAAATATTTAATATTACCCAAGACCATGTTATCCAAACAGTTTGGTGTACTGGAGTGTGGATAACAAAATGAACAGCATCTGGGATTACATTTGTGTGTGAATTTCTATCCATTTGTTGCTTTAAGTCACAACAGTAACTTCTTTTAACCCTTAGATTACTGGAATTGTTCCAGACTGCCAAACCTCCTGACTGCTTAGAAGGAAGTATTATTATTAACTATATATGTGGTGGTAATGCCCATAGGCCCCAACCAGGATGGCAGCTGCTACACGTAATCCCTGCATGAAAAACTAAGAAAAAACAGACAAAAGGTGGGTGAAATCCTATTCTATGTATAAAATGATCTGTTTTAATTCATATATATTATACATCATGCACACAGCACGTGTAATAGTCGTATCAGTGTGATAAATTATGGAACTGTGTCCAATCTCCAAATGAAATTAAGCTTTTTAATGCAAACATGAAGGTCTCCTTTCTGCAAGCTGTTCAGCATGGGTAGATCCTTACCCCTCTGTAGAGACAACTGACTTCAGTGGCTTGCAGGCCTGAGGCATAATGTGTGGAATACTTGTTGAACCACAAGAAAAGTCATTGTTCTGGTTAGAAGCAATGTGCCTAGAAAAAGCCTTGTTGTGGTTGAAACCTACTTTCTCCGTTTCCTTATAATGGACAGTAATAGGTTATGTATTTATAACAGAGGATTTCAGTGAGGACACTAAGAATGAAATAAGCAATTCTCAATTATCTGAGGTATACTGTGTTTTTTATATGCATACTACAGTATATGGATAAGAATCAACAGTAAATGTTTTAATGCAGTAATAAATTGAATTTTATGTGGTAAAGCCCACTACGAGATTGGGATTGGTTGGCATGGACACCTCTGCTTGTGTGGAGTGCCATTAAAGGCTGGGTCTTTACGTTCTTTTGTATCTCATCACCCTCTTTAAATAAAAAATATGGCCTCATCTTTGCTTTTTATTAAGACTCTTTTTTCAGCAACTGCCTCCAATCTTTCATGTATTCTATGGCTAAAAACGGAATGATGCTTTTAAAACTGGTTTCAGAGTAGCAGCCATGTTAGTCTGTATCCACAAAAAGAAAAGGAGTATGGAAACCACTGCATGCATCCGATGAAGTGAGCTGTAGCTCACGAAAGCTTACGCTCAAATAAATTTGTTAGTCTTTAAGGTGCCACAAGTACTGCTTTTCTTTTTGCTTTTAGAACTGTTACTGAATGGATTATTTTAACTTGTTTCTGTTAGGGTGTTTTGACCACAAGAGGGTGTAAAGACACAGTATTTCACACTAGTTAGCAGTGTGCTGATCTACAATAAACTTCAGTTATTGCTTTTCATACATAGGGCTCTTTACTCCACTCTCGCCAACATGACTATTAGGGAGTAAGGTACTGCTCAATGGGTGTAAAGGTGGCAGAATAGGGATAATAGGCAGTAGAGGAATAAAAACAATAAAATAATTGCAAATTCACCTCAAACAACCTCCCCCACCCAGATATCAACAAATCTGAACTTCAGGATTCAAACCCAAGCCTGAATATGAATGTTGCAAATGCCAACATCTATATAGTGAGTTGAACCAAAACATTGGATCAAAATTTGATATGTCTGAAATCTGGATCTGGATCTGAATTATGCATCTTGAACCCATCACAGCTCAGTCAGAAAACTGATATGAGATCTTGCATGATTCACTTGTCTTTATGCACCTCAGTTTCCCTATCAATAACTTGGGGATAATATCTATGTTTGGCAGCTATAAACAGCCTCCTAACATACTCATCAAGAAATCAGATGGCTCTCCCTGCTCACAAGCACATGAGTTCCTGGACAGATGGAAAACACATTATGAAAGCATGCTGAATCTGCTGATGGCCGTCTAGAGCTGCGTGACCCAGCAAACCACGTGGCTGCAGACCCAGGGACGAACACTGATCTTCCATCACTTGAGGAAGTATGAAAGGCCATCCAAAAGTTATGGAATAGATGTGCTGCTGGACCTTATGGTATTCCACCCCAGCTGCTCTAAGGTGCTTTGGAATCAATGAGCATTGGCCTACGTCAACTGTTTCTAAAAGTGTGGGCATTAGGAAAAGCAGAACAGAAAGACAGCATCATATGTCCCTGTACAAGGGCAAAAGATCCCAGACAGATTGTAGCAACTAGACTCCAGTCTCATTGTTATAAGTCCCTGGAAAGTCTTTGCTCACATTCTACTTGGCAGGATGTAGCTGCTCCTCTTAACAGACATTGTCCTTCACAGCAATGAGGTTTCACTGTTGGGTGGTCAACATGAACGCTGTTCTTACCCTTCAGTTTCTGGCAGGCTGCACAGAGAATTTAAATGCCTACTTCATGTGGCTATGTCAACATCAAAGTGACTTCTGATTTGGTTGACAGGTCAGTGCTTTGACTCACAGTGAAAGGAGTTGGCATTCCAGATGTTCTGTTGAATCTGGTGTGCACACTGGTACTGATGCGAGGGTGCACATTGGTTCATGGCTTTCACAGCATTTATATACAACTGCAGGTGTTCATTCTCACCCTGGCACTATTCTGTCAAGCTATCAATTGGATATTAGAACTTGCTTCTCCACATGTCAGAAGAAGACAAGGGTGGTCAAGGGTGGTCAAGAAGTGTTTACTAAAGAAGGTCAATGTCACTGCCTTGCTTGTGGAGAAATCAGAGAATTTCAGCTTCACTCTCCACAGTCTCCAAGAAATTGCCCATCCTATGTGGTTGGGCATTTCATGGCAGATGACCAAGGTCCAGAATCTGAATGCTGGGTCACTGGAAGCCCCAGTGCAGGTGGGGTCAAGTATCCTGGAGATCGTTGATGAGTTCATCTACCTAGGCTGCAAGCAGCATTCAAAACAGTCACAGCAAACCAGACAAGCTTTGATAAATAGGACTCACCACCTCCTGTATGAAGTCCATGTCTCACTTATGGCTGTAAGAACATCTTTGCACTGTGGATCTGTGTACTATCTGTATTGCTATATGGATCAGAAACCTGGACACTCTGACAGGCAGACTTCTAGTTCCTAGAGGCATTCCAAATGTAATGTCAGTGCCAAATCCTGGCCATAAAGTAGTTTGACTTTGTGCAAAATGTCACAATTTCACAGAGATCTGGCCTTTCTTAAATTGCCCATTATATTCAAAAGTATCATTGCATGCTCTTCAGCCATGTTGCCAGAATGGACAAAAACACTGCAGAATGCTGTGCCCTCTACCTCTCCATCAGTGTGTCAGGGAGTGCATGCCCTGACCCCACCTGACGCCATCTGTGAGGTTGCCCCAGAGATCTGTGGATTTGCAGGATTGAGCCAGATCTGCGAACTTTACTACAGGATTCCTGGTGCTACGCCATCTAACGTGACCACTCTAGCCGACACTGCATTCTTCAGTAGACCACATGGTGTTTGATGATGATGATGATGATGATGATATCGACCTTAGTAAAGTGATCTGAGATCCTTAAATAACATCTCTCATTCATATGCAAAGTATGCAGCACAGGGCAAAGATGAATAGATGGAAAGAAATAGATAATTAGTTTGTTCATTATCATCAATTGACATGGTTACAAATAAGTGAGCAGATTTTATACATGGATTAATACCTTTTAGTTCAACCTTGAAAAGTTGTTAATTTCCTATAATTCTGAGGTTTAATGAAGGCAACCTGAAGTTACAGGCTAAAGGTTACACAAAACAGTACTGGTAAAACAAACCCTTTAAAAGTCTAAATGTTCAAAAACAACTTCTTTCCAACATATGTTGCAGAAATGCATCACACAGTGGTATGTGGCTATATACAGTCTTTGCTGTTCAGTGCATCGGTCCTAACTCTTGTTAGTAAAACCTGTCTGCTACCACAAATAGACAAGCACTCTACCTCAATGGGTGAACTTTGGTGTAGGCACCTCAGACAAGGCCTGATGCAGCACTTAAATTGCACATCCCCCATAGGGTTTTATGTGGGCCCCCTGCATCAGGGTGAACTTCAACCTATGTTAATCTCTTTTAATTTCACCCTGATGAATTTTCCAAAATTCATCAATCTCTAGGTTTTAGCTCTTATGGCCTGGCCATATTCCAGTTTGAATTATTGTACATTCTGCCTATTTACATTCCCCATACCATTTTCAGTGGATACAATATTCTTCTTCCTACCTTAAAATGGTTTGTAATGCAGTGCACACTTAACAGTCACATTCCACTTAAAAATATACTCCAAAAATGAACTGGAGGATCTGTTTTACGTCTCCTATTAATAACACCAGCAGTAACACAGTGCTGGAACATAGGCTCAGTACCCAAGAAGACGCACGCAGGTTACTGTATCATCACCAGTTTTTCAGCACCATGGTTTTCCTTGAAAGCCTCTGTATCAGAATGACAGTTTCTAGGGCCCTGCTCTGCATAGTTGAGCTAAGCAGATCTCAGATGCTAGAACCTGGTGTAAAGATGCAGAATAATTACTGCTGATTTACGCTGTCAAGAGGATCTTGTTAGTTCCAAGTAGGATATAACAGCAGCTGGGATAGTACATGGAAGGTCATGCAGAGAAGCCCTAGGAACAGCCAAGCTTGGGGAGAAAGCTTAGGCTGACATTTATGGTTTTTTTCATTCTTATTTGAATTACTAATAGCCACACACCATTAAGGCCCAATGAGCCATTATCTGTCAAGTGTCCATGTGGACAACAAATTCCAAGAAGTAAAAGGAGGATGACAGAGAAGGCAGATAAATGCATCTTTTTACAGAGCAGAATTTTTATATTTTTCAAAGCATACTTCCAGTTCCGTAGAGTTTCTTATAAATCCATTCGGAGAAAAAGCAACTTTATTTAAAAAACAGCTGCTATAGAGAATTCCTCTTTGAAAACATTCTCCTTTCATAACCTCCTGGCCAGAAGTAACTTGGAGTTTAATGTCAACAACTCTGCTTTGAGAGTCAGCAACAGCTGAGGATAACTGAGAAGGAGGTGGAACAGAACCAAGTTGTGGACCTTCACTCTGGTGTAGTTCCTCAGAGTATGTCTTCACTGCAGGGTTAAATCAGATGATTGGCATCTGGGTTAGCATAGCCCAGAAGAGAGCAGCCACACGGCAAAGCCCTACCTGAGTTACTGTGTCCTCACTGGTGCTGCACTCACCTGAAGGTGTTGCTAGGACTTCAGGAAGCATATCATAGAATCATAGGACTGGAAGGGACCTTGAGAGGTCATCTAGTCCAATCCCCTGCACTCATGTCAGGACTAAGTATTATCTAGACCATCATGATTTTTTGTACTGCACAAAGCTGAGCTGCTCTGTGATTCTTTCTCAGTGAATTGTGGGATAACTTGTCTTTCCTTCTAGGTACATGGTGGGGTCTGTGGGAAGGCACTGCAGGGCTATCACTCAGCACTTGAGTGGTTTAACCTAGATCCAAACTGCAAAGTGGGTGGGTTTCCATCCCAAGTGAAAGTGGAGCCCAGGCTTTAGTCTATGGTCCCAGCTTGGCCAGCTAGCCTGGAGTGAAATCACCACCACATTCAGGCGAGAGGGGTTTGTGTGTGGATGAGAGGGGGGGTCAGGGGAAAAACCAAAGGAAGCGGCTGAGTTAACTGTGCACTATGCTGCTAAAATGTGTTAACTAATGTGTTCTAGTAGTCTAGTAAGACAAGGCAGACACATACAAGCAACCAGTGCAGGTAAGCAAGTTTGCAGAGTTCCCTTTCATTATAAAATAAAAGCCATTGGTTCAAGACTGGGCGGGGGCGGGGGCGGGGGGCGGAGGGGGAAGAGCCAGACTGGCCTGATAGGATTGAAATATGT
This sequence comes from Eretmochelys imbricata, assembly GCF_965152235.1. Classification (NCBI taxonomy): domain Eukaryota; kingdom Metazoa; phylum Chordata; order Testudines; family Cheloniidae; genus Eretmochelys; species Eretmochelys imbricata. The sequence goes on from NC_135572.1 coordinate 127,571,286, forward strand.
GGAGTCTTTGTCCTTGGCAGCCTGCTAACGGGTAAGGTATTGTCTGGTCAGAAAGCAACTGAAAGCTATTGTTTTTCTGAAGTCTCATTTTTCATACTATTCCTGCATACTGTGCTGTTTTCAATGAAGTCAAACATATGTGCTTTGTTGCTGAACATATGAAAAATCAATTATTTTTCATGCTGGTACAGAAAGTCACTACTAAAACTCTGTATGTGTATCTAGTAGTGTTTCCAGTTCTCTGTTCATAAAATTAAACACTCAGTTTGTAGCAATATGCAACATCAAATATTTTAGTGTAGCGTCCTTTGGTTTCAAATATAGATGATATAATTTCTGAGTTTTCCTCTCTTTCTCTGTTTATCCTCTTATGTATAAATTTTGGCAGTCTATAATACAAAAAGCCAAGATAAGACCTCCCCTCATAATGGCTTGGAGGGTGTATGTGAGTGAGAGAGAAGTTATATCATCATCCTTTTAATGTTTTTGGCAATAATCCTAAGCAGCAATTTAGGGATTTTATATTTAATATGGTATCATATAACAAGCTTTAGTCACTCTGGACCTCATGGGGCCAAAAAACTATGTTATAAAGAGAACCCAGTCCTGCACCATTGAATTCATGAATCACAGCTCTCTCATTTACTTCAATGAGAACATAACTGGGCTCAAAGTAGCTCTCTTCCTAGTTTCTTATATGGTTCCTATCAGCATAATAGCTGAGCATACAGATTCTATGGGACAGTGATTTCTCCGCCACATCTTTTTTTTTTTTGTGGATGCAATTTTCCACTGTCATTACAGGCCCAAATCCTACCATTTATACTGCAAGCACAAAAGTGGTGGGCATAATTAGAGACATAACTTTCATACCTGCAATCAACTAGGAGTTTAAAATGCAAACACAGTTTACTGCAGGTGAAAAACTGAACCCCTAAAGCAGCGAGCTGGTGCTAAAAGTATGACCACATGAGTATAAGACATTGTAAGCCCTCATCTCAAGTATATGAAGCTGAAGTAAATACAATCATGCAGTGTACCCTTTAAGGCCCCACTCTTGCATTTGATGGTAATTATTATTATTATGGTAGAGTCTATAGGCCCTGTGTAAGATAAAGGACCTATTGTGCAAACACATAGTGAAAGGCAGTCCAGGCCACAAAGAATTTACAATCTAAATAGAGACAAAGTAAAAAACAGAGGCACAAAGAAGTGAAGCAACTTGTTCAGGGTCACACAGCAGGTCAGTGACATAGCCAGAATTAGAACCCATGTCTCTTGACTTCAATAGGACCAGATCCACAAAGGGACTTAGGCACTATTGTGATTTACAAACCCCGCATTCTGCTGCAACCTAACATTGTAGGTATCTAAACTCATTCAGTACCTATATTTTCACTGTAAACGTTCCCTTAACATCTACATTTCTGCCTGTGGGCATGCACCCTGCTACCTCACTCTAAGAGTCTGGGTGTTCTCTGCTGCCTAAGTCCCAGCATGATTGTCAAACTGGGAGAAGACAGGCATTCCACTACTTAACTCACCTGCAGGGCCCAACCACATACGTGTGCTCTTGGCTTTCCACACAACATGGTAGGGTGAAGGACCTCCCTTAAAACCTTTATCCCAGTGATTAGGAGACTCACTTCGGATATAGTGTGGGAGAGCTTGGTTCAAGTTCTGCCACTGCCTGATGTTGAACAGGGATCTCCCACCTCCCAGATGAGTGCCCTCGCCACAGGGCTACAAAGTGATTCTTACTTTCTTTGGCCTAATTAATATTTAATTATTTAACCCAAGTGGAAGAGCTTCAACAAGAGAGGTTGAGAGAGGGAGACCTGCAACAGAATATCCCATAACCCAGAGGTTAGGGCACTCACGTGAGAGGTGGGGAACTTCTGTTCATCACCAGGCAGAGGGGGAACTTGAATTGGGGTCTCCCACATCCCAGATGAGTATCCTCAACACTGGGCTAACGTTTATAAGGGAGGTAGTCCTCTTCCCATCTCATCCCACTTCTGTCCCTCTACCCTCCACCCCCAGCCATTTTGTGTGGAGCCAGTCTAACTCATTCTTAGAAGAAATGATTTTGGCACCTAAGCTGCCCAAGTCCAAGAGAGGAGTTCCAGATTGTGGACCACAAGCAGAGATCAGTGCTTAAGTCCAGTTCAGTGCCTAACACACAGGGGGCAGTGGTTAGGACACAGTCTTCTCCTCAGCATGTCCCATTAGCTAGCGTAGACAGCTCCCTGCCTAATTTATTGGCTTTTGTGGATCCCATTCTCAGAAACCTATCTTTCCCCTTCCGTTGCACAGGGAGCTTAGGCACCTACCGCTTTGGGGCTCCCATTGTTGTTCCAGTTGATTTTCTAGATGCCTAAAAGTTAGGTGTTGCAACATCAAACTCTCTTTGTGGATCTGGGGCTTTCTTCATAACCCAGTGTTTTCCTATTCCCATAGCATTGCAGTTTCCTTTGAAGTCAATAGGAGTCTGCACAAACACAACGCCCACTCATGCAAAGTCAGCTGCAGGGCTGAGTGCCAAATTAAGAAGTGAGGTTAGCTGAAAGGAAAGAAAGACAAGCTCCCTCCAGAGTAGGAGGCCAGTGCCAGAGTGGGACCACAATGTTGATTACCATCTGTTCAGGTAACCAAGAAACATTCATCTATTGCTCTGGGTCAGGACTTCCTATATGGCTTTTGTGTATTGGATTTGGTTTAATTAGTTATATAAAAACAGCAGCTAATTTGACCCCACACTGCTTGTGTATTTTGTGACCTGGTTTAATTAAGTTATGTTTTAGGAGGAAGGTGGAGCTTGGAACAAATTAAATAATTTTGTGGGGGGAAAACGGCATGCTTGTCTGGAATAAAAGATTTTTATATGTTCTACCTGCACCATTTAACTTTCCATGTGGGCTCTCAAAGTAGTTTGATTTTGTTAAAACTGATGAATGACCACACCTCACTTAAAGCAGGACAGACACTGTCCAGGCTTTCCAGAGGAAAGGAGGGAAACAAGGCCAGAAACTGCTGCAAACAGGTGGGTGTTGGTCAGCTTTGCAGCACTGACTCAACCCCTGAGAATGTAAGGGCAGAAGGCTTTAAAGGTGCAAGCCCTGGCATTGGAAACCCCTTTCTCTATGCAGCACGAAAGGCAGCACCCACCCTCTCTCCCTTTGAGGTGTGATTATCAGGAGGGGATTGAACCTGCTGTGGGCATTGCGCTAGTCGCTCCTTTTCAGGGGGGCTGGGAAGAAAATTTTTCCCTCACCACCATACTGGCTTTGGTGGAGTGGTGTTTTTTTGCCTTCCCCACAGTGGGTGTCAGGGAAGACCTATTAGGGTGAGCACAAAAACTGTGGTAGGCCGTATGTTGCAACTTATTTGGCAAGTGTGGGATGGATGTCCAGTGCAGGTACTCCACAGGGAAGGCATCCAGTGACCAGGCAAATGGCCTGGTAAAGGACTTAAAGAGGAGGTGCTAATTAAAGGCATAGAATGGTGTGAGGTTTGGGGCTCCTATGGTTGGAAGAGCAGGGAGCCAACCCCCTTTCTTATAGCCCATCTTACCCCTCCTATGAGGGGGGGTGGATGGTAGGTTCCAGCAATGGATGTGCTGGAGGGACCAGGATGGAAAAAAGAGGGGAAGCTGGTGGAAGAATAAACAGGGGCTTACCTGCACTGTACACTTTTATCTGCCGAGTAGTCCCAGCTGCAGCCTGATTAAATCCATATCAAGTGTCTCCTGTCCTTCTTTTGTTATAGCCAGACAATAGAACAATTCAAAGAATTCAAAGTATGACTAATATTAAAAATTAGTATTAAACCATTCAACACCCAACATCATTGTATCTGTGTCCTTTTCCCTGTTACCTCAGTTACCACCTTTACACAGAAGCCCAATTTTTCGTAGCATATAAGTAGGCTTGGGAAGATTAGAATTTTATTGGTAAATGTCAATTTCACCAGGCACACCCCAAAACTGTTGAAAAATTATTTCTTCAATAATAATTGAAATTTACAGATAGAGTAAGAAAAATGCTGCTTGAGAACTGAAATCAAACTAAGGATATTTACTTTGTATATTTTGAAACATGATATTGACAATGTGTGTTTTGATAGTATAGAGCTTTAACTTGTTGGATCTCAATGTCCATTGTCATTAAGTAATTGCTTGTCCCACCCACAATTTCCTGCAACTGTGAAAATTTAAAATTGATAAAAACTGAAAAAAAAGCGCTTAAAAGTAAACATCAAATTCTGCCAAGCCTACGTATATGATCCTCAGTCCAAGATGCAAAGGAAAGGAGGATATGAGAGCAATAAAACAAGGACACTTCAAAAAAGCAGACTTCAACCAACTGAGAGAAATAGTAGTCAAGATCTCCTGGAAAGAACAATTAGAAAGAAAAGGGGTTGAAGGGCAATGGCAGTTTCTAAAAGATGTAATACTAGAGGCTCAACATCAAGCTATTCCGATGCAGAGGAAAAATAAGAAGAGCCACAGGAGAGCAATGTGGTTGCACAAGGAGCTTTTTAGCTATCTAAAACCCCAAATGGATACATATAGGAAATGGAAGGAGGACCATGTCACTAAGGATGTATGTGTGGGAAGAGCAGGAGTGTGTAGGGACAAAAATCAGGAAAACCAAGGCAAGGAAGGAGTTACAACTGGCCAGAAATGACAACAAGAAGGGATTCTACAAATATTTCAGACAAAAAAAGAAAGATCAGGGATGGTGTGGGTCCACAGGTCAATGGAGAAGGTGAGCTGGTAATGGAAGATAAGAAGGCAGAGCGGCTCAATGCTTACTTTATTTCAGTCTTCACACAAAAAATAAACATGTGACCAGATGACTAGCAAAGTTATCATAGACAAGAAAGGGGAATGGATGCAGATAAGGATAAGTAAAGAACATGTCAGAGATCTTCTGACTAATTTGAATGAGTTCAAGTCAGTGGGGCCTGATGCTATTCACCTCAGGGTGCTGAAGGAATTAACTGAAGAAATTGCAGCCCCATTGGCAAGAATATTTGCAAACTCATTGATGACAGAAGAGGTCCCAGAAGACTGGAGATGGGCTAATGTAGTGCCCATCTTTAAACATGGGGGAAAAGGAAGAGCTGGGGAACCATAAATCAGTCAGCCTGACCCCCATAAATGGGAAGGTACTAGAGCAATGTATAAAACATTCCATTTGCGAATATGTGTAAGATGAAGGGGTGATTGCTAGCAGCTAGCATGGATTTACTAAGAACAAATCTCGCCAAACCAGCTTGATTTCCTTCTTTGACAAGGTTTTGGTGGATGGGGGACTATGCAGTGGACATAATACACGTGGACTTTAGCAAGGCTTTTGACGCAATCCCACAAGACATGATCATTGCATCAGAGAAAATGAATGAAAAAAATTATCAGAGGTTCTGAGATCCTAGCATTCCAATGGACTATAACGGGACAAAATTGCAGCCTTCCCCTATACGCAGAACAAATATAAAATTCCATTGCCACATTGTTCATTTTATCAACAGTTGTGTACACTCATTCCTACAGAGTTAGGAAAGTGGTGGCTCAAAGCAACATTATCAGATAGCAGATCAGAACAAAAAGCCTGGCAACATTAGTCATTTAGGTGGGAAAACACGTAGGTGGCTCAGTTCATTTCAATACCCTCTTGAATTAAGGCTGAAGGAGAAAAGAAAAAAAGAACTCAGCTTGATTCCAAATAATAAACAGGAAAACATTTGGCAAAACATGAACAGTATTTAAATTGAGCTCCTAGGCTTTTAAGATTTTTCAAAAGAAAAATTCTAAATCAATATATTTGGTCCCCAGAGTAATTCTTAATAGAAAAGTTAGGAAAACTTAGTAAATGTTAAAGACAAGTTTAGAACTTATAATGCATGCATTCCATTAACTACATTCTTACTGGAGTAAAGTATGATAGCGTCTATCGTAAGATTTGGAAAGAGCTATACTCTACTCGCTAAAACTGAGTTTGATTATTTCAGCACTTCTAATTGGCATGATTAACAACAACAAAGTGGATTTGTGCTACAATGATTGTAGCACATTGTGTCATATGTAGAAGATGGAGGTCAGTCCCCTATTTATGCAGACAGGCTCAGGGGGGTAGGCAACTATCTAGGAGAAATAATTAGTATCATGTGACTTCATGCCATAGTAGATCAATATTAATTACTTATAAATGCTCTTTCTTCCCCAACTTCCCTATTTTCTGTAGTTAAATTCCACAATGGCTGCCACTCCAAATCCTCTTAGTACTTCTCTTTGTGCATTTTTGTCTTTTGAGTGTCACGCAACACTGTGTCTGTTTCCTCTTATACACTCTAGTGTTGTATGCCCACCTTAGAAATGTATTGCTTTGGTTGTCTATCACATGTAATTACATGAAACAAAATGAATAAAGCTTAGTGGTGAGAGCACTCACCTGCGAGGTGACAGATCCCAGTTCAAGTTTCTTCTCCCCACCTCAGGCAGAGAGTGGCTTAAACTGGGGGTCTCCCACATCCCAAGTGAGTACCCTAGCAACTTGAATAAAAGTTATGAGTGAAGCCCTCCTCCCTCTCCCCGGACATGCTCTGTGAACTCACCTGAGGGGCCTGATATGGTAGGCATGTTCAGAGTTCACCTACCAGGTCAGGCCTCACATATGAGTTAGGTGGCTGAACGCCTATCTTCCCCGGGATGTGAATTGCTCTGGGGCTTCCGTGTCCTGATGCCTATGGTGAGGCAGCAGGGCAATGCCCACAGGAAAAAACAGAGATACCTAGGAAGTTTTTACTGTAAAAATTTAGGCACTGAGTGAGTTTAGGGGCCTACATGGCTCAGCGGGAGTTTTCTGAATTGCAGTGGAGCCTAAAACTGGGGCTTAGGTGCTTAAACGCCCGATTTAAAGGTGCCTAAGTACTTTTGTGAATCTAGGCTATTCTCACAGACTAATGCTCTGGTGCTGCTACAAAAATGCTGATGCGCTTTGTATAAAAATAAGGATCAAGAAGGAGCAGAGTGGTTAACACGAGTGAGAAAATTATCAAGATTAGGAAGTGAGATGTTAGCAACTGTCTGATGAAACTAGACTAAAAATGACTCTGTGTGAGCTGGTGTGCCAGCAATCTGTTGGTCAGATGGCGTGTTGCACAGAGTTTGATTGGTCAAGCAGGGTGATTAGTCAGCTCCTGTTGCCTGAGTCCCGGTGGTAGTCTCATTCTAGGCTATAAAGGGTTTCAGTATCAGTCTCACTGGGCTGTGCAGTTTTTCCCCCTTGTACTTTGTGAGGTCAGCTCAGTTCTTAAGACTCTGAGGGATTGGTAGGGGAACCCAGCAGTCCTGGGTTTACAATGGTGCCGGTGGCTCCATGGAGCCAGGCCCATGCTCAGAAGGGGCCCCGGGCTGCTCCCCTTGCATTGCACCCCCAGCCCACCACTTGCTTCTCTCGGCCTGCCCGCCAGCATTTGTGGGAGGTGGGGTCGGGGGGCACTGGGCATAGGGGGTCCAGAGGGGCTCTGGCCATAGGGAGTCGGGGTGGGGGGGTTGGGCGGCATTGCGTGGGCCTGCCACATAGGCGCCAACTGTGTGGGTGCTCCAGGGCTGGAGCACCCAAAGGGAAAAATTAGCAGGTGCTCTGCACCCACCGGCCAAACTCCCCCCACCACCTCCCTTGAGCGTGCCATGTTGCTGCTCCTCCCGCTCCCTCCCAGCACTTCTGCCCAGTCGAGCACCCACCGGTGGGAGCAGAAGTTGGCGCCTCTGGCCCGCCCCCAAGGGGAAGGGGCATGCTGGCAGCACAGGGCCAGACGGGCCACCGTGCGTCTGGCAACTGCTGGTTTGTAAATAGTGCCCTTGCACTGCGCTAGGCGGAGCGGAGCCGCCCCTGCCATGCCATGCCATGCCCCATTGCCTCTGGCTGGTCCCTCGCTTTGGGGACTGACCTCCCCATGCCATGCTCCATTGCCTCCATGGGGGCCCACAAATATGTTTGGCGCCAGGCCTATAAAAGGTTAATCTGGTCCTGGAACTCAGGCCTACCCACTCCCATGGGTTCCAGCTCAGTGCCCTTAAACCATGCAGGCAGAATCAAGCCTCAACAACTCCTCCTGCTGAGCCCTGAGCTCCTTCCTACCTCCCTAGGTTCTGTAGGCTTCTCCAGCCTATAGATCCCTCATCCCTTCTCAGCAGTGTCATCTCTGGGCAGCTTCTCACCAGCTTGTTGGCAGGACTTTCCTTCTCCAGCCTGCTTGCTCCTCTGGCAGCTGCCCCACCCCTCTGCTTCTCAGCTCTTTTAAAAATTTTCCCAGCTGCTGTGAGGCTGCCAATCAGCACTGGCTGGTGGTTGCACCATTCATTTCCTGGTCACCAGGCCAGCACAGGGGTCTATACACCCCATGACACTCTGATGTTTCGTTTAGACGGATGTTGAATTAATCTCTGCCCTTAGCTAATGCATTTACCAGACTTTGCAACACCATGGATGAAACCTAGATTCCTTTGTGAGTATTTTCAGAGTTACATGGAAAAGATCATTAAATCAAACTAAATTCCCAGCTCAGCTCATTTAGAAGCCAAATGGCTCAGATCACTTCCTGCAGAAGGTGGGATGAAAACTATTCACTAAGTCACTCCATACACTACATTACTGATCAAAATATCCTAGTCACTAGATAATTCATTCAGTGGTAATACTGGAAGGAATATAAAAATCATTGAAACAGATAAAGCATATCAGAAATGTCAAAAAGGAACTTGAATAATGTTCTTTAAAACTACAAGCAAAAAATGAACGAAAAGGAAATGGTACAGAAAAAATTTGTTATAGGAAAAATGGCGTATAATATAAATACCTCTCAACTATACTTTTAGGACAAAACATTCTAAATATACCATGTAGCACTGTGTGAGCAGCATAGACATGTTGTTTTATGCAAGGTATCTTAGATATTACTAATGTAAAGATAATAGACCAAATACTCACCTAAACCTGGTGGTAAATCTGGGATAACTCCGCTGGATTTACATTAGTTTAATTGAAAGCACAATTTGATCCATTTATAACTGTAATTCAGGGCAACGTGCTCGCAAGTCAGCCAGACTGAATTCCTTTAGCAGTTCATTAAAAAAGCAGGCAGGAATTTGTAACAATGCCAAACATTGTGATATCACGTTTACTGAGGTTTGTAAATATATTATACGTTAATTATTTAGAGACTGAGATAATCTGGAAAAAAAGCTGTGTTATAAATTAAAAATTCTTGGGCTGCCAATTTGACAGTTATATGGTGAAGTTTTCTGCAATACAATTAACACTAAATATGAGCCATAATTTCCTTTTAATTCACATCACCTCTTAGCTTTAGAGTATCTCTTAAGTCAGTCGTGGTCCTTAGATATTTCAAAGATTATCCAGACCTGCAGCTATACAATTTAAGACTGTGATTTAGCCAGATTTCATAAATTAGGCAGGTCAGTTTGCGTGAGACATTGAAGGAAAACCCAGGTCTGCAGGAAGTAATGTTGGTTAACCAGTAGGTGGCACACTCCCCTCTGAATCAAGGCTTGGGCATGGTAATAGGGTGCCCTTACTGTGCTTCTGGAATACTTTCTCGATATTAGGGCATGTTTTCCAGAAGATGGGTGTTAGATCTGTTAATCTAGCCAAATTTCTAACAGGCTAATTACTTTCTCCCTGAATTCTCCCTGGAATTTCAACTGGACTCAGTATTCTTTTTCACTCCAAGACTTACACTGTTCTGTAGTGTTCCTGTTTCCCTCAAAAAGAATATACACATCAGTGATGAAGTGCTTCCTGTGTATATAAATAGTTTTGGGATCTTCTGGGGGTGAGAAATGATACCTGACTAAAATATTATACTCAGCTGTAATTTGCTTCTTTATAGAGAGCCCATTGTAAATCATAATCCCAAAATTGAGCACTTTCAGATAAAAGATTGATTGCCAGCAAAAAAAGCTTACATTGATAAATAAATGGATAAGCCGTTTACATTCATTGTTTCAAATTGGAGACCATCTGCCATATGTGGATCTATGGTTTTCACCTATTTATTTTAGTGGGATTCACTATTCTTTAAGAATATTTCATTTTTGCCATGAGCACTTTAAATATATATGTATGTCTTTTTACATCAAATGATGATTAGCTCTGGGATCAAGGTGTCGGACAGTCCAAGTGTTTCAAAAGATATACTTTGCAGCTATTGACATGCAGTATTATTTTAAGATTATGCAGAATCACAAAACAAATTGCAGCAGACCTTGAAACAATATTTTTCCAACTGGTTCTCTGTAAAAGATTAAAAACACAAAGAAAGTTAGGGAAAGATTATTTCAATATCAAAGAAAGGTATAACACGATCCAATGGCAGGAAGTTGAGGCTAGACAAATTCAGACTGGAAATAAGGTGTAATTTTTTTTGTAAACTGTGACAGTAACCAGCCATTAGAACAATTTACCATTAGTGGCAATTTTAAAATGAGGTTGGATGTTTTTCTAAAAAAGATTCTCCAGGAATTATTTTGGGGAAGTTCGATGGCCTGTGTTATACGGGAGGTCAGACTAGATTATCACAATGGTCCCTTCTGGCCTTGGGATCTGTAAATCTGTCTATGAATATACATCAGTATTGAAATTCACAAAATGTCCACAGGTACAATGTGGTTAACTGCATTTGCTGTAAATCTCAGCAGTGTAGGACACTGTATTTAGGCTTGGCAGAATTCAGATTTTATTTTTTTATAATTTCAATGAATAATATCAATTTTTAAGCACTTTCTCACAATTTCACAAAATCATGAGTTTTAAGCATTTTTAATTTTTTTTATTTAAATTTTTACAGTTGTGGGAAATGATGGAAGGGTAAGACAATAATGATTTAATAACAGATATTGAGATTAAAAAAGTTAAATGTATAACCATTAAAATACAAACTGTCAATATCACATGTCAACATATAAAAAGTAAATGTCCTTAAATTCTAGGTTTTCAAATAGCATTTTTCTTACTTTGGCTATCTGTAAATTTCAATGATCATCAATGGACATATTTTTGGTCAGTCTGTGTGTGTATGGTGAAATTGATGGTGACTGACTTTTATCGATAAAAATTTAATCCTTCCAAACCTAATTACATTGCATAATACATATTCATGGAGGATAGGTCCATCAATGGCTATTTTACCAGAGGCTGGGAATGGGTGACAGGGGATGAATCACTTGATGATTACCTGTTCTGTTCATTCCCTCTGGGGCACCTGGCATTGGCCACTGTCAGAAGTGCTCTAAAGCTCAGCTGGATACTGGGCTAGATGGACCTTGGTCTGACCTAGTATGGCCATTCTCATGTTCTTATGTAACTCATTGGCCTGTCTTTGTGTATCATCAGTTTCAAAGACACATTCTTCCCATCCTATATACTAGTTGGTGGGAATAGTGTATATAGGAGTGCATTTCACTTCCAGGTCAGCTGATACTCTGGTATTTAAAATGAACCCATTTATTGGTACACTGCTTTGCATGCACCTTCTTTAAAGTTCAGTAAAGGGGTATTCAGAACTGTGGAAATCTTTAAAGAAGGAAACTAACCACAGTCATTTATGTTTTTATCTTGTCAATGAAGACCTTCACATTCCGGAAAGTTGTTTCTATTACAACAAAGTAAATTCTTAGTATATGACATCATAAGATCCAAAAGTAAGAAGGAACTTGGTAATTTGGGACATCTCTAAAGTATATGAAAACACCACTGAGACACCAATTCTCAGAGGAGATATTTCTCCAGCTTCATAAACTCTATATTGAGGGAATCCTCAAATTTCTAACTTTCTTAAACAAATCCAAATCACTATTGCTGCAGACACTCCGGGCAACGAAACTTGTGTTAGATAGGGTGGGGTGTGGGTGAACGTCTCAGACATGAAAGGAAAAAGCTAACCATCACAAACATATATTCATTAGAGTTTCAGATCAAAATTACATTTAATATCTTGGGTCATATTTTAATTTACACAACTCTGTTTGCCAGTCTACAACTCAGTACTACACAAATCATTTCCCTAAGGAAAAGGATGCATTGGTCTGCATTCTCACAGTGACCTTCTCTATGAGACCCATTGGCAGCTGGTGCCAGAAATAACTGGTGGGACTGCCTCTGTTAAAAGTACCTCATATTTCCCATAGACAAAAATATATGTGCAAGGCATGCACCTACTATCTGTGAATACATTTACCACAATGACATGCCCCAAAAGGTTTTAGGCATCTCCCAAAATCCATACACAATTTTTAGTATGCAGACACAGCTGTGGAAATTGAGCAGTCCAATAAGAGTACACAATTTCACAGGCATTGGTGCAAAAAACTTAATCAGAGTGGTGGTTGGTTTTTTTAATTTTTGCCAGCTCAGCTTTTGTTATTTTGATGCAAGATAGGAGAAACAAACCACAAGCGTAATAAATGGAGTAAGATAGTGCCCAAGCTCCCCAGCCCCGTCTCCACCACCCATCTATTGTTACTTGCTTCCTATGTGATATTCTGTAATAAATGACTTGTGTTCTATAATGAACATGTGCTGCTGTGTGGAAAACAACACAGAGTTTCATTTGATAGCACCTTCTCCATTCACTCAGTTTTTGTCTTTTCCACTGGAAAAAATTGTGAGAAATCATTCTGGGACGTATCCAAGGCCTATTGAGGTCAATTAAAAGACTCTCATTGACTTCAGCAGGCTTTGCAAAAGGCCCTACATCCTTATGTCACTTAATGGAAGTGTGGCACATACTTAATGGCTTTCACCAGTTACCAAAATCTAAATAAATGTAACAATTACCCATTTATCTCTATATTGAAGGTACTTATATGGTCCCCATTACCATAGTATCTCAGCACTTTACAATATTTAATGTATTTATCCTTACAACACACCTGAGTGGTAAGGAAGTGATATTATCCCCAGTTTACTGAGAAACAGAGATGCTAAGACCCAGATTTTTCAATGTATTTAGACATTACTCCATTCAGCATTGAAAGGCCTAAGAAGATGACTAAGTCCAACTTTCACAGTGATTTAGGCACTTAAAAGCCTAAGCTTCACTGAAAAACCTAAATTTTAAAGGTATTTTGGTGCCTATAGATGCACCTAGGAGGATTTTCAAAATCATCTAGGCATTTAACTCCTATTGATTTATAGGTCATTTTTCCTTCTCTTTATCAGTTTACCTAAGCCCTACAAAGCACTTATTACACCTGTGCTTAAAGTTAAACATGTTTCTAACTGTTTTGCTGGATTTGGGCGAAGGTGCTGCTGATTCTGCGGCTCAAACTCTTGTTTTCTAATCCAAGGATCTCTTAATCTACCTGATATATAGACTTACTCATTTAACTTATATTGAGATAGTTCTGCATACAACTGCTCCTGTTAAACTTTAGTTTAGGTATAAACTCACCAACTTAAAAATACAGATATTATATTCCTGTTAGATGGCAGTTGAAGTCTCCAACTGTCAGAATAGTATGTTATTAAATAATGTCAAATGAAAAGCAGTCATATTTATTTTTCTTTGGAGTTCTGCCCTGAAAGTTCTGTAGTTTTGTATTACTATTTTATCTTGAATGACTTACAAATACAGAGTATACAGGCTCCATGATACAAAAACATTTCATGCACCAGTTGGCTGGTTGCAGACTATGACAGAGCATCATGAATAAAATTTATTTTGTATTTGTTTGATTCTGACTGCCTGAATTTCAGGAGAGAGGAAAAAGGGTGACCAGGCTAACTATTCTTTAAAAAAAAAAAAAAAAAAAACTAAACAGGACAAATTTTGTGCATGAAAAATTTAAATATGGTTCTCACTAGCTCATTACCAGCTGGAATTTATCAAGAATAATATTAAACTATTCTTTGTTTGTACTGTGGAAAGGGTAGCTGCCACTTTAAATTCTCAGTCACTTTGACTCTGTAGGAACTTAGCTGACAGGAATGAGTTGGTATTGAAACTGTTAATGCTGCATTTCCTTGTTTTTGCTTTGTGTTACAACCTATGTGATATCCAGATGTATTTGTTTTTTGCCCAAAGAGTTATCTTGGGATACAAAGTCACTGCTTATGAATCTGAATATACTGGCTCAGATCCCAGTGCAATTCTCTGGAAAATCCAAATACTATTACCTCAGATGAGCTGAGCCTTAATTCGTTATAGGCTTTGAAAAAGTAGGGTTAGTGCACATGCCAAATAACCATTGATCATACCAAAATCTGTTTCTTTTGTTTAACAGCAAAGGTAGCATAGGATTAATGGATTAATTAATGGGTAATGGATTAATAAAGTGGCTGATTTTGTTTTATTTTTAAACTCAGCCTGTCTTCCTTTGTTCTACCCCCAAATTAGGGTGACCAGTGTGAAAAGTCAGGATGCTTTTTTTGGGTGTGTGTGTGTGGGGGGGGTATAGTTGTCTATACGAGATAAAGCCCCTAATACTGGGACAATCCCATTAACATCAGGATGTCTGATCACCCTATTCCAAATCTCTACCTATTTTAAACAAATGTGGAGGGATAACCATTCTCTCCTAGACTAAAGAACACATAGTCCAAATTTCATCCCCCCAAAGCATTTATTTTTCCACTAAGTTACAGCTTAGACATCTGAAATTACAACTTTATAATGAGAAACCTGATAAAATCCTAGCTGTACTGAAGCACTGCCAATACAGAGTTATATTGCTATTATTATTAAGAACCTTAATAATTTAAAACAGAGGTGGAGGAAGCAAAGCTAAGAGCTTAGCTGTTAAGTCACTCAATGCTTTATGACTGAATTATCCAGAGATAACAGTAAACTTATTTCCCTTCTTTGTTTTTCCTCCAGCACAGATCATCTGCAATAATCTCTTTCAAGGCTATCCATGTGTTAGATCTTTTCGTCACTATTTTGAAAGCTCTGCTACTAGTGCTTTATACCAAATTTTCCTTTCAAAGCATCACACCCTGAGGTGTAGGCAATGCAACTTCATGGTCAGAACAAGAGTCTGGCCTAGTGATTGGAGGAGAATCAGAGGCGTGGTCATGAAAAAAAGCCACTGGTCAGAAGGTCTGGTGCAGCTGCATATGTAGAACTCATTAAGCAATCACTGTGATGCTGTTGCTTAAATGGCGATCTGTTGGCTCTTCTGACCAATCAGGGAGCCCAGTCACTTAGTGAGGGCTTATTGGGCCCAGAGGAGCTCATTGGGTTGCTAGGTAACCGAGCCAAAAGGCAGCTGAGTTCCTGACACAAAAGTAGAATTGCTAAAGTATCAGCTGCTTCTAGTTAGTAGAGACAAAACTGTGGAGCAGTATTAAGTATCAGCATGTGCTCACCACACAATGCTTACTTGCTCCCTTTCCCTTCTGATATTATTGCATTTCACAGCTTTGTTAATTGGTAAGTTTGTCGGCATAGAAGCAGACTCTTCCATTAATAACAGCTTCACAATGGGAAAAAGTACAAATGCTACAAAAAGTTTCCAGTCAAAAAAATTAAGACACTTTTGGAATGGAAACAGAAACATCTGAAAAAGTTGGCAATTGAAGTTTTCTCTTAACCAGTCTAGAGGTCACATACTTTGTGTGCTAATTGTTGGAGCAGTAATAGCACACCAGCATCAGGGGTCTTAGATGAGCAAGGCTAATATATGTAAGGCCTGTTTTTGGTGGTGCAGAGGACATGCAGCTATGGTTATCTCAAATTAGGGTTGTGTGTGCTCAGCCCTTACAAATCAAGACTTTAATTCATCAAGAATCACAGGTGCAGAAACAGGCACCCTGCACAAATTTGTTTTAGTACCGTTGCGTGTAACATTGATCAGGTTTTCTGCATTCCTGTAGGGAAAATAGGACATTATCATCTTACCAGAAAAGTCTTAAATCATTACCATATTATTATTACAACTTACATTACTTATCCTCTGATGAATCCTATGGAAATATAAAGCCAAAAGTCATATCCTCAGGGGTGTAAATTATCATCATTCCATTGCAGTGAACAGATCTGTAACAACTTATACCTACTGGATTTGGCTCAATGTCTAGAAATGGGAAAACTGGTTCATGTAAATCAAGAAACTTTCTTCTTTTAATCTTTTTCTATTTTTTAGAGTCATACTTAATCAAACGTTTCATGAGATTCTGTAGTGTTTGGATAAGTATTTTTTCCACTTCTGGTTTTCTGGGAATTAAAGTGGAAGTGCTGAAATTCCACACAAAAAGATGTTCTCAGAAGTTTTTTCAGCTAGGGCTGGAAA
Source organism: Eretmochelys imbricata (assembly GCF_965152235.1). Lineage (NCBI taxonomy): Eukaryota > Metazoa > Chordata > Testudines > Cheloniidae > Eretmochelys > Eretmochelys imbricata. Next base: position 127,587,604 of record NC_135572.1, read on the forward strand.
TAAAAGGGCCAAAAATCTGAACAGAAGGCCTGTTCTTACAAGATTCAACACTGATTTCACAGACAAAAGATTCAGATGAGCATCCAAACACCTAATCTTTTGAGGATTGACTATCATATAAAGAACCTTTTATTAAGGAAAGCTGCATTTCAATGTACATGGTTTGCCTTGGTCTCTTACTGATCTCCGGGGATCTGCTGAGTTTGGCAGTGGGTCCTGCAAGCTTTTCTGCCACCTTCTCTGAATGATCAATGAGGAACTCCATGAAGAGATCTTTGCAATTTTTTCTTCCCCAGACCTCTCCCATACATATTGCAAGGAGAGAATTAATCCCTTTGTTAGATACTTGGATTCAGAAGAATGCCACCTACTGAATAAATCATCAATACCACTTCCTTCCTGAAAAACCCTGGGTTTTCATTGGAGGTTTCTAACCACAGTACTGACAGGTCCAAACATGCCATGCCATGTCCTGAGCTAATAAGCACACAGCTTGAGGTGGTATAGCTACAAGCTCTAAAAAGACAAAGGCTGAGATGCAATGGGTGTTGGGTACCTGACTCCTTATAAAAACTTGGTCAAAGTTACTGGCTTTTTTTGAATAAAACCAAGAATGGCTCTGAAGCAAAATCGTAGTTCCAAACTTCCTCTGTAGTTTAAGGCCTACCTCTAAATACATGATGTTATAGACACCCTACTTTCCACTATCTGAGTAGAATCTGAATGAATTGAATAATTTAAAAGGTCAGGTTTTCAACAAAATCTGGGTATAAATAGTGTCCTGGTATCATAAGTTACTCTAAGCAGCACAAGTCTCTAACATTCATGTAATGAGTTTATTAATATTTATAGCACTTTGTTACTGATCGTTTAAAAATGTAGAAGATCTTTGAACTCCTTTGTTTTGTTCATTCCACTGGCTTGGGAAGCCTGATCTGATGCCTGCTGAAATTAATAGAAAGACTGCAACTGACTTCAAAAGACTTTGATCAGGCCTTATTTGAATTCAGTAACTTAATTTAAATTACACAGAAGCTTCCATTTTCCATAATGGACTCTTCCACAAACGGGTTGAGATTATTATGTGATAATGTAGAAGGCAATTGACTTTTGCCTTTTTTTCCCCCCCTAACAAATTAATTTAATGTACTTGTTAAGATGCTGGATTTTTTCCTAGTGAAGAAACTCCATATATATAGTAGTATTTTCATCTTTGTGATAAATTAATGTCTTTACTTTTGGACCAAACTAGTCATTTAGAACATTTTCAAGTGAAACAGAATGTTCCTTAAGTATGCTCCTCAACCTTATTTTGCTTCTTCTGCAAATACAAATAATGCTGGGAGATACTGCAATTTGAGGTTATTGTAGCCATGTTGCTGTATTAGCAAGGTAAAATTTACATTGTGGCTTGTATGCATGCTTGAACTGTGTCATAGCCACTTAATAATCATCATATTTTAAAAAATATTTAAAAAGATATTTGCACTTCCTGTCACATATTTTTTTTCCATGGTGTGTGCTAGAGAAATGTGGTTTAGATGAATTTACTATAAGGTGGATGCACAGCTGGTTGAAAGACTGTGCTCAAAGAGTAGTTATCAATGGTTTTCTGACAAATTGGGACAGCATATCTACTGGGGTCCTGCAGGGTCAATCCTGGATCCAGTACTATTCAATATTTTAATTAATGATTTGGATAATGGAGCAGAGAGTATGCGTATGAAATTTGCAGGTGACACCAGGATGGGATGGGTTGAAAGCACTCTGGAGGACAGGATGAACATTCAAAGGGATCTTGACAAATTGGAAAATTGTTCTGAATTCAACAAGATAAAATTCAATAAAGACAAGTGCAAAGTATTTCTCTTAGGAAAGAAAAATCAAATGCACAACTACAAAATGGAGAATAAATGTCTAGATGATAGTACTGCTGAAAAGTATTTGGGGGTTATAGTGGACCAAAGTCTGAATATGAATCATCAATGTGATGCAGCTGCAAAAAAGAATAATAGGATTCTGGAGTGTATTAATAGAAGTGTTGTATGTAAGACACAGGAGGTAATTGTCTTGTTCTACGCAGCACTGGTAAGGCTCTAGCTGTAGTATTGTGACTAGTTCTGGACACCACAATTTAGGAAGGATATGGACAAACAAGAGTCTAGAGGAGAGCAATAAAAAGGATAAAAGGTTTAGAAAACCTGATCTATGAAGAAAGGTTGGAAAAACTGGGCATGTTTAGTCTTGAGTAAAAAAGACTGAGGGGGGAACCTGATAACAGTCTTTCAATATGTTAAGGGCTGTTATAAAGAGGATAGTGATCAATTATTCTCCCTGTCCACTGAAGATAGGACAAGAAGTATGGGCTTAATCTGCAGCAAAGGGAGATTTAGATTAGATATTTGGAAAAACTTTCTAACTATAAGAGTAGTTAAGCTCTGGAATACGCTTTCACAGGAGGTCATGGAGTCCCCATCATTGGAAGCTTTAAAAAACAACTGGGACAAACATCTGTCAGGAATGGTCTAGGTTTACTTGGTCCTGCCACAGTGCAGGGGGCTGGACTTCAGGACTTCTCAAGCCCTACCTTTCTGTGATTCCATGGTCTCATGATTTTTGAATGCTTGGGGCAATTTGGCAGTGTCAGGTGGGGAGTTGGGAGCAGTGGTTGGTGAGCCTGATCTCACACTATCTTGTTGCTACTGGTGCTAGAACATTCTAGAACTTTGGTTGTAGGAAAGTAGAATTGAGGTTTTGCTTCCGTAACCCACAGTCAGTGTGTCACTCTGTCACCATGTAGAGGTTGATGAGCTTCTTAGCACCTTGCCTAATAAATCTGGGTCCTTTAATTCAGGTGGTTGAGGTATAAGATCTAGAGGCCCCAGTTTCAATCCTTACTGCCAATGACCTACTGCAATGGATGGCACAACACTTCTAGATGGGAATGCAGAGTTGGATTGCCCCGCAGTGCATTGAGTTGCACATCGTGTATGCAAGTTTTTCTAGCTGATCAAAAATGCTACTACTTATTTTGTTGCATTGCTTTTGCAGCAAACTACTTTTTTATGGTCACCCATTTTAACCTGCAGTGGGATTCAGCAAATGTTCTTCTTCCCTTCCCCCAATATGTTAAAAGTAGTGCACTAGATGATTACCTGAATGTTCTCTTTTATGGCTACCTAGATATTATACATAGGGCAAAATAAAACAGCAGCAGATCCATCAAATGTTCTGCTTTGATACTGCAGAGATTGAAATTCAGTAGAATGAAGACGTTCAACCCAAAGGAATTTGTTTGAAAGAGTGATTAGCAGCTGAAAACATGTTGATAAGTAGAAGTGGAACACAGTCATCCTTACTCAGAAGTATCATCCACCCAACAGATTCTAATTTCTAGTGTGTATACATGAAAAAAAACCCCAGATTTAAACACTCTACTTTAAAACATTTCAACTACTTTTCTTCAAACTTACCTCATTCCTTAGATCTCGCAGAGATCTATAAAACAATCCAGTTGTTTATTTTATGCCTTCACCCACTATTGAGTTATTCCTGCCATGGTTGCCAGTAATTACAAATGGAAAAGGATGTAGTTATTTAATATGTGCATAATTCAAAACCAGCACAAATGACTTTGCACATGTTCTCTAAAATATATAATCTCCTTGGGGTGAGGGCAACCACCACAAATTTTAGCCCCAAAGGAATTTGTTTCAGAAAATTACAAGCAATTGAACAAGGAGCATTAGAATAGATGTTGAAACTTGGCCTTAGCTACTTCAGCGGCAGTCCTGCCACCTGATATAGTAAAAAAAAAAAAAATCAAAAAAATCAAGAAGCCAACTTTATCACTTCCAGCGCTGACATAAGCCAAGTGCTTTTCCTTCATTTTGAAGCAAACAGGCAAGCCACTTCAGCCAGAATCTATTGTCTTATGGCAGGTAGCTTAGAATTATAGAAAAAAACAGCATGGTACATCTCTGAAGATAAACCAAAGCTATTTGGTTTTCAATGATTTTTACTATTGACTTTGTACTGTACGAATACAATGAAAAATAGCATCCTTTGTGACAGAACAAGGAAGCACTCAGCTTATACAGAGTATCCCTGGTGCCTGTGTTCACTGTTATCCTAGTTGTTCCTTTCTGAAACAAGAAGACCATTTCCAACAGAGCTCTTACAGAAATAAGCTACTGCACATTTATGACTGCCTCAGTAACATCCAACTGGTACAGGTGAAAGGTTTCAGAGTAGCAGCCATGTTAGTCTGTATCTGCAAAAAGAAAAGGAGTGATGAACTCTGATGAAGTGAACTGTAGCTCATGAAAGCTTATGCTCAAATAAATGTGTTAGTCTCTAAGGTGCCACAAGTCCTCCTTTTTTTATTCAGATGAAAGTTGATTTTAAAAATAAAGAATTAACAAATAAAAGAGTTCAGTGAAATATCCAGCTACGAAATTCTTCTAGTTACTACAAAGCTTGAAAGGAAGAGCACCTGGTGGGACAAGTCTCTTTATTAATCTATGTTAGAGGTAAGGGGGGTGATGTTCAGGAGTTTGGGGATGGGGAGAGTGGAAATCCTAAGTTTTTCTTATCAGGTGGATTGCTTCCCAGCCCAGCTCTGAAGTAGAGAATTGCATTGTCATAGTTCTTGGAGCTTAGCCAAAACTGAAATGTCCTTTCTGACTCCCCGTCTTTGCTTTCTGAGAGGAATTTGATTGAAATCCTCAGAATTGAAATTCCTTTTGGTTCTCAGTTAAAACTTAAGCTATTTTTCAATTCAAATTCGGACATGGCCCAAATCTTGTGAGAATAGCCACTTTCACAAGATTTTGGTCTAGGATGGTGGAAATAATGAAATTTCTTCCATTATGGGCCAAAATTTTAGAAGAGCAGTTTGTGATTTTGAATCTACAGAACTAAAGGGATAGGGGAGTGGGGAGAGGAGGTTATATTTGTTTGCCAAAGAAGAGAAAGTAAATTAAATATATTTAGATGACTATAAAAACTTTAAGGAGAAGGGGAAATATCATTTCCTGCAAACGTACAGCTGCTGCCAAGTTAACATACACTGTACATTTGCTCTGTAGTATTAAGATCCCCTACTGTTGGTGCTAATATTATTTGGTGTGTAGTTAAGCTTATATCATGGCACTGATGGGCAGATTCTCATAGCTCAATTGGTTTCAATGGAGCTGTGATAATTTACACTTGCTGAGGATCTGCCCAGGAGTACTTGGACAGTGTTGCAGGGTGCTGAAGTCAATGAGAGTGCAGGATACTGTACATCTCAGGAGTTGCTCAGCTTCCCAAAGGATCACATCTGTAGTGCATTTTTTCAATACATTCTATGTATAACTGTCACAGATCAAACTTTGCCTTAGATTCCTTCTCAGTTCCTCTCTCCGGTGCCAGGCGTTGCTTCATGTATTCTTCTTTCTCAGTGGTGGAACTCCATTGTCCCATGAGTCTTAGGCTACAGCTCTGGGTTGCAACCTCCCTGTTTCTTAAATGTGTTTACCCAACAGGCCCCACTGAATTTGGCAAGAAACTTCTCTCTGGGAGTGTGTGACTAGTGGTTGATTAAAATGACTCAGAACAGCTTCTTCAACAGTAATGGTACTGTTTATTTACCCAAAAGTACACGGCAATCAGAGAAAAGGTTTAAAACTACATAAAGGCCTACATGCCTGTTCTCACCCAAAGGTTATTATTTCTCTCAAAGCTTAGGGAAGCCCAGCTGCCTCAGATCCATCCCACAGGGCCTGTGTCTGAGCTAGTCTGCTCTCTGGGAACAGCCCCAAAGGACAAAGTCCCTCCCTCTCTAGAGAGAGTTTTTAACTGTTTAAACAATGAGCCCCTGATGGTGTGGCTGGTGTGGTTAGGTCCTATGATGGTGTCTCTTGAATAGATTGGTTAGGTCCTATGATGGTGTCTCTTGAATAGATATGTGGACAGAGTTGGCAACGGGGTCTGTTGCAGGGATTGGTTCCTGTTTTTGTTGTGTGATGTGTAGTTGCTGGTGAGTATTTCCTTCAGGTTGGGGGGCTGTCTGTAAGCGAGGACTGGCCAGTCTCCCAAGGTCTGTGAGAGTGAGGGATTGTCCTTCAGGATATGTTGTAGATCCTTGTTGATGCGCTGAAAAGGTTTTAGTTGGGGGCTGTAGGTGACAGCTAGTGGCCATCATAAGACCTAACCACAACAGCCACACCATCAGGCTCGTTCACCTGCACATCTACCAATGTGATATATGCCATCATGTGCCAGCAATGCCCCTCTGCCATGTACATTGTCCAAACCGGACAGTCTCTATGCAAAAGAATAAATGAATACAGATCAGACATCAAGAATTATAACATTCAAAAACCAGTAGGAGAACACTTCAATCTCCCTGGACACTCAAAAATAGACTTAAAGGTGGCAATTTTGTAACAGAAAAGCTTCAAAAACAGATTCCAACGAGAAACTGCAGAACTGGAATTAATTTGCAAACTGGAGACAATCAAATTAGGCCTGAATAAAGACTGGGAGTGGATGGGTCACTACAAAAACTAATTCCCCCCTGTTGATACTCACACCTTCTTGTCAACTGTTTGCATGGGCCACCTTGATTACATTAGCCTCATTAGCACTACAAACGTGATTTTTTCCCCTCCCTTGGTATTCACCCCTTCTTGTCAACTGATGAGAATAGCCCATTTCCACCTAAATTGAATTGGCTCATTAGCACTGACCCTCCACTTTGCAAGGCAACTCCCATCTTTTCATGTGCTGTGTATTTATACCTGCCTCTGTATTTTCCACTCCATGCATCTAATGAAGTTTGTTTTAGTCCACAAAAGCTTATGCCCAAATAAATTTTTTAGTCTCTAAGGTGCCACAAGGACTCCTTGTTGTATTTGCTGATGCAAACTAACACTGCTAGCTCTCTTTAACTGTTGAGTGTCCTTTTGATCTTTGGTTCTCAGCTGTGTAACTTTGGTGGGGACCTGAAAATAGCATCTTCACAATTAATGGCCCACCCACTGTTCTCTTAACCTCCCTGAAGTTATTTAGTCAGAGGTGTCTTATCTTTGGCCATTGTTTCATTTCCTGCTTGTTCTTCCTTACAGGCTTTTGATTCAACTCCACATAGCGAGACAAAATAATATCAAACAGGTAAACTGAGGCCCACATAATATTCATAAAAGTGTTATAGCTTAGCCCCTCATTCTCCACTGTAATGCATTACTTTTCACTGCAGTCCTGCAGCAGATTAATCTCTAAGGAAAACGATCACTGGTCTGAGTTATATATATGCCTAGATAGAACAACACCACAAACTTCTCTCTCATTTTGTTTTAAATGATTTAACTCAGGCTTCCATGGATAGAACAATATGTTTTTACCTGACTCTCACTCTCAGAAAAGACTATTTTCATTCATGGTGGTGGAGATAAAGAGGGGGATGTTTCATAAATTTGTATGCTTTGTTTGCTGCAGAAATGTAATATGTTCTTATTAAAGATGAGTCACCTAACAAGACACTGGTCATCAAAACGTTCCTCTCCTGGCTATATATCTACTGATGTTCTTAGATTCTATGAATTGCCACAAGGTTGCCTGAAGTTTTAAAAGGTCATAAAGGCAAAAAATATTGATCTTCTACTGGCTTGACCATCCCTTGTTTAAATAAAAATAATCCTTGGTTGCATTCATTTACATTTAAACAAAACACATTCTAGAAGAACTGCATTAGATGTGGAGTTTCGTCTATATAGAAAACAAATCCAGCTGACAGCCACGGCCTTAAGGACTGACAAAGAGCCCTAAAAGTCTTGAGACTATAAAACCAAACTGTCCCACTTTTCAGGGAGAAATATTTTGCACCCTGGGTGACCTACTGTTTATACAAATTAATGTCAAAGATGGATTTCAACTTTATGATGACAGATCTGGAACACACAGTGCAGTTTGCATGCCAAATAAAACTAAGTGAACATCCTTCCCTTTCACAGTGGCAATTCACAGAATCTAAAAACATCAGCAGATTTATAGCCAGAAGAGGAGGAAAGTTGTTTGATGACCAGTGCCCTGTTAGATGTCTTATCCTTAATAAGAACATGTTAATTTTCTGCTGCAAACAAAACTGGCTCCTGGCAAAATTAAAGGTTACACTAGGTCTTAAAAGCCTTCCACCTAGAAATGCAAAGAGAAACCAACAAGGCTTGTTTATGGCTTAATTTGCATGAGTTGTCAGTTTGGATTAAAGATCACTACAGACTGGGACATGTATTTTCATAGATTTTACGAGTTTAAGGCCAGAAGGAATGATTAGATCATCAAGTCTGACCTTCTGTATATCACAAGGTATTAAATTTCTCCCAGATACCCTATATTGAACCCTCTGAGTTTTAGTTAGAATAAGGCATTTCAGTCTCAGACAACTGAATTGTTGTGTTCCACAGGCAGAGATCAGGAAATACCAGTACCTGATGCTTCAGCAATAGTTACAGATTGGGTGATAGATTGATTAGACGAGAGATGCCCAGATTGCTTCGGTCAGAGATGCCCAGATGATCCTAGGAGGTGTTACGTGCCTCATGCTGCAAAAGAAGGCAATGCCCATCCCACCTCCAGCATCCATACCAGTCTGACCTGGGGGAAAATTTCTTCCTGACCCCAAATCTGTAGATCAGTTTGGCCCTGAGCATGTGAGCAAGACCTGCCAGCCAGGTATCTAAGAAAGAGGATTCTCTGTACCACCTCAGAGCATTGGTCCACCCTGTCTGGTGTCCCATCTCCAGCTGTGGCCTATCTTTGTTACTTCAGGCCAATTGTTCATCAGAGATAAAAATCCTTCCTGACCTGTGCAGGTGACACAGATCACCTGTCCCTCCTCATTATTTACTACCCCACCAATCTTTGTAATCATCTTCATTACTAAAGATTCTATATCATCATCCAGATTGTTGAAATTTTATATCACATTGGACCAAGACCCAATCCCTGAGGGATCCTGCTAGAAACAGCCCAGCTTGTTATCATCCCTTTAACAACTACTTCTTGTGTTCTGAGAATCCATGTGATGTGACAGAGAAAATAATTTATATTAATCACTTTGGGGCTTTTTAAAAAAAACAAACAAAAAAAAACAACTACCCTGTGTTGCTATTCCTTTTTGTATATTAAAAAAAAAGTGGTGGTGGTGGGAAAGGGATTGCAAAGAGTTTGGAGCACAAAAGAAAGATTTATTTCAATCTCCAGGGTAGGTTTATTTTAAATGACACACACTTCATTTTATGCTTTATCTGGTCAATTATGATTTGTCTGGAAATAGTCCTTTATTACAACGTGGACAAAAGAGAAAAGGGCCTTATATATCCTCCTTAATATGCTGTCTTCCTGGCTAGCTGAGATTCTTCTCACATAATGACAGGTTTCAGAGTAACAGCCGTGTTAGTCTGTATTCGCAAAAAGAAAAGGAGTACTTGTGGCACCTTAGAGACTAACCAATTTATTTGAGCATGAGCTTTCGTGAGCTACAGCTCACTTCATCGGATGCATACCGTGGAAACTGCAGCAGACTTTATATATACACAGAGAATATGAAACAATACCTCCTCCCACCCCACTGTCCTGCTGGTAATAGCTTATCTAAAGTGATCATCAGGTTAGGCCATTTCCAGCACAAATCCAGGTTTTCTCACCCTCACCCTCTACATACCACACAGACTATGCTGACAGCTTGTGCCACACGCTCTCAAAGAAACTGCGGAATCACCTGATCAACATCCTCTACAGCAAACAGGGAAAGATTAAGAATGAGCTCTCAAAAATGGATACTCTCATAAAAAACCAACCTTCCACACAAACTTCCTCGTGGCTGGATTTTACTAAAACTAGACAAGCCATTTACAACACACACTTTGCTTCTCTACAATAGAAAAAGGACACTAAACTTTCTAAACTACTACATGCTACAAGGGGCCACAGCAATGGTTCCCTCAACCCACCTAGCAATATTGTTAACCTATCCAACTATACTCTCAGCCCAGCAGAAGCAGCTGTTCTATCTCGGGGCCTCTCCTTCTGCCCCTCCACCCCCACGAACATGATACAGTTCTGTGGTGACCTAGAATCCTATTTTCGACGTCTCCGACTCAAGGAATATTTCCAAAATACCTCTGAACAACATACTAATCCACAGAGGTCTCCCTACCAACACTACAGAAAGAAGGATTCTAGGTGGACTCCTCCTGAAGGTCGAAACAGCAGACTGGACTTCTACATAGAGTGCTTCCGCCGACGTGCACGGGCTGAAATTGTGGAAAAGCAGCATCACTTGCCCCATAACCTCAGCCATGCGGAACGTAATGCCATCCACAGCCTCAGAAACAACTCTGACATCATAATCAAAAAGGCTGACAAAGGAGGTGCTGTTGTCATCATGAATAGGTCGGAATATGAACAAGAGGCTGCTCGGCAGCTCTCCAACACGAGTTTCTACAAGCCATTACCCTATGATCCCACTGAGAGTTACCAAAAGCAACTACAGCATTTGCTCAAGAAACTTCCTGAAAAAGCACAAGATCAAATCCGCACAGACACACCCCTGGAACCCTGACCTGGGATATTCTATCTACTACCCAAGATCCATAAACCTGGAAATCCTGGGCGCCCCATCATTTCAGGCATTGGCACCCTGACAGCAGGATTGTCTGGCTATGTAGACTCCCTCCTCAGGCCCTACGCTACCAGCACTCCCAGCTACCTTCGAGACACCACTGACTTCCTGAGGAAACTTCAATCTATCGGTGATCTTCCTGATAACACCATCCTGGCCACTATGGATGTAGAAGCCCTCTACACCAACATTCCACACAAAGATGGACTACAAGCCGTCAGGAACACTATCCCCGATAATATCACGGCTAACCTGGTGGCTGAACTTTGTGACTTTGTCCTTACCCATAACTATTTCACATTTGGGGACAATGTATACCTTCAGATCAGCGGCACTGCTATGGGTACCCGCATGGCCCCACAGTATGCCAACATTTTTATGGCTGATTTAGAACAACGCTTCCTCAGCTCTCGTCCCCTAAAGCCCCTACTCTACTTGCGCTATATTGATGACATCTTCATCATCTGGACCCATGGAAAAGAAGCCCTTGAGGAATTCCACCATGATTTCAACAATTTCCATCCCACCACCAACCTCAGCCTGGTCCAGTCCACACAAGAGATCCACTTCCTGGACACTACAGTGCTAATAAACAATGGTCACATAAACACCACCCTATACCGGAAACCTACTGACCGCTATTCCTACCTGCATGCCTCCAGCTTTCACCCTGACCACACCACACGATCCATCGTCTACAGCCAAGCTCTGCGATACAACCGCATTTGCTCCAACCCCTCAGACAGAGACAAACACCTACAAGATCTCTGTCAAGCTTTCTTACAACTACAATACCCACCTGCAGAAGTAAAGAAACAGATTGATAGAGCCAGAAGAGTTCCCAGAAGTTACCTACTACAAGACAGGCCTAACAAAGAAAATAACAGAACGCCACTAGCTGTCATCTTCAGCCCCCAACTAAAACCCCTCCAACGCATTATTAAGGATCTACAACCTATCCTAAAGGATGACCCAACACTCTCACAAATCTTGGGAGACAGGCCAGTCCTTGCCTACAGACAGCCCCGCAACCTGAAGCAAATACTCACCAACAACCACATACCACACAACAGAACCACTAACCCAGGAACTTATCCTTGCAACAAAGCCCGTTGCCAATTGTGCCCACATATCTATTCAGGGGACACCATCACAGGGCCTAATAACATCAGCCACACTATCAGAGGCTCGTTCACCTACACATCCACCAATGTGATATATGCCATCATGTGCCAGCAATGCCCCTCTGCCATGTACATCGGTCAAACTGGACAGTCTCTACGTAAAAGAATAAATGGACACAAATCAGATGTCAAGAATTATAACATTCATAAACCAGTTGGAGAACACTTCAATCTCTCTGGTCACGCAATCACAGACATGAAGGTCGCTATCTTAAAACAAAAAAACTTCAAATCCAGACTCCAGCGAGAAACTGCTGAATTGGAATTCATTTGCAAATTGGATACTATTAATTTAGGCTTAAATAGAGACTGGGAGTGGCTAAGTCATTATGCAAGGTAGCCTATTTCCTCTTGTTTTTTCCTACCCCCCCGCCCCAGATGTTCTGGTTTAACTTGGATTTAAACTTGGAGAGTGGTCAGTTTGGATGAGCTATTACCAGCAGGAGAGTGAGTTTGTGTGTGTATGGGGGTGGGTTTTTGGAGGGGGGTGAGGGAGTGAGAGAACCTGGATTTGTGCAGGAAATGGCCCAACTTGATTATTATGCACATTGTGTAAAGAGTTGTCACTTTGGATGGGCTATCACCAGCAGGAAAGTGAATTTGTGTGGGGGGGTGGAGGGTGAGAAAACCTGGATTTGTGCTGGAAATGGCCTAACCTGATGATCACTTTAGATAAGCTATTACCAGCAGGACAGTGGGGTGGGAGGAGGTATTGTTTCATATTCTCTGTGTATATATAAAGTCTGCTGCAGTTTCCACGGTATGCATCCGATGAAGTGAGCTGTAGCTCACGAAAGCTCATGCTCAAATAAATTGGTTAGTCTCTAAGGTGCCACAAGTACGCCTTTTCTTTTTTCTCACATAATAGGTCTAGGAATCTCCAAGCTCAAGTAGCAATAGGACCACAATACCAGTATTTCCAAAATCTGCAAAGAGTGAAGGCACTTTGCTGGGTATTAATATATGTGGCTTACTTGACTCTTTACTATTCTTAGGCCAGATGCTTACTCCATGTAAATTAGTGTAATTCTACTGACTCCAAAGAACTGATGTCATTCTGGCCTGTTGTGTTGTGGCCTGTTGTGTTGTGAAGAATGCACCCAAGACTCTGATCTTCTTGCTCTGTTTTCAAACCACTGGGTTTGTGAGGGGAATTAATTTATTAATTTCCACCAGATGGGATGGAGAGAGTTACCTGAGACACATTTGAAGCTGTTTTCTTCAGAACCTTTCATTGCTTTATTGTTTTATTTTTTGAGGAGGGAAATGGAAATCAAAATAGAAATCTACCTATCCAAGTCCCAAGCTCTATGTGCCCTCTGCTCCATCTGGGCTTTGTTAGCTCCAATGCACAATTAGTGTAATCAGCTGAGCCCAGCATATTTCAGGATTCTCAGAAAAAACATTATAGTGGGCAATGATGTCATAAAATAATTTCCTCAAGTTGTATTATGTGAAAAACAGGAAGCAAGCTGTCATTGTTGCCCATATTTCAAAGTAGAATCATTCTGTTACAATGCAGTTCACAATTTTTGATGGCTCAACAATCGAGTTGAATTCATTATATGTTAAAACCTGTAACTGATATCAGGAGCACTCTGAAACAGAGGTTTATGATTTGGTTTTAAATGGCCTATTATTAAGCTCAATAATCAATGTCATCTGAGTGATCCAGCCAGCATTTGTTATAAGTATCATATACTTGGCTTTGTAATCAAATTCACTAGCGGACAGCCAATAGTACAACCATGTATCATGAAAATATATCATTCACATGGTATACTTGAGTAAAGTTGGGAAAGGAAAGTTAATATTCATTGACAGAGTTTCAACTGGCTTTAAAAGCAGCCTTGTCACCATATTTATTTCCTTTAGTGCAGTCTACTGAACTGAACTTTGCAAAAGTCTATTCTGCATGTGCTAGGGCCAGCCTCAGGGAAAATCGTGCCCTAGGTGAATGGGGAGGGAGGAGCTCCCTGTGCAGTGACCCCTCCCCCTACAGCTGGGGAGTGATGGGGGCAAGATGTCGGGGGTGAGGAGCTTCTTGCAGCCAGGGGAGGTTCCCAAAGGTAGCTCTGTCCTGGCCCCAGGAGTGAACCATGGATGGGTAGATGAAGTCAGGTCCCTTTCCAGCCCAACCGGAACTAGCATCTGGAGCCCAGTGCATGGTAGGAGCACTGGCTAGGACGCCCCAAACCCAGCCCCTCCCTGGCTCCGGGCCCAACGCTTGAAGGTTAAAGTGACCATAGGTTGGCTTTGTGTGTGGGAAGGAGGTTGACCACAGCACCCCCTTGACCACGGCACCCTGGGTGGTCACCCATGTCACCCACCCATAAGGATGGCCTCTGCATGTGCACTTTGTGCTTCCGTGACTTGTACACACATGCATGCGCTCATTCTAATGTGCATATTGGTGTAGCTATTCACACATGCACAAGTCAGAATCTGAGCAAACATCAGACACTTGTAACTGGCATGTAATTCAGCACTCACACAAACATTTGGCCCAACACTAAACACTTAAACTCCCTCCTGCACTGAAGTCACTGGCAAAACTCCGTCAGAGTTTAGGGTACGCAAGGAATACAAATGAGTCCTATATGAAGAAGTAATGCTATACAGAGGAAACATGTCAACAACTGAAGGGGTATCGTAGAATAATCACCAAGGTACCAAAGGAAAGTCGATGCTTCTTTTTGCTTATAAGAAAGTCTCTATTTCTTGAGACTAACCACTAATTCTTACTATATCGTTTGCCTTAGCCTATGCCACATCACGATAGTGACAAAGTTTCTGCTCTACCTTAGTGGGTCTTGTGCTTATTGGAGGATTTGCTCGCCTTGGAGCTTCACTGCAGCCCTCAGCTTGGCTGTTTTTCTGAACCCACAGTCCAGGTCGATGACTCCTGTGTCCGACCAGGAGTTCGGAGGGTTTGGGGGGAACCCGGGCCTGCCCTCTACTCCCGGTTCCAGCCCAGGGCCCTGTGGAATGCAGCTGTCTAGACTGCCTCCTGGAATAGCTGTGTGACAGCTACAACTCCCTGGGCTACTTCCCCATGGCCTCCTCCTAACACCTTCTTTATCCTCACCATAGGACCTTCCTCCTGGTGTCTGATAATGCTTGTACACCTCAGTCCTCCAACCGTCCCCGTTCTCACTCTCAGCTCCTAATGCCTCTTACTCCCAGCTCCTCACATGCACACCACAAACTGAAGTGAGCTCCTTTTTAAAACCCAGGTGCCCTGATTAGCCTGCCTTAATTGATTCTAGCAGCTTCTTGATTGGCTGCAGGTGTTCTAATCAGCCTGTCTTAATTGTCTCCAGAAGGTTCCTGATTGTTCTGGAACCTTCCCTGTTACCTTACTCAGGGAAAAGGGACCTACTTAGCCTGGGGCTAATATATCTGTCTTCTATTACTTTCCTATAGCCATCTGGCCCGACCCTGTCACACTATACTGAATGAATTTAACCTTCTTACACTAGATTCCTCTGCTACAGGATCTGACTGAGAGCATGGTTAAATACAACACTGTATTTTACAGATAAATTCATCAATTCATTTTAGTCCCAACAAAAAATATTTTTTTTTAAAAGCTGCAAGTTCCTGGTACTCAGAGAGCTGTCTGCAATTAAAATTAAAAATTAAAGCATAAGGCCCTAAAATGAGTTGGCCTACACGTAGGATGACTGTGGGAGAACATGGAGCAGAACCCACATGTTTTGACTCCCTTTCTTGTGGTTAAAACACTAGAAATTGTCTCTGATGCACTAAAAGCGTCTGTAAACAATAAAGGAGACATGGTCCCTTCCTCCAGTAGCTTAAGTCGAGTAGAAATGAAGAAAAAATAATTCAAAATGCCAAAAGCATTCTCAGTACCCACTAAAGCATTACACTGTGAAATCCTTACCTTGCATAGTACATTTATACTCATATGGCCCTATGAAAATCAATGGTATACTTTGAGAGGTAAGCTCACAATTCGACCTTAAATAACTAAGAATACCAATAAGGCAGCTGGTATTTGGTGGCCCTGACCAGTATTCTTTCATGGTTACCTTGTGTTCCCCCTAGCGCTTTGTTGTATGCAGCCATTGTTTCCGGTCTGACTAAGCTGTAAGTCTCCTGTAAGATGTTTGGGATAGGAACCCACTTTTTGGTCTGTGTTTGTACAGTTTCTAGCACAGGGGGCCTGGGCTCCACCCAGGAATTGGCTGCTGCAACATGCCTGAGGGATGAGTCACTGCAGGCTCTGCTTGAGGGAGGAGTTGGTGGAGCTGAATTGTTGCAGGGGTCCAGCAGCAGGCTTGCCTCACATCGGGCAATTTTCAAGCCAAACCAATTTTGCCAGCTAAAGCTGTGGGGGAATAAAAATATGACTTAAAAAGCAATCTGGTTGCCACTTTAAACTATGTGGCAGACTATCATCTGTCCGTAATACTTTCAGGAACATTACCTCTAAATATCAAAATACTTAATCCAACTGTAATTACCTTTTCATTATAGATAGCCTGTATTTTTCAGAATTTGAGAAGAAGTGGTTAGAGGCCATTTCAATTACAGAAGACCTGTAAAAGTCTCCACCACCACACTTGACAATTAAAAAAATTATTTTTTAAATGTGTAGAATAGCTACCAAATATATCTAGACTGTACTATTATGTTATCGGTAGTATATCAATTTTAAATACATATACACACACGAGAGAAACGGGAAGATTTCATTGAAACAATATCTTGATTTTTGTCAAAGAAAACGATGAACAAAAGGAAATATTTGAATTGCTGGACACTGAAGAATTTGAACTGTCTATAAAATTGGTGTGTATTTAGTATGGAATTGGAATGTGTTAATATTTTATCTGTTTAGAACTGGCTCTTCCTGTCTAGTTTTTTTCGTATTCCACACGTGACTGTCACACTAAGGGGATTTTTTGTTTTCTTAGATACATTATCTACGTATCTCTGAGAAAGCTGGATGATGATAGCAAATTAACTGTCTCAAATAGAATTAAAATTAAGTTATTAATCATGAGGATTGAATTAACTGGAGTTTTGTCAGATTCTTGTCAAAATAAACTGTCTACATTGAGAAATACAGGGGAAAAAATGATCATCCAAACTTTTCCATTTGCTCTCAAAGATGAGATACCAGTGCTGCTGTAAAATAGTTACAGGTTTCAGAGTAGCAGCCATGTTAGTCTGTATCCGCCAAAAGAACAGGAGTACTTGTGGCACTTTAGAGATTAACAAATTTATTTCAGCATAAGCTTTCATGGGCTACAGCCCACTTCATCAGATGCATAGAATGGAACATATAGTAAGAAGATATATATACATACAGAGAACATGAAAAGGTGGAAGTTGCCATACCAACTCTAAGAGGCTAATTAATTAAGATGAGCTATTATCAGCAGGAGAAAAAAAACGTTTGTAGTGATAATCAAGATGGCCCATTTAGACAGTTGACAAGAAGGTGTGAGGATACTTAACATGGGGAAATAGATTCAATTTGTGTAATGACCCAGCCACTCCCAGTCTCTATTCAAGCCCAAGTTAATGGTATCTAGTTTGCAAATTAATTCCAGTTCAGCAGTGTCTGTACAGATCTGTTTCTGTGCTTTTTCAGGGAGTTTCTTGAGAAGATGTCCACATTCTACAGGCCATTATCCTTTGATACCACTCAGGATTACCAGAAGAAACTACACCATCTGCTCAAGAAACTCCCTGAAAAAGCACAGGAACAGATCTGTACAGACACATGCCTAGAACCCCGACCAGGGGTATTCTATTTGCTACCCAAGATCCATAAACCTGGAAATCCTGGACGCCCCATCATCTCAGGCATTGGCACCCTAACAGCAGGATTGTCCGGCTATGTGGACTCTCTCCTTAGGCCCTACGGTACCAGCACTCCCAGCTATCTTCGAGACACCACTGACTTCCTGAGGAAACTGCAATCCATTGGTGATCTTCCAGAAAACACCATCCTGGCCACTATGGATGTAGGAGCCCTTTAAACCAACATTCCACACAAAGATGGACTACAAGCTATCAGGAACAGTATCCCCAATAATGTCACGGCAAACCTGGTGGCTGAACTTTGTGCCTCTGTCCTCACCCACAACTATTTCACATTTGGGGACAATGTATACCTTCAGATCAGCGGCACTGCTATGGGTACCCGCATGGCCCCACAGTATGCCAACATTTTCATGGCTGACTTACAAAAACGCTTCCTTAGCTCTCGTCCCCTAAAGCCCCTATTCTACTTGTGCTACATTGATGACATCTTCATCATTTGGACCCATGGAAAAGAAGCCCTTGAGGAATTTCACCATGATTTCAACAATTTCCATCCCACCATCAACCTCAGCCTGGACCAATCCATGCAAGCAGTCCATTTCCTGGACACTACTGTGCTAAAAAGCAATGGTCACATAAACACCACCCTATACAGGAAACCTACTGACTGCTATGCTTACCTACATGCCTCCAGCTTCCATCCAGGACATATCACATGATCCCTTGTCTACAGCCAAGCTCTACAATACAACCACATTTGCTCTAATCCCTCAGACAGAGACAAACACCCACAAGATCTCTATCAAGCATTCTTAAAACTACAATACCCACATGCTGAAGTGAAAAAACAGATTGAAAGAGCCAGAAGAGTACCCAGAAATCACCTACTACAGGACAGGCTCAACAAAGAAAATAACAGAACGCCACTAGCCTTCACCTTTAGCTCCCAACTAAAACGTCTCCAGTGCATCATCAAAGATCTACAACCTATCCTGAAAAAAGATCCCTCACTCTCACAGACCTTGGGAGATAGGCCAGTCCTCGCTCACAGACAGCCCCCCAACCTGAAGCAAATACTCTCCAGCAACCACACACCACACAACAAAAACAGTAACCCAGGAATCTATCCTTGCAACAAAGCCCGAGGCCAACTCTGTCCACATATCTATTCAAGTGACATCATCATAGGACCTAATCAAATCAACCATGCCATCAGGGGCTTGTTCACCTGCACATCTACCAATGTGATATATGCCATCATGTGCCAGCAATGCCCCTCTGCCATGTACATTGGCCAAACTGGACAGTCTCTACATAAAAGAATAAATGGACACAAATCTAACATCAGGAATCATAACATTCAAAATCCAGTAGGAGAACACTTCAACCTCTCTGGTCACTCAGTAGCAGACTTAAAGGTGGCAATTTTGCAACAGAAAAGCTTCAAAAACAGACTCCAATGAGAAACTGCTGAGCTTGAATTAATATGCAAACTAGATACCATTAACTTGGGCTTGAATAGAGACTGGGAGTGGCTGGGTCATTACACAAATTGAATCTATTTCCCCATGTTAAGTATCCTCACACCTTCTTGTCAACTGTCTAAATGGGCCATCTTGATTATCACTACAAACGTTTTTTTTCTCCTGCTGATAATAGCTCATCTTAATTAATTAGCCTCTTAGAGTTGGTATGGCAACTTCCACCTTTTCATGTTCTCTGTATGTATATATATCTTCTTACTATATGTTCCATTCTATGCATCTGATGAAGTGGGCTGTAGCCCATGAAAGCTTATGCTGAAATAAATTTGTTAGTCTCTAAGGTGCCACAAATAAAATAGTTAGGAACTGAAAGAGCATTCTGTGTAATAACATGCACACACACAAATCAAGGACCTCACATTACTCCTAGTATTCCTATATCCAACAATGCCATGCAAGTGGGATGCTCAACTTAAACTGAATTAAACTTTACCCGGATCAGGCAAATTAATAAGAACCAGTTATTAAGGTCAATGAAATAACCATGAGTATGTTAAACACTTTTGAGGCCTAAGAGCAGAGCATAGCATCTGATCGGATAGTGTTGAAACTGGATGTACAATACAATTTCAAAAAATATGTAGGTAAAAATTATGAAAAGCTTTCTATAATGCTGGCTGAAAAAAATCAATGTATTAATACCCAGGCTGCATACTTTAAGTCTTTGTCTAGATTTAGAACTTCTGCTGCATAGAATATCATGCTTATAGGTGACCAAAGATCATCCTAAATATAGGGTCAGAAAGTGGGAGACAGGGGCAGTGATATCTGGTAATACCAATGGAGAGTCAAGATATAAACATGGATTGAATCATGATGAAAAAAGATAATTTTCAGTTTCATATTTCATTTATGCCTTTATATTTCATTCATGATTTGTTTCTCCATTTCTCATTTTCTTAATGTAATATCTTTATCCAGTTTAAATCCTCCCCCTTTTTGGAGAGAATTGGGGGAACCAGTGTTCTTCCAAGAGATATACACCTAGCTGGCTCTCATTTCAAAATAAAACTAAAGACACCCACCTTCATTTCTTAACCGTGCCTCATCAATGGTACAGTAGTAAAGCTCAATGGCATGGGAAGCAAAATCAAAGAATAATAAGAATAGTGATAATGACATATTGGTTGCCCATGCCCTCTTTCTAATGATGTCACCATTGCTCAGGGGGCCAAATTCATTGCAGTGTAACTCCATTGACATCAATAGACTTAACACCAAGTATGAGCGAGCCTGCACTATGGAAAGAAAGAATCAGTGGGATGTTGACTGTAGTTAGGTGAGCCTGGAAGCCTTACACTGAATGGGGTTAGTCAAAACTGAAATGTATAGCATTTCAGTCTAATCAAACCCAGCTGGGCATACAATAGACACAAGAGAGTCAAATTTCTCTTTGCTTTCCAGAGCTTAAGCCAAGGAGAATGGAAAATCTCCTTAGTTTGACTTTCAAGTTACATGTAAAATGAACCTATGGGATTCAAACCTAAAAGGTCATTTTCATTCCATCTGTCCTGTTCTCCTAGTTCTCCATTGTCTGGTCACAATGACGCAGCCTGCTCTGTCCCAAAAATATTACTTTCTAAGCACTTATCTATTTAATGTTTGTAACCTGCATTTTGTTTTTCCACTTTTTGAAATAGGTTCATGGCTGGAACCGCTTGCTGCCTTTGGGCATCTGTTCCATACATGCTGTATTAAGGACCCAGATCCCCTCGTTAGCTGAGCTGTGTTTAATGCAGGACTTGATGGCCTTAAACCACCTTTATTCTCCTGTGATTCTGGAGCTTGCAGGGAAGAGCTTAGCAGCTGGGGATTGCCAAGGTGTAAGGACACACTCCTTTATTTCAGCTAACCCCTCTGTGCCAGGGGCCAGGAAAGATGGGGTAGAAAAGAATGGGTTAGATTTATTCTATGCCACCTCCAGCTACCGCTGACGTCCATTTAAGTGACTTTTCCACTGCTTTGTGCCACTGGAATGGACCTGAGGATCCCACCCAAGAAGGTTATTCTTTATGGCATGGACATAAGTACAGCCTTATTTACTGCAGGATTAATATGACCCTCTTGCTTTTGAGTCTTTTATTGTCCTAAATAGTTTAGCAGGCTCCATCTAAGATGTACCTCAGAATTATTCACCTCAGCCAAATGAGCCTTTGTGTCCTCTATTCCCGGTGACTAGCAGTCTAATTTTTCTAAACTTTCCTTGAAATCAGAACTTTTACAGTACATTACAGTCCTTTCTATTCTCCTCACAGGTCCAGGTTTGTGGGTGTACTGCATCCCCTTGTGCCACTCCTGCAGTGAAAATGGGACAGAATCTGATTCTAATCACCCCTCTACCTCCACTAGGCACAGCCCTGGTACGGAGGAGTCCACAGTAGGTCTGGAGTCAACATAGCTACATCACTTGCACCACAGCCCCAGCACAGGAGTGGGAAGTGGCAGGGGGAAGGAATGTTGTGAGCAGGTAGGAGGAGCCGCCTGATCACATTGCACTCTGGCTATGCTCAGCTGGTGGACAGTACTTGAACGTATGTATGTTCAAAAGCAAAGGGATTCTAAGGAACTTTATACTCCACTAATCCTCAACTAGCAGAGCAGCCCCTAGTGGACTGTTTCAGTCAGTTAGAGAGACAGGAGGGGTGAGGTAATACCTTTTATTGGACCAACTTCTGCTGGTGAGAGAGAGAAGCTTTCAAGCTATGCAGAGCTCTTCTTCAGGTCTGGGAAAGGTTTCAACCACTGTAAATTAGAGCAGCCATTTAGCAGCCTATACACGGGACTGAAACATATTCCAGCCAGCCCCAGGCCAGCAGAGAAGTGACAATAGCCACTTTTCTCCCCCCATTTCCTCAGCTGAGGCAAGTGGAGCAGCCCTATTCTGTCACCAGTACATCTATAATACTGTATGTGAAGTGTTGTTTAATTTAGGATATAGCTTTGGAAAACAGAGAGACAACATTTTATCAAATGTAGATTGAGAACTGTTGGTATGTTACAATTTTAATCTTTATGATTTCTTAACTGAACGTTTTCATACTTTTAAACACAGTTTTGCAATAATCTTTTGTAATGGTAATGTTACCATATCATCATTAATTTTCAGCCAACTAAGCTTTACTGTGGAAATTTCCTAATTTTATTTTATGAGGGAGATCATACAGTATAGTATGAAAATATGTTTATCAATAAGTATTTATTTTCACACTATTTCATATGTTCATAGTGCATAAACTTTAGCGAACACATTCTTTTATTAGTATTGGCTTTCTGCAGTGCCCTCAAAGTGCAAGGCACTGCGTAAAAGTGTTTTTGTGATAGGCCTTCATGAATTGGAAGGAGTTTGTGTTTAGAAAACTATGCAATTGGGATATAATTTTTTAAAGTACCCAAGTGACCTAGGAGCCTAAGTCCTGTTTTCAAAGTTGACTGAGGCACTTAGGCTCCTAAGCCCCATTGATTTCAGTGATCCTTGGGCTCTGAAGTGCCTAACTCACTTAGGTGCTTTTGAAAATTTTCCCCGAGGAGACTTAAACTCCTAGAAGACTGAGGTAGATAATGTACAATCTTTATGCTTTTGCACATTTTAGAACATGCTCCATTTGTGAAAGTTCCTGCCCTGTGGGTATCCTAAATCTCATGGAAGCAGAGACCCTACTCCTGAAAAGATTTGAATGCCACTGAGCAGGCATTTTCTTTTGTCTTGCAAAAGCACCCATGTCTAAAATTATTAAACCTAGAGTTCTGACATGCAAAATTGTAGCTGTAGGCATTTGATAAATAATTTGTCCATTTATTTCTGTGTCATAAATAAACAGAGCTGATAAATTATACTTAAGTTTATTTTTAATGTAAAAATCAAAACGACAATGTGCACGAGATTTTAAAGAATAGGATTTTCAAAAATGCTTGGCCTACTTCTGCACCCCCTGAAGTCTATAGGAGTTTTACCTCTGACTACGGGGGCGGGGGGGCAGAGCTAAGCCAATACAAAGCAGTTTTGAAAAATCCTACCCACAGTGTCCAGTGCAACAAAGTTGTTTGTAAATGTCAATGACAACAAATAAATTAAAAAACAAACACACACTTTGCACACCCATCCCAAAATTTCAACCAGGAATGCTTTTTTACTCCTTCAGTAGAGCTGGTTGTAACACAGATTTTCCATCCTGAAATAAAAAATCTTAAACTGTGAAACAAAGCCAATATTTATTTATATATTTTAAATTAAATTCTGAAAACTAAAATGTTTCAGGTCCAGTGAACTGTTGATTTTGACCCTTTGTTTTTTTAAATAGGAATCAAGTAAATTCAATATTAATTTAATAGAAAATTAAATAAATTTCTAAACAAAAAGTCATTTCAAAATGAAAATCAAAACTTTGTTCCAAAAATGTTGAAACGTCCAACTTTCCCAGTGTTGACATTGACATTTTATCAAAAGATATGGATTTTGCGAAAAAAAAAAATTGGTTTTGTTGACACAGCATTTTTTGACAGAAAACTGTTTTGATGAACGTTTTCTGATGAGCTCTATTTTTCAGTCCCCTGACCTATGGAATGCATTTACCTCTAACTTTATAGAAAATTTTAAACCTGTACTTCAATTTTAATTGTAGTAATTTTGTTTGACAAACATCTGTACTCATCACTGAGACACAAAATCTCAACAGAACCTTTGCTAATAATGTTAATAATGCCTCTAAAGTACTAACATGCATGGGAAAGATTTGATAGGTCATTAACCCTGGATGGAGCTGTATAGTTGATTAAATAGTTATTTGATTGTTATTTAAGGGAGATGCAATTGTGAAAATATTATCTTTCCTTTACCTAATAAGCATTCCATGCTCTAGTTAGAAAATATTCTATTAGCCTGAACTAGACATTAGCTACACAACATAACTTGTTGCTGGTTAATACATCCTTTTTAGGACTAAATCTGTTTTCCTTCCTTGTATCTTCACATATGTTTGTGTTTAGCTGAGGAAAGAAGAACATTGAAGAAAGTAATTTATTTCACATTGAGGATTTATGAATGTGCTGATGCCAAGACATTTTTATTTAAGGAAACAAAAGTAGCAGCAACAAAGATAGTTGCTTTACTTCATTGAGAGTGTTACAATATATAGCTATAGCTAATCTCTGTAATGTTATTTAATTCAAGGAAATTGTTTGCTCCAGTTTTAATTTAGGAGTTGCAATTGTCAGACGTAAAGCAAAGCTAGTTTGCTTTTTGTATTCTGCTTAGCTGTGTAAATGATTTTTGAAGTCATCTGCATGTAGATTAGAGAGGAACATTCTTAGCTGGATCAAACAGAACTCACACTGGAACTTCGCTCCCTCCTAGAACAGAAGTTTGACATTTGAGTTTTTCTCCCTACACTTTTGTGTGAGCACATATGTATGCTCCTGAACTGGTCTAGGCTGGCACTAGAAAGAAGTATGAAATTAATGCACAGGAGAGGCTGATCTTGTGGCAGTCCCAGTCTGAAAAGAAACAGGAAGTACCACATTATTGCCAATCCCAAGCATTCAAAAATTTCATGAGGAAGGTGCCCCCAAAATCATGAGAATGTCTTAAAAAAACCACAAAATTCTAAAAATAATTCTGGATTCCCCCCCTCCCCCCACCTTCTGGTATTCAATCCTTTAGGGTTCAGAGACTTTAAGGTCAGAAGGGACCATTATGATCATCTAGTCTGAACTCCTGCACAACGCAGGCCACAGAATCTCACCCACCCACTCCTGTAAAAAACCCCTGACCTATGTCTCAGCTATTGAAGTCCTCAAATCGTGGTTTAAAGACTTGAAGGTACAGAGAATCCTCCAGCAAGTGACCTGTGCCCCACGCTGCAGAGGAAGGTGAAAAATCCCCAGGGCCTCTGCCAATCTACCCTGGAGGAAATTCCTTCCCGACCCCAAATGTGGCAATCAGCTAAACCCTGAGCATGTGGGCAATACTGACCAGCCAGACACCCAGGAAAGAATTCTCTGTAGTAACTCAGATCCCACCCCATCTAGTGCCCCATCACAGGCCATTGGGCATATTTACCACTAACAGTCAAATTTCAATTAATTGCCAAAATTAGGCTATCCCATCCTACCATCCCCTCCATAAACTTATCAAGCTTAGTCTTGAAGCCAGATATGTCTTTTGCCTCCACTGCTCCCCTTGGAAGGCTATTCCAGAACTTCACTCCTCGGATGGTTAGAAACCTTCATCTAATTTCAAGTCTAAACTTCCTGATGGCCAGTTTATATCCATTTGTTCTTGTGTCCACAATGGTACTGATCTTAAATAATTCCTCTCCCTCCCTGGTATTTATCCCTCTGATACATTTACAGAGAGCAATCATATCTCCCCTCAGCCTTCTTTTGGTTAGGCTAAACAAGCCAAGCTCTTTGAGTCTCCTTTCATAAGACAGGGTTTCCATTCCTCGGATCATCCTCGTAGCCCTTCTCTGTACCTATTCCAGTTTGAATTCATCCTTCTTAAACATGGGAGACCGGAACTGCACACAGTATTCCAGATGAGGTCTCACCAGTGCCTTGTATAACAGTACTAACAGCTCCTTATCTCAACTGGAAGTACCTCGCCTAATGCATCCCAAGACCGCATTAGCTTTTTTCACAGCCATATCACATTGCTGGCTCATAGTTGTCCCGTGATCAATCAATACTCCGAGGTCCTTCTCCTCCTGGGCTACTTCCAAGTAATGTGTCCCCAGCTTATAACAAAAATTCTTGTTATTAATCCCTAAATGTATGACCTTGCACTTTTCACTATTAAATTCCATCCTATTGCTATTAAATATTAAACTATTACTATTACTCCAGTTTACAAGATCATCCAGATCTTCCTGTATGATATCCCGGTCCTTCTCTGAATTGGCAATACCTCCCAGCTTTATTAGCACACACCCACTTTCTGTGCCAAGGTCAGTAATAAAAAGATTACATAATATTGGTCCCAAAAACTGATCCCTGGGGAACTCCATTAGTAACATCCCTCCAGCCTGACAGTTCACCTTTCAGTGTGACCTGTTGTAGTCTCCCCTTTAAGCAGTTCCTTATCCATCTTTCGATTTTCATATTGATCCCCATCTTTTCCAATTTAGCTAATAATTCCCCATGTGGAACCGTATCAAATGCCTTACTGAAATCGAGGTAAATTAGATCCACTGCATTTCCTTTGTCTAAAAAATCTGTTACCTTCTCAAAGAAGGAGATCAGATTGGTTTGGCACGATCTGCCTTTTGTAAAACTGTGTTGTATTTTGTCCCATTTACCATTGACCTAAATGTGCTTACCTACTTTCTCCTTCAAATTTGTTTCCAAGACCTTGCATACTACAGATGTCAAACTAACAAGCCTGTAGTTACCCAGATCACATTTTTTTCCTTTCTTAAAAATAGGAACTATGTTAGCAATTCTCCAGTTATATGGTACAAACCTGAGTTTACAGATACATTAAAAATTCTTGCTAATAGGCTTGCAATTTCATGTGCCTGTTCCTTTAATATTCTTGGAAGAAGATTATGTTGGCCCCCTGATTTAGTCCCATTAAGCTCGAGTTTGGCTTCTTACTCGGATGTGGTAATATTTACCTTCATATCCTCATTCCCATTTGTCATCCTACCATTAACCCTAAGCTCCTCATTAGCCTCATTAAAGACTGAGGCAAAGTATTTGTTTAGATATTGGGCCATGCCTAAATTATCCTTAACCTCTACTCCATCCTCAGTGTTTAGCGGTCCCACTTCTTCTTTCTTTGTTTTCTTCTTATTTATATGGCTATAGAACCTTTTACTATTGGTTTTAATTCCCTTTGCAAGGTCCAACTCTACTTAACTTTTAGCCTGTCTCACTTTATCCCTATATGTTCTGACCTCAATAAGGTAGCTTTCCTTGCTGATCCCTCCCATCTTCCTCTCCTTGTAGGCTTTCTGCTTTTTTTTAATCACCTCTCTGAGATGCTTGCTCATCCAGCTTGGTCTACAACTCCTGCCTATGAGTTTTTCCCCCTTTCTTGGGATGCAGGCTTCTGATAGTTTCTGCAACCTTGACTTGAAGTAATTCCAGGCCTCCTCTGCCTTCAGATTCACAAGTTCTTCAGTCCAATCCACTTCCCTAACTAATTTCCTTAATTTTTTAAAGTCAGCCCTTTTGAAATCAAAAACCCTAGTCACAGATCTATTTTTGTTTATCCTTCCATTTAGTTTGAATTGAATTAGCTCATGATCGCTTGAACCAAGGTTGTCCCCAACAACCACTTCTTCTATGAGGTCCTCACTACTCACTAAAACCAAATCTAAAATGGCATCCCCTCTTGTCAGTTCAGCAACTACTTGGTGAAGGAATCCATCAGCTATCGCATCCAGGAAAATCTGAGCCCTATTATTATTACTAGCACTTGTCCTCCAGTCTATAGCTGGGAAGTTAAAGTCTCCCATGATCACACAATTCCCATTAGTATTTACTTCATTAAACACATTAAAGAGGGCTCTATCTATATCCAAATTAGATCCCAGCAGTCTATAGCACACCCCAAGCACTATCTCAGGGGAGGCTCCAGTAGCGTTCTTCCCCAATGTGATTTTAGCCTAGACAGACTCTGTCTTATCCATTCCATTACTTCTTATTTCTTTACAGTCTACCTCATCATTAATATACAATGCTACTCCACCATCTTTGCCTTTATTTCTGTCTTTCCTAAACAGCACATATCCTTCAATACCTGTAGTCCAGTCATGACTACTATTCCACCATGTTTCTGTTATCCCTATAATATCTGGTTTCCCTTCC
Organism: Eretmochelys imbricata; assembly: GCF_965152235.1. Lineage (NCBI taxonomy): Eukaryota > Metazoa > Chordata > Testudines > Cheloniidae > Eretmochelys > Eretmochelys imbricata. Next base: position 127,615,608 of record NC_135572.1, read on the forward strand.
TGCACCAATAGCTCTAGTTCCTCCATTTTGTTACCTTGGCTCCTCCCATTGATGTACAAACATCTTAATTTTTGCTGTTTGGCTTCTCTCACATTCTTTACCCGATTAGGCACGGTCATTCTACAGCTAGTATCACCTATTATACTGGTATCTACACTACCCTTCCTCTTTATGTCCATTCTCCTACCCATGGCTGTATCCTTTCTTACTTCATTTTCTTCCCTCTCAATGTTAAAATCCGGTGTGGAGATTATCTGAACATCTCCCAACCATCGCCCCCAAATTCCTAGTTTAAAGCTCTCTTAATCAGTTGTGCCAACCTCCATCCAAGAAGTCTATTTCCCACCCTACTCAGGTGAAGTCCATCCCGAGAGAACTGTCCTCTGTCCATGAATGCTTACCAGTGGCCATACATCCCAAAGCCCTCCTTATAGCACCACTGCCTGAGCCATCTGTTGATCATCATAATCTTGTCACACCTTTGATGCCCTTCTCTAGGAACAGGCAGAATCCCACTGAAGATCACCTGAGCCTCGATTTCCTTAAGTGTCTTCCCCAGTCTGGCATAGTCTCCCTTGATACGTTCTAGTGAGACTCTAGCCGTATCTTTTGTTCCCACATGAAGGACAATCAGTGATTGTCCCACTCGCATTAGGATCCTCTTCAGCCTCAGGTCCACATCGCGTACCACCCGGCAGACAGCACAGATCCTTCTGTTCTCTGGATCAGCTTCATGTTCAGGCTGCTAAGCTGCTCTCCGCAACCAAGAGACTTAGACAAGTCCTATTATTTTAAATGAAAGCTGAGGTTCTCATGTAATCACATGACTCCAGGAGCTTGGGCTTTAAGAAAAGACATCAAATGACAGAAGAATTGTAATAAAATTTCAAAAGTTGGCAGTGCTGTATCAGAAATATTATAAGAGCCTGATTTCAAGCCTAATTTTAAAGACCCAAGTAATTGCTTAACATAGATAAGTTCTAACTAAACATCCAAACTTCTGCGAGTTAAGCTTCAAAACACAAACTCTAAAGAGCCTGAAGACTCTGAAGTCATTTGATTCTTCACTATCAGCAATTTAATTTTGAAGGTTTTCATATAAATAAAAGTAAATTTAAGCTTGATGAACTTACAAATAACTCCTACTCTATTGCCATTCAAATAAGCCCTGACTTTGATAAGACTTAAATACATGGTTAAGTGCTTTTAAAAAAATAGGGCGTAAGTGACCATATTAACATTTATTGGATAATATGAAAGGCATATGAATGAATTACTTCTTTATCAGCACTGACAGTTTGTGGGTAAGAAGACTGCCACACTTAAGGTAGAACAGACATTGCAGAGTTAAGAAGGTATTCAGTATAAATGTGATCACAGGACGTGGTAAGAAACATGGCTGGTCCCAAATTAAAAGGAACATTTGTTCAGGTAATAATGGAGGGGTATGTGGGAGAGAAGAACTCAAGAATGCTTCCTCAGTTATTTTATAACCAGAAACGGATCTGTTTTTGTTGTTAAATCAGGAAATGATGACATATAAGCAGCTGTGACTGCATCATGCAAAGTTAACACAAGATACTTTAAACAAGAGTTTTGATTTTTGTAATGACATTTGAATTTTCACTGAAAAGAATAACAATTTTTCAGACAATTTGGGAGGAACAGCTCTGTACACAGAATACATACAGTGGGAAGATCTGAGCTCATGGAGCATTATAGATGACAACTATGAATGTTTTACATTAATCATTTATCATATTCATATAACATAAATGCAATAATGAAGGAAAAAGACTTAACTTTTGCAAAATAAATAAAAAATAAAATAAAATTGCTACTCCTGAAGTTGTAAATCAGATGCTCATATTTGCTTGTATTGATATGGACTTCTTATTCTTACTGACATTGCCTGTCTAATGGTCAGATTTTTATTTTAAACATTGTAGGTGGGATTTTCAAAAACACTCAGCGTTGGCCTCTGTCTGTTTCCCATTGAAGTCAACAGGAGTTTTACCATTGACCTCAGTGGGAGCAGCATTTAGGTCAACAATACAAATCCCACTCTCTGCTAATGCTTATTTTGGATTTTCATTACAGAATAACATTACAGGATACAGTAAGCATAGAGGACTCTTACTTACATAACCGAAACATTTTTCTTGGAGACTGAAATCAAGCTGATACGGCTTTTTGCACAAAAGGGTCAAATTAGTGTAACTGTATTCATTTTATTTGGTGGTTCCAGGATTACATCTGACAATCAAAGTTATGTTAGTTGAACTCTACTCTACCAACTTGTTCTTTTTTTCAAAAAACATGAGCAATTATTAATTTGCTCTCAGGGTACATGTTAAACATAATCATATACCAGGTTAATCCTGCAATAATATAGTTAGTTTGTATTTCCCAAAGAACAGTGATGTCATAGACATCTGTGCTGAATAGAATCCAAAGTCTCAGCTGTGAACTCCTCAGATGCAATTACTGGGAAGACCTCAGAGTTATGACACCAACATATGGAATTTAATAGATGATTTATTTATATGTTGTTTTTCACCCTATAAGTGATAATGTAATAAATGAGGAAAAACTACAAATTCAAAACAGATTTGCCTGAAGACACAACCCTAACCTCCTTATAAAAAGATGTAGTGGCCCTCTGTGGGGCTTTAAATACAAATATACATATAAAGCACATTGTAAGAGCAATTAAACGAAGAGATACAAATAAAGCACTGGCCTTTATAGGCATGTAATTCTGAAGGTCAGGAATGTTATGTGTTGTTAACATTGTTATTATTGATATATCTAGAGATAAGGGATAGGCACAAGTAATTCACATAAATCCTTGATCTGACTGTGTGTTGATATTGGATTAGGAATCAAACCTAATCTGCACCTCTGCTTCTTTATTGCTACCCACTTCAGCATTGGAAGACTGAAGTCTATGGGAGCTACGGGTGCTTAGTGTCACGGTTCCAAGTTAAATGTTAACGTCTCATTTGACACACATGCCCCTTGGCCCTCTGGTGGGCACCCTCTCACTATTTCAGGTTTCCTAACAGTCACTTCTCTTTCTCTCTCTCTCTCTCCAGACCAGGAGCTTAGGCTTGCAGCGTTCCTCGCACTTCACTGTGATTTCCTCCACTGTGACCAGGGTCCAGCAACTGTGGTTTTCTCTTTCTCCAGGGGCTACCCCAGTGTATACCAATTACCAACTAGCCTTCATGAAGAAAATAAATTTATTCTTAGGGCAAAAGCGTTACAGAGGAAAACATATAAAAACAATAAATGCACCTACACGCATGCTAAAAGCTTACCTGAGTTCACTCCCATTCCAATAAAGGGCTTGGGTGTGTGTCTATCTTTCAAACACTTCAATGGGCTTCTCTCTCTTGGTTACAAGTTCATAACAGGATTCAGATCAAGAACAACCTTGGGATAGTTCACATATTTCTTTATACAGTTTGGGCCTTTATCTATTACAGGAGGCCAGAGATCAATCAATAGCCCTCTTTTCAGGGCACTTGCTTCAGAGCCTGGGTTTTTGCATAACCAGTGCTGGGAAATTTACATTACCCTCCTACCTGGGATTCCCCAAGAAACCACCTCAATATGCTAAAGGCCTGAAAATACATCTAACACTTATTATCACAAAGACCAGGTCTGTCTGGCTCATTTTAATCCAATAGTATTTGAATTCTGCACACTTCCCAGGTCTCACATCTGTCACACTTAGTATCTCTACAAACCAGGCCATCAATCTTTAAATATGGTAGGATAAAGAAGAATGTAAAGTTCATAGGTACAGGAATGATAAAGCAAAGGGAAACCAAAAAGCTCAGGCCCAATTGGGTGTACAATGAATGGATTACAAAATGGGCCATCTCGATTGCAATTCAGCATGGATTAGGTCACGCAGGTACTTCCCTGAGTGGCATTCAACATGGAATTGAGTTGTACCATTTTCATCACTTAGATGGTTTTGAAGTTTTGCATTTGTTTTTTAAAGCAGCAGAATATACTATTACAAGGATGGGCAAGCACACCGATGCAGATTTTTAAAGGTATTTTTGCATCTAGATATGCAGATAGGCATCTAATGGGATTTTAAACCTGCTTAGGTGCTTTACGAAAATCCCTTTAGGAGCCTATCTGCATCATTAGACACCTATATGCCTTTAAAAATCTAGCCCTTAGTCCTTAGCAAAATTGCATGGAGCCCCAAAGGAGGAGAAACAAACCTGAGCCAGTTGTGTGCTGGTTCCAAGAGCCGTCCTGCTAGTTCAGGAAAGAATGGCTCAGAGTGGCCAGGCGAGTAAAAGGGCAAAGAATGACAGGACTTTAAAGGAAGAGAAGCATGCGGGCACATTGCAGAATATGTGCCACCCTTCCAAAGGCCTGTACAAGTTCCCCAAGTGGATTTGACGTGCCAGTGGGTGTGATAGCTGTTAGGCACCTTATAATGCTAGGTCTGATGTGGATATAAACCCTAGTCGGTGTCTCATCACACACCTATTCCCTCTATATCTGCACAGCACAGGGTGGAATTTTGCCCCATATTACTCCCTCAATCTGGGATTGTTTGGGTTAGATTCTAGCATTTTAACAAAGGTGTCACTCGTGTGTAAATTAAGCATGTGCATAAGTATTTGCAGGAATGGGGTGTTCATTTGCCTTTACTCTGAACCTAGAATGGATTTTGAGTGGTGAATACAGGTAAAAAGAGATCTAGATCTCATTGCAAATCCCCTGAGCCATTCAGCACTATTGGCCCACAGTAATTTTGTTTTATGGCTCTGTTATAAACCTAGGAATATGTTAATTGATGAATGAACTGCTGGTATAACATTATGAAGAGCAATAAGACTCTTTCAGGCATTTTTGGAAAGGATGTTTCTAGATAATTTAATCAATTTGTTAGGTTTCATTGCTGTTAAACAGAACAATAGGACTTTTGATAGGTTATTGTTGCAGAGCTTTCATAAATTTTATTTACAACAAAAAGCAGTTTGTTTACATTTTGTGTAGAATTTTGTGATCACTCAGCCAGATAAAATTATACCAATAAAACGTTCATGGTGGCCAGAAAAAAAATCTAATTTGCACAACACATTCCATAATGAATGGCTATTAAGTTTTGAAACTTAATATATGGAATTACTGCTACAAGGGGGATGAATATAAGTGCTCTAAATAGACACTTACTAGCTGCCCTCCTATGGCAAAAGAAATTTTATTGAATCAGCTTTGAGCCTACAGGCTCAGTGTCAAACCAGAAACATCTGCTCAGATGCTCTTGAAGCACTAGTCAAAACTAACGAGTTTTAGCTGGAGAAAATATAATATAGTGGTAGGGAATAGTTCCAAAAACCGAAGCTTGTGTAAATTTTCAAAAAGACCCCCAAATATGGGAGAGATGGAAAAGGAGTAGACTGTATTCCACTCACTTTTCTTCACTGCTTATGTTTCAACATCTTTGCCTTCCTAGATGGCTGTTCTAATATCACGTAGCTCCAGTATTCAAAGCACTTCATTAGAGATTCATACTGAATTCCCTGTTTACCTGTAATTAGGCTTGGGAGAAATTCATTTTTGTATAATTTTGATGGATAATTTAGATGTTTATTTTTAAGCATTTTTATTTTTAATCAATTTAAATTCACAGTGGTGTAAAATAACAGGTTTTAAGGATTTTTTAATTTTTATCTATTTAAATTTTCACAGTTGCAGGAAATTATGGCCAGGAGCCAGTCAATTATTTCATGACAGTAGACACTGAGATTCAAAAAGTTAAAGCTTTATAACCATTAAAACTCAAACTGTCAACATCACATGTCAAAAATATACAAAGTAAATATCCTTAAAACAAACTGTAGTTCTCAAATAGCTTTTTTCTTACTTTGCCTATCTGTAAATTTTTGTCATCATGAATGCAAATATTTTTTGAGTATGTACATTGAAATTGACATTTATTGATAAAAATATCATCTTTTCAAGCCTGCACTTTGCTAGGAACTGTAAGATCAAGAACCCCCCGTGACTGGGGTTCATTACAAAACGCATCCCAAAGTCTTGCAGCAGTTACTTGGCTAACATTGTGGTTTGCGGTTGCTGGGATGCAGTTGATTTAAAGAAAACACAATCCTACCTTATACAGAAAATATTCTTCTGCATGCTGCTACCAAAAAAAAAAGAGAGACTTGTGTTTTAGTAGACCTGATGATGTTCATCCTCCATAATGCATGGCAGCTGACATCACGCAGAGGTGTTGATTTTTTTATTTTGTTTTTTTAAAAAAAACACACCTCGGATTCATGTGGGGGAAAAAAAAAGACACCTTAATCAAAACAAGGGTTTCAAGTCATCGTGGGCATGTGGTACTATCTCTAGTCTCGTATACTCCATTTTTTGTGGCTTCTGAGGTTTCTAGAAATTCTCTGGCAGTATTATAGTTGTGTAATTCAAAGCTATCTTTCCGTTACCAGTTCTGCTATGGAATAGTACTACTGAATCTTTCTTCTGCACACAAAATGTCCAGATAAAAACATGGTTGGCATCTCAGTTTGATCCATATCTTTTCCATAGATAACTGTTACAAGTGGTTTATGGTCTGTTACCAATCCAATCTGAATCCAATCTACATGGATATCTGTAAAAGTTCTCTCATGCCCATTTGCTTGCCAGGCACTCTTTTTTCAGTCTGTGCATATCATTGTTTTTACTTCTGTGGGGGTCTGAGAACAAAATGAAATGGCTTCTACCCAGAGCCTTCTTGTTGCAACTATACACCACCCAGGTCATAGCTGCTTGTAACAGCATTGTGGATTTGTTCACATCATCGTACTTGAAAACAGGAGCTGTTGGATCGTTTCTTTTATCTTTTTGACAATCACACACTTTAATGATAAAAGGAACTAACTGGCTACAGCCTGCTACCACCAGATTTTTCCCAGACACATATTTAGCAATTGGGTGAAATCACATTGGGAAAGTCCAGACTGGAGAATCAAGTCCGTCACTAAAAATAATGCACTCACTCATGTGATGAGCACCCATTGAGAGGTGCTTGTAGACTTTTAAGTACCAGGAAGCTAGCATTCAACTATCATCTATGAATACTGCAGGCTAAGTATGCTTTCTTATACTGATGCATGAACCAATATACCCATAAAGGTGTTTAAAAGTTAAGGTAGTCCTTAGTATATAGTCCCCTATTTTTGCTATTCTTTGCGGTCTGAATCTCTACTGGCCAGCGCCTTTCTCTGGGGGGCATTTCCTAGAGGGATTGCCTTAAGTCACTGCTCCAGGACAGGTGTTTCCCTTATTGTTCCTTGCAAGAAGTTAGTGACTGTCTTTCCTTCAAGGGTGTATTTCAGTAACTTTACTTAAAAATAATCTATATTCAAATTGGTCTATTTAAAACCAGGATTTATTAAGATTTTGTGCTGATCTTCACAACTATGCTTTGGAATTTTAACTGGCTCCATTCAAAGCATCACCATGAAACCAGTTCACTCTGCTGTTAAGGCTTCTTCACAATACTCAGCCCCACAGAAGCCAGATGAATCAATTAACTGATCAGGCACATCCTCCCTGGCACATACCCAAATAATACTTAGACTTTGGTTCCTGCTCTATCCAAGGTAAATTCCCATTCCTGCTTTCGCTTCCTTCCACTGCAAGTAAGGACATTATTTCTCTTTGAAATGAGAGGAAAACAGTGGTGGTGAGTAGAGCTGGTTGGAAAAAAGAGTTTTTGTTTCCTGTGGAAAATTATGACAGATATACATTTGTTTTCAATTATATTTTCTGTTCATTTTCAGGGGGAAAACAATTTTCAGCTGAAGACCCAAAAATTTGTATTTGGAAGTGCTGCTGTGGTGACTCAGAGTGTTTCATGCCCCCAGTCTCCTCTATGAGTTGGCTTCCTGATTGCTTCTCCCATGATGCACCATGGTCTCCCCTCTTGATGAGCCACCACAGTGCATCGTGGGAGTCCCTGGCTGCAATGCATCCTGGGGGACATAGTCTGACTGAGGAATCTGGCCCAAAGAGACTAACAAGGGCAGCTGAACGATAACTTTACTGAGGCACAGGGACAGCATTTCCAAATGTGTTTCAGTTTTCACATAGAAACAGAAAAACTTTTGGTTTCCAGGTGTTTGGCTTTTTAGTGAAAACTCAAATTTTTCCACAGAACACAGATACCTATGAAAAATTCTGTTTAATGAAAAAGCGATTTTCTTTCAACAAACAGTTGTTACAGTAGATTTTTGATCAGCCCTAGGGGCACAAGCCCAAAATACGTAGTAGGGTTTGCAAGATTCAAGCAGCCTTTTCCCCCTTCCCCTAAAAGTGGGTCATACTCTCACAGTTAAAAACTGGAATATTGTGGTTGAGAATTGTTAAATGGAAACATTTTGCTGGGGGATAAGGGAAGCTGAGTGGAAAATGGGAAGAAAGGGGGTGCCTTCTTCCTTCTCCCAACTATCTCCTTTCAGAAGGAAAAATGCAAATATTTTGCAGTAAAGGGCAGGGTCAGAGATAACAGTAGTTATCCCCTTGTATTCTCTCCTAGTCCCATCCTCTTCTCCTCCAGTCTCACTCTTATTCCACCATACAGAGTCATCTGTGATGTTATTCAGGGATTTCATTCCTTCCCTGCACACAGCTATGCCAGCCCATTTTATCCCAATCCCAACTCAGCTGCCTCCAACCACAACCTCACTTGGTCAGACACACACACACACACAGCCCTATTTCCCCAGGTTCAGTAGTTCCTCTTCTTTATACCCAACTTCTCCACTGTTGAGAACCATTCTCACCTGACAAAGCCAGGCCTAGAACACTTCTCCTGCACACGCACACATGGGGCTCAGAACTTCCTTATTCCCTAGCCCAGAAACTCCCTCCTGATGCTGAATTGCAGAAGCAGGAGCACAGGCAGCAGGGAAGGATCATGGGAGCAGGAAGCCCTATGTTCCGATCTGTAGCGCTAATCTAAAGTAGATCCATGGAAGCCTGTATTCCTCGCTCTGCAGCATTTCCCACAGCTGCTTACAGGCCATGTGCTTCAGGGATTCTGCGCTGGAAGCTGCAGGGAGCCCTATACTCAGCCCCACATAAACCTATATTTCTCGCTTCCTTCTGCTGCCTGCAGCGATGTAGGGCCAGATGTATTGTAGCTCCAGCCCCGCTAGCAATACTCCATTCTGCAGGATATCAGCCACACTGCACAGTTTCTACAGTGTAGTTGATGCCTGTGGCATTTTTGGTGAGGCCTAGGCCCATTAGCCCCTAATGACCAATGGCCCCTTATTAGGGTTGCTTATTATTGCCCCTTATTATTATTATTGCTTATTATTATTATTATTGCCCATTATTATTATTATTATTGCTTATTATTGCCCCTTATTCGGGTTGCTTTCTAGTTGCACAAAACTGAACACCCTAGCCCTGCCCTGTCCCCGAGGCCCAGCCCCCCGCTCACCACATTCCCCCTCACTTGGTGGCTCGCTCTCCCGCACCCCCACTTTCACAGGGCTGGGCCAGGGGGTTGGGGTGCAGGAGGGGGTGAGGGGTCTAACTGCAGGTGTGGGCTCCAGGGTGGGGCCAGAAATTAGGGGTTCAGGGTGTGGGAGGGGGCTCCGGGATGAGGCAGGGAATTGGAGTGTGGGAGGGTGTGAGGGCTCCAGGGTGGGGCTGGGAATGAGGGGTTCAGGGTGTGTGTGTGGGCTCTGGGCTAGGTCAGGGGTTGGGGTGCAGGGGAGAGGGCTCTGGGGTGGGGCTGGGGAAGAGGAGTTCAGCGTGTGGGAGGGGTTTGGGGTCCAGAGAGGGTGAGGGATCTGGGTTGGGGATGAGGGGTTTGGGATGCAGGAAGGGGCTATGGGTTTGGGGGGGCTCAGGGCTGGGGCAGGGGATTGGGGCTCAGGGTTGGGGCGTGGGCTTACCTTGGGTGACTCCCACTGCATGCGCTCTGGAAGCAGCCAGCAGGTCTGGGTCCTAGGTGGGGTGGATGGGTGCAGGAGGCTCCATGCGCTGCTCTAGCCCGCAGTCACCGTCCCCACCCCCAGCTCACATTGGCTGGGCATGTGTTCAGGGCAGGGGCAGTGCACAGAACCCTGTGGGCCCCCCCCCACCTAGGAGCCGGACCTGCTGGTCACTTCTAGGGCACAGCGCGGTGCCATCCCGGACAGGTAGGACTAGCCTGCTTTAGCACCATAGCACTGCGCCCGGACTTTTAACGGCCCAGTTGGCAGAGCTAGCTGGAGCTGCCAGGGTCCCTTTTCGACTGGGTGTTCTGATCAAAAACCCGATACTTGGTCACCCTACCCCTTTATAAGGAAAATTAAAACAATTAGCAAGCTGAGAACACACATTTCCAGACTTGCTGAGGTGACACCAGATGGAGTGCAATGGGAGCCTGGAAATTTATTGAGGAGTAAAAGCCCAAGTCAAAGTGAGGAGGCAGCAAGACTGGTCAGGAATTTTCCAGAGAATGTAGGCTCTAGGCAGTCTATCCAGGAGCTGGAACAGCAGTGTAATCTATTTAAGTAGTAGCTTATGCAATAGTAGGCACATACGTATATATGAGCACCAAATTCTGATTTCATCATTCTGCCAAGTTCTTAAAAAAAATCATTGTGAATTACTGAATTAGATGAAATCATTAGTAAGTAGCTAATACTCCACCGCTACCACCCCCCAAAAAGACAGAAAATGTCTTTGTATATTAGCTCATTTATGGCTCACAGCCCCGGAGAGAGGAAGTCATTTCTGTGAGAGAGCTGGAACTCACGGAACAGGCTGCAAAGTGTCCTCAAACCAGTTGATTGTAGCTCATTCATCAAGTAGACCCTGAAATCTTGGCCTTATAATGTTTAAGTCAATATCCCAGATATCCCGTATCTCACTGTGGTATGTCAATGAGCACATGCTTAGTTTTTGGACTTTACATACCGAGTATATTGTCCAGCCGTCTGTAGGCTTGAAGTTTCTGAATCCTTAAAAGTAAAGGATCTCAAGCTCTAGAACATGTTTTATTTGCCGTTGATTCTCTTGTTCCATGTATAGGAAATGCAGCAGTTCACTTTTAGAAAAAGTGGCTCTTGTTCTGTGCACAAGGTCTGTTTTACCAAGCAATGCCTGGTTTCAATTCACCCCTAATCAGAGTTTATGCTAATATGTAACCAGAGGAATTTGGAGCCAGAGAAGGGAACACAATTAATGTGACAATTTTAAAATGAAAAACTGTGGCATCTTAATGGTAGAAATTATTGTGTATTAAGAGTTTTTGTTGGCTTCAGGAAGTAAGGTCCAAGTACCTGGTAAACTCTATTTTTATGCACTTGCTTCCTAACTCAGATGCACACCTGTAGTGGCTTTAGCTTCAGCTCACAGCTGGCAACCATTAAAATGGAGCGATTTTCTGACTCGTACTTTTGTTCCCATGTACTGTATTTGTTAAAACCCTTCTCATTTCCTAGAGTTCTATTTACTAGTACTAAAATTATGATCCTTTACTCCCCTTCTATTTCCCCTGCAAGTTTTAAGTGATTGTGCGAATCCTGGCTTGAGGCTTGGCTACCCACTTTTTCATTTCCAGTATAAAGTTTTGCCTTAGTCTTTGAACACAATGATTTCTCTGTACAAGCAGCACAACCATTACATTTCACTCCAGCATCTTTTCATTATCTGAATCTAAATATTAGTAACAGAAACATCAGAAAGTGTTCTGGGGAAAAAAAGAATTACAAGGTTGTATTCTCTCAATCGCACTATGGGAATATTTTTTTTTAAAGAGACAGGCCCAAATTAGAGCTCAGACACCGCCAGTATTTTGAACTGAGAAGTGGTGTTGGATGCAGATCCAAATTTCATGGCTAGACCCATCTTTTTGGCCATTTATTATATCTTTGTAGAATACTTTCTGGAGCTTCATCAGCTGCTTCTCCTTCTCCATCCCCTCCCTGCCCCCTTCCTTCTTTTGCCAAGGAATTTTAATCTGTTTCACTGATGCAGCCCAATTTTCAAAAACATCAGACTCCAGAGTTTGCTAGTTTTGCCTTTTGCAAGAAATATTTTACAGGGCTTGATCTCAAAATATCACTGGGACACTGGCTTTCCAACTACTGAGTAATGTCAGAGCCCATTGCTATTGAAGTTATTACAGAGTCCTTATGATGATTTTCCACCAGCAGATACAGAACTGAGAGCCAGCCAGAAAAATGATCTAACCACAGCAATATTCCATTGCTTCCCTCCACCAGATTGTTAATATTTATTATTAACTTGAATAGCTTATATTTTGTTGCCAGTGAAAGTGCAGTACATGCACTTAAAAGATGTGAGGCTTGCAGGGAGAATCACGTGGAAATATCTTTTTAGAAAAGAACCAGATTGCAGACTAAATCTCACTTATATCCACCGTTTAAAATCTGAATTTCTGAGACATTCAACTTGGAAAATATACAGATAACTCTCTAAGCCTACATGAAAATCAATATCAAAGATACATCACCAGTACAGTAATATTTGATAGAATTTGGTTTTAAAGAGTTTCTCTTTAGTGAAAAATATAACCAAGGACATATGGTACAATGTAGAGATAAAAACCAAGTCCCACTGGAACCACAGAACTGTTAACCTCAAGAGTGAGACCTTTGCTTAGGAGACAGTTTAGTTGATAACTGGCCCACAGTTGTGGAACTCACTCGTAAGAAAGACTGGAATAACCATAGATTAATAGATTGTAAAGCCATCTAATCTGGTGGTGGGCAAACTACGGCCCGTGGGCCACATCCAGCCTGCGGGACTGTCCTGCCCTGCTCTTGAGCTCCCGGCCGGGGGGCAAGCCCCTGGCCCCTCCCCTGCTGTCCCTCCTCCCCTTCAGCCTCAGCTCACCGTGCTGCCATCGCTCTGGGCGGCAGGGCTGCGAGCTCCTGCCAGGCAGCATGGCTGCGAGAGCCACCAGGTGTAGTGAATTAAATTCCCTTAGGAATGTGCTACTTCCAGTGTACTACTTACTGCTGCCAGTCCTGGTGCTCTGAGCGGCATGGTAAGGGGACGGGGAGCGGGGGGGTTGGATAAAGGGCAGGGAGTCCCTGGGGGTAGTCAGGGGACAGGGAACAGGGGCGGCTGGATAGGAGGTGGAGTCCCAGGGGGCGGTTAGGGGCAGGAGGTGCCCGGAGGGGGGCAGTCAGGGGACAAGGAGCGGGGCATGTTGGATGGGTCGGGGGTTCTGAGGAGGGCAGTCAGGGGGCGGGAAGTAGGAGGGGGCAGATAGGGGGCGGGGGCCAGGCTATCCAGGCCCGCCCCCTGACTGCCCTCCTCAGAACCCCTGACCCATCCAACCCCCACCCGGCTCCCGGTCCCCTGACTGCCCTGACCCCACCCCCCCACCCCCTGGGACTCTCATGCCTATCCAACTGCCCCTGTTCCCTGACTGCTCCCCGGGACTCCTTGCCCCTTATACAACCCCCTCACTCCCCGCCCCCTTACCATGCCACTCAGAGCACCAGGACTGGCAGCAGTAAGTAGTACACCGGAAGTAGCACATTCCTATGGAGAGTAATTTAATACACTGCCCTCCATACAGTTTCAGAACCCCCATGTGGCCCTCAGGCCAAAAAGTTTGCCCACCCCTGAATTCTAATCCAACCTCCTGCATTACACAGGCCAAGGAGCTTCATCCAGTAAACTCTGCATGAAGCCCATCATTTCTGTTTGAGCTACATCTTATCTTTTAGGAAGCTATCCAGTTTCGATCTGAAGAGTTCAAGTGATGGAGATTCCACCACATCCAACATGCCTCCCCATGCCTCCACCATCCCCAGGTTCAGCATCTTCAGAACAAAATGTAAAACCAACTTCTTTGATCTGCTCTTTGCTTAGTAATGCCACCAAATTCATATTACAAACCAACCAAACAACCTCCCCCCCCCCCGGTTACAGAATGGGGGAAGGAAAAGATATAAGGCTCTTGTGTTCACTTTATGATGATGGGCCCAGAATAAGAGTACATCTACACAATAATAAAAGACCCATGGCATGATCACAGCTCACTCAGGCTCATGGGGCTTGGTCTGTGGGGCTACAGAATTGCCATGCAGACATTTGGGCCTGGGCTGGAGCCTGCGTTCTGAGATGCCAGTCATAGCTGCCAGTCATAGATGCCAGTTATAGCTCGGCATCCTGAGCTCTGTCAGCCTGAGTCAGCCTGAGTCAGCTGAACCGGGCTCTGAGACTCAGTGTCGAGAGTTTTTTATTTCAGTGGAGATGTACCCACAGAAGCCAGACAGATAGAAAGTCATTACGTTTCCTGTATATATTTAGATTTTGAAGAAGTGGTACAGTTTTAAAAAGGGGTCATTCTACAACTTTTCAAGAATTGGTCTTATTTCATACATTTCTTTCCAATATAAAACAGCTCTTAATGCTTTTATTGCAGCACCAACATTTGCAGAATAGTCTTCCCATCTCTATTATTTCCATATTCTTATAGTGTTTATAAGAAAGCAACTAGTTTACAAAGAAATTAAGCTTTCTACAATGTGATTCATTACCTCACTAAATAATTTGGATAATATTTAGGATGAATCCAGTCTGTTGTGGCAACATTTGCAGTTCAAACCAAGCCAATCGCTATTGTATAACAGCAAAGCGGGAAGTCAACATGAGACGAGAACACACGTGGTGATTTCACAATAGCGTTTGGCTTCAGCATATTAAAAGTTTTATATTTTGATTCACATCTCACCTCAAGCTTTACATTTTCTGTACTGCTCTTCAAAATATGGTATGTATTTATACACCTAACTGAAACTCACATTTAAGGGTGCAGTCTTTAGGACACGAAGGCCAATTTTCAAACTTGGGTGCTTAAAGTTAGGCTCCTAAATTCATATATAAGATCTAAATGCGTTTGACTCAATTGTCATATCTGCTAAACACTCATTGATCCAGTCAATTTTATGTAGGTGTCAGTCTTTCGATGTCAAAGTTTGAAAATTTTGGCTTTAATGTCTTAAAGATGGTATCTTCAAATATGAATGCAAGTTAGATACATCAGTGTATATCCACTGCATGTTAAAGAGCAGTGCATATGTTCTTCATAGACAACTGACATTTCATTTATGTAATAGGTGTTGACTGCAGAGCACCATGGTGACACGATGTGTCATACAGAACAAGAGTGCCATTCAGAAATCGGTCTTCACTTCCTGGCCTGGGATAGAGTGAGAGAAGGTTACGTCCTATCACATGGCAGGGATTAGTATTCACTGGCTCTGGTGAATATTGTTACACTCACTACATATATTTGCCATTCGGTTGGCATTCACTGTACAATAAGCATCTCACTAAATCTAACCAGACACACATAGTCACAACAGGTTTTGAAGGATAAATATACTTCAGTAAATATATTTGTAACAATTACTTGGAAACAATGATGTAATAGAGAAGCCACTGTATGTAATGAGGTAAGTGTTATAGTTATTAAACATCAATGAATATTTAGGCAACAAAATGTATTCAACACACAATCTGTTAGGAAATGACTATATCCACGGCGGTTTCATGTTGGCAGGAGGGGGAGCTGTTAACACAGATTACCATGACAGCCAGGCTGCAGCTGTTAGGAAGGATAGATTCCACAAAAGGGAGACAGGCTGGGGTGCAAAGGGAAAAGGCATAATAGGACCATGGTATGAGATCTCAGAACTAGTTACCGCAGCCCTACTATAACTGAGTCAGAGTTTTTCTATTGAGTTTGAACGAATGGATTTTTCTGTTTGTTCTTTAGATTAGATGATGTAAATTATACATACAAAAGTGTGTAAATATAAAAACCAGAATCATAAGAGTACTTTTGAGAGAGAGAGAGAGAGAGAGAGAGAGAGAGAGAGAGAGAGAGAGTAGGATGGCACTGCAAACAAACTGAGGCACAGACAGAGACCACATGAGATTTTGGATTTTGTGGAGATTCAGCAATGAGCAGAAGAAAAGGATGCTTAACTATTGATTAGTGGAGTAAAGTAAAATTGTTTCTGTCAAAGATAACCTCACAGAAAACTTTAGCTTCTAACTTTTATATAAAGGGGAACATTCTTAAAGACACATGAGGCCATTTAGGTTCCTAACTCTCATTGTAAATCAATGGGAATCAGACACCTAATTGATATTTATGTCTAAAAATCTCCCCCCACCCACCAAAAAACAAACAAACCCCAAAACAAAACATAGGTTAACCAAGTCCCAGAATAAAAAAACAAAACAAAATGGTATAACCCTGAAGGTAGAAGTCCAGCAGTGAATTAGAGTAGAAGTGCAAAATATATGACTACTTGCTTATGAGTGAGAGTCAGACCAGTAAGCTGTACTTTGGTACCAAGTCAATTGGCTGGCAAGATAAAATGATATCGTAAAGCAAGTAAATGAATATGATGTGCAAAATGGGTCTAATCTACTAGCAAGTTAACAAAATAGAGAGTAAAGAGGAACAATTTTATATGGGGTCTCAAAAAGCTTTTGACAAAGTCCCTCAACAACATGCATTTAAGGAAGCTGAGAAATCACAGGATGAGAGGTACTCTATTGGATTAGGATCTGGTGAAGAGACAGAAACCAGGTTAAGAATAAGCGGCCAACTTTCAATGTGGTTAAAGGTTAATTAACAGAAAGGTACCTCGAGGATCCATACAAGAATCAGTTTTATTTAGTATATTTTTATGAACTGGCAAAGATGGCAAATAGAGAAGTGGCAAAATGTGTGACAAAATTATCTCTCTTAGACTGAAGATGACTGAGGCACTTCAGACAGATCTCAGAGAAGTTGGGCAATGGGCAGCATGATGGCAGATGAAAAGTTGTGTCTAAAATACCAGGTAACACATCAGATCTAATAACCTGAAATACTCACACACATTGCTTGGACCTGAATTATCAAGGTTCACTCAAGAGAAAGATACGGGCATCAATGTGGACCACTGACTGACTGCTTAACACCCAATATCAGTCAACAAAGCAAAATGGCAGGAAACAAAATAATGAGATAGAAATAATAATGAAAATATTACAATGTCACTATATACATGAACGGTATGCCTCATGGAATACTAGACTCATGTCTGGTCATCACATCTTGTATGAGATATATCAGAAGTCCACACAAGAGATCCACTTCCTGGACACTACAGTGCTAATAAACAATGGTCACATAAACACCACCCTATACCGGAAACCTACTGACCGCTATTCCTACCTGCATGCCTCCAGCTTTCACCCTGACCACACCACACGATCCATCGTCTACAGCCAAGCTCTGCGATACAACCGCATTTGCTCCAACCCCTCAGACAGAGACAAACACCTACAAGATCTCTGTCAAGCTTTCTTACAACTACAATACCCACCTGCGGAAGTAAAGAAACAGATTGATAGAGCCAGAAGAGTTCCCAGAAGTTACCTACTACAGGACAGGCCTAACAAAGAAAATAACAGAACGCCACTAGCCGTCACCTTCAGCCCCCAACTAAAACCCCTCCAACGCATTATTAAGGTTCTACAACCTATCCTAAAGGATGACCCAACACTCTCACAAATCTTGGGAGACAGGCCAGTCCTTGCCTACAGACAGCCCCGCAACCTGAAGCAAATACTCACCAACAACCACATACCACACAACAGAACCACTAACCCAGGAACTTATCCTTGCAACAAAGCCCGTTGCCAATTGTGCCCACATATCTATTCAGGGGACACCATCACAGGGCCTAATAACATCAGCCACACTATCAGAGGCTCGTTCACCTGCACATCCACCAATGTGATTTATGCCATCATGTGCCAGCAATGCCCCTCTGCCATGTACATTGGTCAAACTGGACAGTCTCTACGTAAAAGAATAAATGGACACAAATCAGATGTCAAGAATTATAACATTCATAAACCAGTCGGAGAACACTTCAATCTCTCTGGTCACGCAATCACAGACATGAAGGTCGCTATCTTAAAACAAAAAAACTTCAAATCCAGACTCCAGCGAGAAACTGCTGAATTGGAATTCATTTGCAAATTGGATACTATTAATTTAGGCTTAAATAGAGACTGGGAGTGGCTAAGTCATTATGCAAGGTAGCCTATTTCCTCTTGTTTTTTCCTACCCCCCCCCCCCAGATGTTCTGGTTTAACTTGGATTTAAACTTGGAGAGTGGTCAGTTTGGACGAGCTATTACCAGCAGAAGAGTGAGTCTGTGTGTGTATGGGGGTGGGTTTTTGGAGGGGGGTGAGGGAGTGAGAGAACCTGGATTTGTGCAGAAAATGGCCTAACTTGATTATCATGCACACTGTGTAAAGAGTTGTCACTTTGGATGGGCTATCACCAGCAGGAGAGTGAATTTGTGTGGGGGGGTGGAGGGTGAGAAAACCTGGATTTGTGCTGGAAATGGCCTAACCTGACGATTACTTTAGATAAGCTATTACCAGCAGGACAGTGGGGTGGGAGGAGGTATTGTTTCATATTCTCTGTGTATATATAAAATCTGCTGCAGTTTCCACGGTATGCATCTGATGAAGTGAGCTGTAGCTCACGAAAGCTCATGCTCAAATAAATTGGTTAGTCTCTAAGGTGCCACAAGTACTCCTTTTCTTTTATCAGAAGTAGAAGTGATCCAGAGGCATGTGACCATCTTTTAAAGGTTGGGAATGGCTTCTGTGTGATGAAATATTGAAGAGATAGGACTGTTTAGTTTATAGACAAGACGAATAAATGGAACATAAGAGAGACATATCTTCTCTATACCATTTATTATGTATCTGACACTTATTTACCCTCTCCTATAATACAACAATGGCATTCAATGAAACTGAAAGCAAACTAATTTAAAATTGATGCAAAGAAATACAAAATATATAACCAACCTGTGTAGCACATTAAAAAAAAAAAAAAAAAGAACGATTGTGCCAAAGAGATAAAACCCTCATGCTTCAGTGCGTAAGTCAACCATCAAGTGACAGGAATTAGGAAGATGATTCTCAATAGACAGTTTCATCCACGATTGTCCACTGTACTTTCCTGTAAGGTGTGTGTAACTGGCTATTGTCTGTGACAAAATACTGGACCAGATACATCACTGGACTTCTCTGGACTGACAAATCTTGTGTTCCCAGGTTTTCTTATGGGACAGACAGAGTATGTTGTCACACAGGAATCCATTTTTGAAGCACTCTTTGCTGGAATGACTGCTTAAACCAGCCAATAGTAGCTATCAGAGCAGAAGCTCTCTGGTTAATATAAAAGAGGACTTGGGAAATAGGGCCAGATAAAGCAAAGAAAGGACAGAGCCATTGAAGAAACTGAATAGATGCTGGAACCTAGATGTCTTCTTGTTTCCAGTAAAGAATGTTGGAGAAAACTAAGTAAATCTGACATTAAAAGGGCTTAATTTCCACTATATAAAGTACTTTCAGGTGTCCAGACTTCTTATTCATTTCATGGGAATTATTAAAAAGGGAGTGTGTAGGAGTGAAATTCTGAAACCACATTATCACACGTTTAAAGACTTCACACTGTTTAGAAAGTATGTGATTTCTTTATGCTGTCAGCATTGCTTCTTGTAATCCTTTTTGCAGAGTTTTCAAAATGACAATGGGATTGTTTATAAACCAGTTTTAAGAAAGGAAAAAGTTTGATTCAAACCTAAGAGACCTGAATAGGTTTGTCTCACCATCTCTCCTCTAAACACGATGGAAGTTATTTGAATAAATAATCCAAGTAACAATGTTTGCTGTAATAATGTTTAAATTAAATAATCCACAATTTTACTTGTCCATTTGTAGTTAGTGATATGGGCCCTGCTCCAAAACCCATTGAAGCCAATGCAAAAAGACTCCTGTTGATTTCCATGGGCTTTGGATCAGCCCCAGGGCCCTATCCTTCAAGTTTTCTTTACGCAGGCCCCTAACTGAAGCCATCAGGATTAATTCATTACCATTTGCGAAGTGCTTCTGAGAGTCTCAGATAGAAGGCAATGGGAGTTCTGTGCACAGAGGGCTTGCAGCATTGGATCCATTAATAGTGCAGCATTTTTTAAGAGGACTCCTTGCTGGTATGGTAATAGATATATCCTACACCATTACACCGAATAATATGCAAAAATCCAGTTAGACAATAAAGTTTGTTTGCACTCACATTTCTCTTGTACATAATTAAGTTCATTTACAGTACTGGAAATGTTGTGCTTTGACAAGATACATAAATTACATACATAAAGTAGATTACATAAATGTCCCATGCTACAATTAATTAACTATTTTCTTAATCTTTATTAGGAAAAAGTATTAAAAACAAAAAGGGAAATCTGAGAAACAGTAAAATAGAAGAGTCAATAATGCAGTACAATAAACTCCGTTTCTGGCATTTTTTCTAGTGCACCAACCCTAGGGACAGATATGTGCCAAGAGTACACTTTGGCAAACAGGAACAGAGTTAAATAGCAGACACATCTGCTGTGAATATTTGGCTGTTGATAAGCAAAATAGACACGGTTAAGGACCAAGTAATTTTTAATGTCTGCTGAAAGACCATTTCTGACGTGGTTTGGGATTTGGGGGATTTTACTGTCAAATTGATTACCTAACCAACAGGATCTACAAGTGAAAGAGCCATCCAGCAATACTGGAAGTTACTCACAGTATGAGTAGCTGTTTAAAAAAAGAATAAAAGAACAAAGATACTATACATATTAACAAAACAAGGCCCAATGGCCAGTTAAGAATAAGTCCCTAAATTAATATATCCTGGTGTCTGTTAAACAGCGTAGTATTGTAAACTACATATCTTCATGAAGTGCATTTTAAGAGATGTTACTTTTGTTTATTTTCTATGAAGTAATTGCATCACATATGCACAATTTCTCTACAATTATTATTAATTCTACATGAAAAGTCTGTATATCACTTTGTACTTCTATAGTAGCCCCCATCTCAAATCTCAAACACTTTCCAAACATTAATCAGTTAAGCCTCCTAGTCTCAAACCACAGTCCATGAGGTAGGTATTACTGTCTGCATTTTTTCAGATGATGAAACTGAGGAACAAAGAGGTGAGATACCATGACTAAAGTCAAGTAGTCATTTAGATTGTAAGTTCTTCAGGGCAGGGACCATGTTTGGGCTGAGTGTTTGTGCAGGACTTAAAACAATGGGCTTGCAGTCACAGAAGAAGTTTGTAGCAGAGACAAAGGGCAGGTCTACACTTAAAAAGTGCTTCAGCTACTCTGCTGATGGGAGAGCTTCTCCTGTCAGCATAATTAATTCACCTGTGCAAGTGGCGGTAGCTAGGTCAATGGGAGAAGCCCTGCCGTAGATATAGCGCTGTCTACACCAGGACTTAGGTCAGTCTAATTGCGTTGCTCAAGGGTGTGGATTTTTCACACCCTGAATGGTATAGTTATACTGATGTAAGTTTGTAGTGTAGACCTGACTCTCAGCTTCTTTGGACATCCAGTGCATTGCTTTAGCCACAGGATCATTCATTCTCTTACTTTTACTGGGTATCCAGTCATTGCCTTATTTTTAAATCCAAGAGTGGGATTTTTTTTTACCCCAAGTGGTCTCTAGACAGCAGCAGTTACTGCAGAAGGAAGATGCACATACCCATCATTTTCAAAGGAGCGCCAGCTAACACCCTATAGCAACTCTTGATACCAACCCTGTTCATTTCCTCCCTCTAGGAAGCTATTTGAAAGTCACTGCCTACATGTAATTTAGAAATAGCTCAGTATTATTTAGGAGTCACGGGGATTTAACGAGGTCTCTTATATTCCTCTAGTGAAAAAATGCACATCTTTACCAAACCTTAAAACCTGTAGTGTTCTTTTCATTGTGTTAAAGAGCTCAGAGGTTTGGTTCCTTTATTCTCAGGTCAGTATTGAACAGAAGTAACTAATTAGTATCTTTTACATGACCACATGATGCATTCACCTGGGTTTCATTAGTAGAATGAAAAGGAAGCTTGTTCAGCTCCCCCACTGAAAAGGGCAAAGCTAGCGCAGCAGGCCACCCTGCAGTTCCTGCCCAGGCTTTCTTGGCTAGTTTTCTTAGTAAACATGCTAGTTTTTGGAGTTGTTTCACTGCTCAGTAGGTTTTCCCTACTAATGAGAGAGTCTTAATAGGCAGGAAACCTAGAAAAGTAAGAAGCTGTTGCTCCCAGCAGAATGAGTTTTCAGACAAGATGAGGGGACCTTTTCCAATAAAAGGGAGGTCCTGACTTCACCTGTTCATTGCAAAAAACGGCATTGTTTGCTGTATCCTGGACTCCAGTTACTTCCAGGGGATTTTATTGGGAGGGAAGGGGAATAATTCCTCTGCACGCTCACAAAATCCAGCTCCTGATAAGTTATTGCTGCATGTTCATTACACTGAGATGAAAACAACCTAGCAGGGTATAATTATGGGTTTACTAAAAGCACATTGAGTCCAAGTGATATTAGCTGATTGGTGGGGACATGGAAAAAGGGTTGACCTAATGGCCTGACTCTAATGATAGGAGAACCCAAATATATTGAGCAAACAAATGGGTCCTCTTGGATTATACACTCACATTTGCTGGAAGAGGCTTTGTTTTTTGAAAAGTTATAAATCTTTCTCCTGCTGCACACAAACTACTTCCCTTCTTTCCCTTTCTGGCTCTGTGCCCACAGTGAGCATTCTCTCCACACCCAGGCACTGCTGCTTTGTCTTTAGTTTGAGTATGGGAGGTTATAGGCCGCCCATAAGTAAATTATGGTAAAGGGTGGGGAGCTTAATTATACGGGCCCCCTGTTTGACATTGCTGCTCCGTGTAGTGTCCCCCAGGTTCTGCAGCTTCTGTTCCAGAAATTCATCTACAATACCGCCCTTGGAGAAAGAAGCTTTGATAACATTGAATGCCCCTTGGTTTTCAGAATGCACAGTGCTTGTACTCCTCAAAGGATAAAGACTGCATGGGGCTAGCACCTCTGGCCATTCCAAAACGGATGGAGAGACAGTGGAAGTATGACTCTGCTCCCCGTCTCACATTTTTCACAGAACTGGATGGACCCAGAAAAACACACACACTGTATCACTTTACATGGTATATCAGCAGCCATACTTTCCTTGCATGCCACGACTGTGCTGGTCTAACAATTCTGCAGCCATCAAGGACTTCACATTGTCACTATACTGTATGCTGTGGCTGCACAGGACTTTCCAGAAATTAGCAGAATGAGAGTTCAGGTTATTCTCTATGCAGAAAGCTGAGTCCTCAACCATTTGAACCAGAATTTACTTAATTAAGTACTTGGAGGACACTTTAATTTTTTTTTTTTTTTTTGGTGCACAGTAGGATGACCTACTGCCTCGTGGGCCATTTGTTAAAGAATAGGTACATTTCACAAAGCCAGGTACCAATGGATTAACAAGGAATTCTTTGCAGAACTGCAACAGAGCTCTCTGTCCTTCAGGGTATCATGATTAGCCTTGCTATTTGAGCGAAAATGGAGAAGCACTAAGAGAGCTGCTGTAATCCACCTGGTGAGAATGGAATTCAACAAGCAGCACCCCTTGCTGCCAAGGTTATTCGATATGGTATTTCACTGTAAAGTCATGCCTGAACAATTACCCTGCATTATTCCATCAAGCTGATGATGTTCACCTGACTGAAAATGGGGCAGACTTATTTAATGCAGATCTTCATGAGGTGCTGGATTTGTGCCTGTCAGGAGTGTTCAGTTACATAAAAAGAGCAGGGGCAAATTACTGGCCTGTTCTGTGGCAGAGGATCATTACAACACTGAATCTGGAGGGAGAGAGAGAGGTTCCAACAGTTTCAAAGGCAGGAGAGAAAAAAGCACAGGAAGAAAATTTGTGTTTTTTATTTGACCCTTAACTGCTTAGAGGAGACAAAATGAAAGAATATGCATGAACAGAATGAGTTCATTCCTCTAGAGAGATGGAATGCGCAGTGCTCCTTCTCCTCATCCAGGCAAAGGGACTGATATTACTGTGAATGCTGAAGAAATCTAGTAATTATTCTGGCCAGATTCATATTAGAAGGACGCTGTCAAGTACTTTATAAAACAAATGATAAAACTCTTCAGTGCTTGCCATACTTCCTCTTAAATACACAAAAATATTTCTTCCATTATCAGTTTCAGCCTTTCCCATTTGGCAGATTTTCATTCTTTTTGTCCCGGTATTTTATAAAAACCTTACATTTATAAAGCACTCTCTCTCTCTCTCTCTCAACCTTCTCCCTCTCTCACTAAATTTAACTCAGGTTTTCACTGTGTGCATCTACACTGAGTGCTTCTTTCAGTGGTGCACGATGTACGTACCTCTGCAACCCCCGACCATGGATAAAATTGCATTGCAGACAGTGAGGCAAGTAAACTTAAGAGTCAAAGACATGCCTGAAGAGTGAGAGTATGCACCAGAATACATACCTGACAGCTCGCTGCTCTCCTAAGCCGTGCCTCCCGATCTACACTGCTATTTTTAGCAGCGCAGTATACTGCAGACGTCCCACTGTTGGAGCCTTTTCTCACCACAGGGAAAGACTCTGGCGGGGGGAAGCAGTGGGGAAAGACTGCCTCTCCACTGCCAGAGCTTGTCCTTGCCACAGTGAAAGGCTCCAGCAGCAGGGAGCTGCTCAAGCCTTTTCCCTTTGCCAGAGTCTTTCACTGACACATGTAGCTACATGTTGCAGTGTGGATGTGGTGTGCTTTTCACTGCAGCATGTAGCTACATGTACACTACATGCCACCGCCAGTGGTGTGTATTGTAGATGTAGCTTTTGAGGGTTAGACTGTGCCCAGCTGCTCCAGAGGGAACAAAGACTTCCCCCTGTAGGGCAGCTGTTGTACAGATATGCTCCCTCTGCTTGCTCCATGGGATTCAGTACACTAAAGGGGGCAAGGAGGGGAAGAGGGAGCCATGGCTCTGCTACCTCTATATACTGACCTGAGTATGCTGAGGGGAGGGTGAGGGACTGAGGAGAATTCCTCTCAGGGCATCTCTTAGAGCAATGCATAATGACAGGTTTCAGAGTAACAGCCGTGTTAGTCTGTATTCGCAAAAAGAAAAGGAGTCCTTGTGGCACCTTAGAGACTAACCAATTTATTTGAGCATGAGCTTTCGTGAGCTCACGAAAGCTCATGCTCAAATAAATTGGTTAGTCTTTAAACTACGATTTGAGGACTTCAATAGCACAGATATAGGTGTGAGGTTTTTTGCAGGAGTGGTGGGTGAAATTCTGTGGCCTGCGTTGTGCAGGAGGTGAGACTAGATGATCATAATGGTCCCTTCTGACCTAAATATCTATGAATCTATGAATCATTTCCTAAAATATCATTTCTTGGGGAAATTGAAAGAGTGTAAGATTACAGTCTAGCTCTGTTTAGCAAATGATAACTCCAACCAACCAAATGTACATATATGAGGGGAAAGGGGAAAGGAAATGGACTCTTTGGCCAAGTAACAACTAGATTAGGGGAAGGGAGATTTATCCAGCTACCCCCTATGTACTCCCGCTTTGTGTCTGACTGGATTATTTTAAGTATCCAACGTATGGAACAATTTTCTTTCCTTGGGAATTCCATGATGGTTTTTCTTTCCTGTCACAGTTAGAGGGCTAGCTGCCCCTCTACCCCTCTCACGTCTCGCTGAGTGCATCCCCACAGGTGTCAGGCCTTGTGCCTTTATTGCTTCTGGGGTGGAGTCATGTGATTCTTAGGCTGGGCCCTCATGCAGGGTACTTTGTGGATTAAACCAGCAGGTCCAGCTGGGTTAGACATCTATGGTTCTTCTTTTCAGGACCTGCGACCAGTGGCGAATAGAGTGATCAGAGAACCTTTTAAATCAAAATATTGTTTAATATTAACAGTAGAAACAAAGCACAACAAAAGGGAGAAAGTATTTTAAGCCAAAGATAGTCTATATGCATGTCTATAACCCTATCATCCTGTGATGATGGGCCAGGCAGACCTAATTTCTTCAGCCATCCCTAGGGTGTGTATGTGTATCAGTTTGTTCAGCTTCTCAGCAACAACACTCTTCCCCTGGAAAGAGTGTCATTTTTTATCTAGTTCTTTGTTCTCTCAGTTCCTGAGAGGCTTTTGGGCCCTGCTGTCTGAAACTAGCTTGGTTGGCTTAGTGAAGGTCGAGCCAGTCTCCATGGGGACAATGGCTCTCCCATTGTCCTGTAACCTCCCTCAAGGGCTGTCTGAGGAGTGTCATATCTCGAATTATAGGTTTGCCATCCTGTTTCCCAACAACCTGGTTTAATCCAGGTGTACATCTGGACTACATATAGTCACATAGGTGTACATTCCAATAATCAGGTCACCATGCAGGATTCATACATTACAGAGCAGATCTATATCCATTACAAATCTCTTCAACAAATTTTTGATCAAGAAGGTACACAAGCCCACAGCATCTTACGAGAAGGAAATTGCAGACTGACAGGTTAACTTCTATCACACACCCTGTCATAAATATAAAGGGAAGGGTAAACCCCTTTAAAATCCCTCCTGGCCAGAGAAAAAAAATCCTCTCACCTGTAAAGGGTTAAGAAGCTAAAGGTAACCTCACTGGCACCTGACCAAAATGACCAATGAGGAGACAAGATACTTTCAAAAGCTGGGAGGAGGGAGAGAAACAAAGGGTCTGTGTGTCTGTCTATATTCTGTCTTTGCCGGAGATAGACCAGGAATGGAGTCTTAGAACTTTTAGTAAGTAATCTAGCTAGGTACGTGTTAGATTATGATTTCTTTAAATGGCTGAGAAAAGAACTGTGCTGAATAGAATAACTATTTCTGTCTGTGTATCTTTTTTGTAACTTAAGGTTTTGCCTAGAGGGGTTCTCTATGTTTTGAATCTAATTACCCTGTAAGATATCCACCATCCTGATTTTACAGGGGGGATTTCTTTATTTCTATTTACTTCTATTTTTATTAAAAGTCTTCTTGTAAGAAAACTGAATGCTTTTTCATTGTTCTCAGATCCAAGGGTTTGGGTCTGTGGTCACCTATGCAAATTGGTGAGGCTTTTTATCCAACATTTCCCAGGAAAGGGGGGGTGCAAGTGTTGGGAGGATTGTTCATTGTTCTTAAGATCCAAGGATCTGGGTCTGTAGTCACCTAGGCAAATTGGTGAGGCTTTTTACCAAACCTTGTCCAGGAAGTGGGGTGCAAGGTTTTGGGAAGTATTTTGGGAGGAAAGACGCGTCCAAACAGCTCTTCCCCAGTAACCAGTATTAGTTTGGTGGTGGTAGCGGCCAATCCAAGGACAAAGGGTGGAATATTTTGTACCTTGGGGAAGTTTTGACCTAAGCTGGTAAAGATAAGCTTAGGAGGTTTTTCATGCAGGTCCCCACATCTGTACCCTAGAGTTCAGAGTGGGGGAGGAACCTTGACACACCCTCTCTCTAAATGTGCCCCATCTACTTGAATATAGTTTCAAAACTACTTTGAAGGAAAACAAGACCCATGGACAACTTTTTCCTCCCTCAACATAATCATTCATTGTTGCACTATAACTTAAAGATGGAAATGTAAAATATATATATATATATATATATATATATATATATATATATATATATGACGTTTCTTCAAACTGATTTATTGTATAGAATGTAAGTAAGGATTAGAGGGTTACTATCAGGTCAGTTTAGGCCCACAATTTAAGTTTAGTGAAAAATGCAGGGTGACAGGTATAACCCACCTATTCAAAGTTTAATCATTTTGATTTCCATATTTGGATCTTCCTGTTGCCTGTCTCCCCTAATCCTTACATCTATATTATGCCACTGAGCTACAATGTGTGCAAATCATGTCTTTGTTTAAATGGAAATTAAGTTCTCAGGAAAGAATGATGGGCCCCTTTTTGCCAGTTAATGAACTTCTCTTTGTTGTGGTTGTTTAAAGCAGAGGGAGATGATAATTGGAATTACGCAAAGGAATTGTTTTATTGTGTTTCAAAATTTGAAGTACATTGTGTTCTGCTTACACAATGGACCAGTACAATACAGAGCTTGTTAAAAGTAGCCACAAAAGGCCAGAGTCTCAGTGGGTATGAATCAGTGTAACTTCAAAATCCAGCCTAAACAGAATAGTTATAGAGACAAGGTGGGTGTGGTAATATCTTTTATTGGACCACTTTCTGTTGGTGAGAGAGCGAAGCTTTCAAGCTACACAGAGCTTTTTCTCAGGTCTTCCTCTGAAAAGTTGAGGGTCACAGTTAAATGCACGTTCCAACAGATAGTACATATAATAAGGAACCATTCAAGGTGAAATGGCCCAAATATGTGCTAACTACTTATGCTAAACTATCTGTTCTACCTTGTATTTAGCTGTAACACTCATAGTACCTTTCCCGGACCCGAGAAGGGCTTGGTAAGAGAGACAAGCTTTCAAGCTAAACAAACAGAAGTTGGTCCAGTAAAAGATGTTTCCTCACCCACTTGGTCTCTGTAACATCCTGGGACTGACATGGCTACAACACCACTGCATAAACTGAGAAATGTGATTCTGGGAAATGAATCAGATCAAGTGAAATACCTTAATCAAACAATCAAATCAATCAATCAGGGAAATAACTTGTATTAATTTGTGTTTTTAGCACAAGGAGATCAGGAGAGGAGAAATAATTTTGTTTAATATCCCATGATGGTAAGAATGGGAAGGTTAAATCAAACGTAATAGGTACTTCATTAAAATTTGATTAAACTCAAAGATGAAATTTGACTGTCACGTTCACATCCGGGGTGGGAGGTGGTGCATGTCTTAAAATTCTCCTGGTCCCATTATCCACTATCCCATGTGGTACTTTCTTCTGCTGCTATTCCAATTGGTTGCTTCCCAGGATTACCCAATCAAGCAAGGTACTTCAAAATCAAAGCACCTACATACTTAACATTAGGCAGATACTTAAATATCTTGTTAGATCAGGGCTAATGAGAGCAAGGGTATCATTCTGTAGACATGGCTAACAAAGCTCAGTATTCTAATAGGAGAGTTAGCTATTTAGAAATCTTTTAAAACACAGGCAGACTCACAACTCACAAAACATTTCTCTAGGTATTCCATATGGGAAAATGATCCTCAAATCCCAATCTGGAGGTCTCGAACTGTTTTTTTAAATTTATATATAGGCAAAAAGAGGCAGCCTGAGCAAGAAATCAAAGTTGTTCTTCCCAGCCTTTCTTTCAGGATTCTGATCTTACCAAAACACTAAGGTTTCTATATATCCTTGGAAATGATTTTCTAAAGATTAATAAATTCACCATTGTCTCCAGGCATTTATTTCTACATTAAAAGGATTCTTGTTTCAAATCAATGAAACATGGCAAAGAGTTCAACTTGAGGTCTGTACTTGATATATGTCTAGTACAGACCTTTTCTTCAATATTTCCAATCTACCCAATGTTGTGCATGTAAATTCCCTACATGTAGAAAGCTAAGATAAATGTTCACATAAAAAACCTATTCAGTTACAACAAACAACCACCACTTTGTCAGAATTAGGTATTGAAAACTATTGGAAGGTTTCATTTGACTGAGAAAGTGGAAGAATGGTGTTAAACTCTCTCTCAGAATCACAGAGACATAAAAAAGATGGAAGACATTTGGAGACATTTTTAAACTCCCTGAGGATGACGTTTCAAAGACATCTTTAAAGAGATAAGTGGTACTTTGGTAACACACACTCTTTCTGGTTTTCCTTAAAGGAAACATAACTGTACTATGTGAAAAATATACTAGCCTATATTCTGATTTTGGTTACACTGCTGCAAATAAAAATGAAGTTGACAGAGTTCTGATTTACATGAGTGAAAATAAAAGCAAAATTTGGGTCATGATACTGTAAACTATTACCATGTATCTAACAAGCATACTTTGTAAATTATATTTAAAAAACTGCCTGGAGGGCTAGATTTCAAAAATATAGGCTCTGATCCTGCAAAGTCTTATGCACATGATTAATCCCATAGTACCCAGTGGGTCAACTCAAGTGTGTTTCCAGGATTGGGGCCACAGTATGTCTGAATTCTCCTAAGGACATTCTCTCAGATGTAGATTTCACCTTTAATTTCCTGACCTTTTTAAAGTTTTTTTTTTAAATAAAGAGTTTTTGCCAGTGCTTTTGATTTTATCACCTTCTAGATACGCAACACACGTTTTTCAGTCACAGACTGAACAGTGGCCTTACATCTTTTTACACTTTTTGTTGTTCCATAAATCAGAGCTATTTTAATTATGATGTTTATTGGTTATAAAATTGGTTCTGAAAGTGTGATGTATGTCTTTAAAGGATCCAATCACAGAATAGTTGGCAGAAAAGTTGGTGTATTTCCTAAGTTCTTCTTTGATGTCATTTGACAAATACTAAAATACTTTAATAACCAAGTTAGCCTTTACTTCTGCAAGGCAATAATAGATTTTTTTTTATAAATCCTTCAACTAAATATAATTGATAACTGCAAGAGAGGCGAGCTGTATTTTTTTTTTTTTAATCACAAGACTGGTGTCAAGAATGTCTGTCTGCTCAACTGTCTATTCCTATCTTCTTAAAGAGTGTTTACAATCGGAGATAATGAGAGACACAGTCATCATTGTAGAATCTAAGTGCCTCCCAAGAGACAGATAATAACCAAAATCTTAACAGGTCAATGGAGGTCTAATTTTTCTCCCTACTTCACCCAAGGCTGTCTGTCATCTTTATTTTTTTTTTTAAAAAACAAAATAAATAGTTTCTCTTATCTCTCCTCCTCCTCCTCCTCTCTTCCTGCTGGCCTTCCCTTCTGTTTTTCCTGCTCCTCTACTTTTGCTTTCTATCTTTGCTGTTTTGAGTTACAGTTCTGGGAAGCTCAATTGAAGAGGTGAGTTGACACTTCCTTCTGATGTTCTAATCTCTCCTGCTCACTCCACCAGGAGCTGTTGGCAAATATTCATGTGCCACCATACACCTAGTTTTAATTGGCAATTTCAGTGACTAAGTAGCATGTTAGTATAAATAAGATGTGTAAATAAGCTGCATTTTTTAAAATTAAAAATAAATGCAGATAAGGGTCTCCCAAAATATGTGGTGAATGTGTGTTGATTTTGGCAAATTGTTTTTGTTTAAAACAACATTTTGTTTTTTTACATTTCCCAAGCTGAACATTTAGATAGCTCAGGCTAGATTCACCACAGCGATTCAGGTGCCATTCACAAAACCAAAAGGAGGCGGAGCCCTTAACCCAAATATTCATTGGGCCAGAGTGAGAGAAAGAAACCCTAGAGTCTAGTAGTTAGGGCACTCACCTGGGAGGGGGGAGACTTGTGTTCCAGTCCCTGTTCCAGTGTGGGGATTCTCCTCTGGGTCTTTCACATCCTGGGTGAGTGCCCTTACTCCAGGGCTACGGGCTATAAGGGAAGGGAGCAGAACACCACCACCACTCCCTTCTCAATTTTGTGAATCTAGCTCTTCATTTTCTTTGCTTCTGTTACAAACGCCCCAAATGAAATGTTTTGGGTCAAACAAAAAGGTTTAGTTCAACCTGATATAAAAGGTGGGTTTTTTTGTTTTTACTTTTTCCAACTCACTGGTAATTCTGAAAAATTCCCGTGTCAATTTGACTTGAACAGAACATTCTTTTCAAATCTTCAGAACTGTCAGCAAACTGGAGAAGTCAGTTATTCTCACAGATGTAATGTTTACACCTGCAGACAGCTGGGTAGATGTAAAATGACTGATTACACAAGTAAATACCTAATTAGTATGTGCCATTAGGGTAGCTGCAAAATTGACATGCAATACATATTTTTTCCACGTGTAGTTTTCAAAATCTGGACTTAATCTCTTCTCATCAAGAAAGCAGGGCTAGAAATTTTTAAAAACCAGGCACAATTTAAGGATCAATTAATGTTAAGAGCATTTTGAAAATTAGGAGAACTATAAAAGTGCTACATGTTATTACTGGGAGTTCAATCCTGCACCCAGAGAAGTAAAAATATTTGCAATTGACTTCAATGGGTGGAGGTCCAAGCCACTGGTGTGAAATAAACATTCTTATAGTAAATACACTCAAATAATTGAAAGCAATCTTATAACGCACACCTATTTTCAATATTCATAATTGTGCTAGAATCTTAAAGAAATTGCTTCTGTCAATTAGAGATGGATATTGGATGTAACGTGTTTACATCTAGTGATGTTCATAAAGCGTGTGCACTACTGAACTGCAAATTAGTAATATTCTACTGCATTTCCTTTTTAGCTGAGTCAGTATAGTTCATTGTAGACAGCATAGCTACATGTTATCATTCTTTTAGACTCACTGGAAGTTGCACTAAGTGAACAGTGAGAAAATCCAAATAAATATTGTGAGTAAAATTTGCAAAAAGCACTTAAGTCCCATTTTCAAATGGGACTTAGGAGCTTGAAGTCAATTAAAGTACTTACATGCTGGATCAGGGCCAGATGGCTCAGAACATTCCAGGATTAAGCCCTAAGGGTGGGATTCAAAGTGATTTAGGTGTCTAACTTCCATTGACTTCAATGGGAGTTAGGTGCCTAAGTAACTTTATGTATCCCAACCTATGTGCCTAAATAACTTTTGAAAATGGAAGTTAGGTGCTTTTGAAAATTGTATCCAACAGGAAATTTCAAGTTTTACCGTATTGTTTCCTTCATCTAAAATATACTCTCTCCCCCTACACTCATTGTTTATTGACTGCTTTAGTCTTTCTCCAGCAATTTATTCCCTTTCCATTAAATATTTCTGCCCAAATTTCCTTTTTTTCTCTGTTAATCACTTTATGTCCCTTACTACTCCCTTCACTAATGTACAAGTTGTTCACATTACAATACAAACTTCTCTCACTACACTTTGTTCATCACTTTTATAATTTTGAAACTTCTCTGTAATCTCCTCTTGCCCAATGAGAATAAGCCCAATCATGGCGGTGTCGAGACCCCTCAGTTCCCACCCAGTGGAAAACTGCAATGACATTTGCAAGTTCCTAGTACAATCAGCAGCTCAATTCCTAGCGGGAGCTCAGCAACTTGCTTCAGGTGCTCAGCTTTGAAAACCAAGCTATTTGTATTGAGGTACCTACAGATTTTAGGAACCTAACTTTAGGCACCCCGGTCTGAAAGTGTTCACCTTTGTGGAGAGGCAGTAAAGAGGGAAGCAGCATATGAGGAAATGAAGGCAGGAAGCATGAGGCTGGTGGATGCTGATTTGTTGCTCAACAGATGGACCAGGTGTGACCCCGGCAGACCAGATCATGACACAGTGTATTCAGGCCAATTCACTTGTGTATTAGTATATATCAAAGTGATTGCTGAAGGTAGGAGAGTGCATTTGGTGTTTAGCCTTCATAAAACTAATGGGACATTACTCACATTGTTTTCTCTTATCTGTATCCTGTTATGATGCAGCTGCAAACATTTACATTGTGTATACCCCTGTAAGTAAATAACCTATCAAAGAAGCTTTGTGGAATGCTAATGAAGGACTTTATAAGAAAAAGTGCTAAAGCAAGTGGTCATTGTGTGCAATGTCCAGATGTCAGAGACTCAAAAGTGCATTCCTCACTCCCTGTCATCAGTGTCAAGTGGGCAGTGACACGGTCATCTGGTTTTCTGTCAGAAGAAGATGTAAGTATAAATTCAAGGAAAGATACTTCATCTCTGGACTGTTACAAGGAAGTGTCCCAGATGCAAAGTGGAGCTCTTTAGAGACAAACTGGATACCCTGAAAAGACTTTTGGGAATCTGGCAGTTTATTACATCACTGCTACCATTTGGAATTACAAACTCTGACTCACCTGTTAATATATTTTACCTGCTTTAACCTTTCAATAACTCTCATTCTTTTTTCTTAGCTAATTATAGAATTGGTTGTCAGTGTTGTCTTTGGTATAAGATCCAGAGTACCTATTGATCTGGGATAAGTCACTGGTCTTTTGGGACTAGGAGAAATCCAATGTGGTGTGATTTTTGGTTTAAGTGACCATTATCACAAAGTTCAGTTTGTCTGGGTGGCAAGATAGACTCTACAGCCAAAGGGGACTGTCTGTGACTCTGTGGTAAAACTGGTATAAATAATCCAGGAGTTCACATTTGGAGAAATCTAATTACAGTACACACCACCATCTTGGGATATCTGCCCTGTTTCTGACAGTCTGCCCTGAGGTAAGCACTCACAGTTGTGAGCCACTCCAGACAGCATGACACCAGGGAATGGTGAAGGAAGTTAGAGTGGTCCTCTTAAAGGGAAAGGAGAGGGTAAGGATTAAGACTGAGAAGAAAGCTGGATGTTGAAGGCAAGGAGAAGGGTACTCATTCTCAGGATACTAATGGTTAAATAAACTTGCACCACTTTGAAAATATAAGAAGAAACATCTATTTACCAAGAGTTCCTCCTAGGGACATAACAAATTTATTTTGTGTGTGTTTATTATATCTTTTTGACAGAGTGATAGGGCATATCATCATTAAAAATAAAAACGCATAGATTTTTGTTATATGTAAGGGAATACTAGAATGGTTTTATTGGTCATAAACCAGTCAATATTTCCAGGTCAAGTGCTACCTAAAAAAAACCATATTTCAATCAATACCACTCATGTTAAAAAGCTATAAAGTGGTCTCAGGAATATGTGCTCTGACCTTGCAATGTATGTTTTAAATTTATTTATGTAACTGAAAGAAAATGAAAAAGTGCCTGAAGCACACAACCACAATGGTGTTCTTTACCTGTAGAAACAGCATAAGTATAATTGTATCATAGAACTCAAAGAAACGGTATATCAGTCTGGAGATCCTATATCTGTGCAACTCTTCTCGAGGCGAAGAGAGAAATCATCCCTTAAGTCTGTTTTGGAAGGGAGGCTGATATGAGAACATGTTCAAAATAATTTGGTTCTGTGTTCATTTTCTAAACACCTAAACAGAGTGAACTCTGTCTAAGGTGAAGCTACAGTAAAGTAGAGTGAAACTCCCTGAAATGGTGAACAAACCATCTGGATGCTGATGGTTCTCTTCTTATTCCCATTGTATGTAGCAGTGAGAATCATCCTAGGATTAAAATGGTTTCTGCTCTATCCAAAATAGACCACAGTAACATTGATAGGAAAGGGAATGAATCTGGAAGTACTAGAGGGGGGTCTGACTGTTCATTTTATGGAGCAACTACACTAATCCTTTGTCTAATTAGTAAAATTCGGAGATCTTGTTGGAATTGTTATTGATCCTAAATTCCCAAATTTCAGTGGGGACCTTCAGTGTTTTTATTCTGCATCAGGCAGCATTCCTGGTACAATTTAACATTTGTAATGTAGCGATCCTCCAGATATGCCACGTGGAAAGTAATATTATGGCCCTTTCTTCTGTTACTGTTGAAAGTTGATAAAATCTTGAACAAGCTTTAGTGTGAACATCTTTAGCAACATTGATTTGTTTATTTTATTGACTCCAATAGTTGTTGCTCATCCTATTTCAAATGAAATAGATTTAAAATGAACCAGTATTAAGTGATAAACAATTTTTAAACTCAATATAAATATTAAACTTATTTAAAGATTGGAGCTGTTTGAAATATTGCATTAATTAAGAGATGACACAGTCATCTTCTTCCAATAGACAGAAACACGGTCAGTCTTATACAGGGGTGGGCAAACTTTTTGGCCTGAGGGCCACATCAGGGTATGGAAATTGTATGGCGGGCCATAAATGCTCACGAAATTGGGGGTAGGGCGTGGGAGGGGGTGAGTGCTCCGGCTGGGGGTGTGGGCTCTAGGGTGGGACCAGAAATTAGGAGTTCAGGGTGCGGAAGGGGGCTCTGGGTTGCGGTGCTGGGGTTGTGAGGGCTCTGGGGTGAGGCTGGGAATGAGGGGCTTGGGGTACAAGAGTGGGCTCTGGGCTGGGATCGAGGGGTTTGGAGGGTGGGAGGGGGATCAGGGCTGTGGCAGGGATTGGGTCACAGGGGGCGGGGGACTCAGGGGTGCAGGCTCTCGGCGGTGCTTACTGCAAGCAGCTCCTGGAAGCATGTCCCTGCTCCAGTTCCGAGGCATGGCCAGGCGGCTCTGCATGCTGTCCCGTCCGCAGGCGTCACCCCTGCAGCTCCCATTGGCCAGGAACCATGGCCAATGGCAGCTGTGGGGGTGGCGCCTGTGGATGGGGTGACACACAGAGCCGCCTGGCCACGCCTCTGCGTACTACATAGGAGCCGAAGCGCGGGCTCGAGCCGGAGGGCAGGTCATGCTGGCTGCTTCCTGGGAGCCACGCAGAGCAGGGAAAGCCCCCGACCCCATTCCCCTGCGGGAGCTGAGGGCCAGATTAAATGGTCTGATGGGCTGGATGTGGCCCACGGGCCGTAGTTTGCCGACCCTGGTCTAATAATTGTGAGTGATCTGCAAGTATTCATCACTTTTGGGATTCAGAACACAATCTCAAAAAGGACTTAGGTGCTTCAGGTGTCACTGAAATCCTCAAAACCACCGCTCAGCTGCCACCTAAAATCCCTGAGTTAAAATTCTCTGAACGCTTAAGTTTCTGCCAGTGAGCATATGCACAGCTGCCTCACTCTAGGCATCTATCTCATGTCAAATACCCAGCAGGATCTTCAGACTAAGTATTCCTCTACCTATTTCACCTACAAGGCCTGATCCAGAAGGTATTCTCAGAACATACCTAAGCCCACACCAAACAACAAGGACAAGGAAAAAGGAGAAGGCAACTCCCTCTTATAAATAGTGGTTAGGGTACTCACCCGGGAGTGAGTATACAGTCCATCCATGCTGGAAGAAAGGTTATTGAAACATGAGCATGAATTAAAGAGGCAAGAAAAAGAGAAAAATGATGGTAGAATCACAGGCCATAAAAATTAAATTGCATATTAAAATTATTATATATTAATGCTCTACTTGATGCACATTTTCTTTAGTGTACTGGGTGTTTAGGAACAGATATTAATCCTATTTGATGGCATTTATTATACACAGTGATACTCACTGTGGATCTGAGATTAGAATGTGACCCTATAACTGTTCAGTACAGGTAGCCTGAGATTGCTCAATGGAAGATACTGTCATTTTAAGAAAAATGTAAAGTCCAGAGTTTAGAGTTCAGAAGTGTGGAGAACAAATAGTCTAGTTTGATCCTACTTGTCTCCAATCTATGAAGAGTTTCAGAGTAGCAGCCGTGTTAGTCTGTATTCGCAAAAAGAAAAGGAGGACTTGTGGCACTTTAGAGACTAGCCAATTTATTAGAGCATAAGCTTTCGTGAGCTACAGCTCACTTCATCGGATGGAAGAGCCCTGCAATTAATTTATTCCATGAGGTGAGGGCTAGGGAATACCTGAATTCTTTGCAGACCACCACATTTTTTTCTTCTGTACAAGTGTTCACATACTTCCCACCTGTTTGGGAGGAATAGACATGCCAGAATGATAAACAAAGGAACAAATCAATATGAAGTATCCTGCATCCATGGAATGGAGTGGAAACATTCAATGATTTAGTTCTGCATTATGAGAAGATAAAGCACAGGTTTGTGGAGCAATAAGGAAATAAACTTCCAACCTCTCCGTTTGAACAAACCTTCAGACCTTCTCCATTGCACAGAAGTCCTACATTTCTTATCTCTCATCTTTTTTTGCCTAAGAGCAAAACATTCCTGCAGTGAAGGAGGAAATGATTCTCTTAATCATCTGGCTGATCTTTTAGGACAGGAGATGAAAAGATGGACATGGAACCAAAGATGGACATATCAGGAGAATATTAACTCTTATAAAAATCAAATTCTATTATGAGGACGATGAAAGAGACATACATGCAATTCAGCATACTGATCAGACAGTAGAAACATTGTAGGCTAATGAATAACAATTAATTTTGCATAATCACTCAGCCAGTTTCCTTTCTAATTACTTAGTCTAAAAGTAAGCTTTTTCGCCCATATTCAAAGTGCCTAGAAAACCCTGAAGTAGAGGGGTGCAGATTTGTGGATATGGTTATGTCTATAAAATAATGTTATGTAATCTTAACATGGAAGTCATTTGTATCACCAACTTACTCACGTTATCAAGTTGCGGTGCTTTGGAAGATACTGGGACCTAAAAGTTTTCTAAGATCTCTTTGTGCTAAAACTTGGAAAATAAATATGCCTCAGTTGATTTTGGTCAGCCCATCAATCTAATAATTATAATATTTCAGAGTCCTTTTCAAACAAGAAGCAGTCTTTTACATTTTCTTTGATTAGTTCACTCACAAACAGACCTTTGCCCTTTCACAAGGACTTCCTAGGCTTCCACCATCAATTGAATCCATGACAGTTCTTCTGCAACATAAATAGTTGCGAGGGGGGTGGGGGGGTGGGGTGGGGAATTGTGTGTCAAACATACAGTTTGCTGTTAGTTAATACTTATATGCAACTCTCTGCAGAGGCTATCAGATGTTTCACCCTGGCAGCAGCAGAGTTTAAAGATGGTAGTATCTAAGATGCAGAGCTTTTGGCAAAAAAGAGGCTTTACATCAGTGTCCCTAGTTTATTTTTTTAGCAGATGTGAAGTTGGATAGTTCCTCAACTGGGAGCAGAATACTATAGCAATTGATACAAAAATACCTTTTCATGTGCAGAAAGGAGAGCCGTCCTATTCCCAGATGTAGTCCTGTATACCCTTTGCATACTTTTCTTGTGACCTGAGATGTTGTTCAAGAACAGAATCGAATAATAAAGTCCTTCATTTCCTTTCCACCATGTTTATCAAAGAATTGAGGCCAGCCAGGTTTGCCTTACTTCCTCCTTCACCGTGAACTGGAACCAAAGAGTTCAGCTTGGAAACAGTAAGTATTGGTGGCTGCTCCCCATTATATGTACAGTGGGTTTTATTTGCTGCTTAACCTTTGGTCCTGATCAAATCAAAGACAGGGGAAAGTAATGAATGCAAACAATGAACAAATGAGATTACTTCTTTACAATATTAGTTGGAAAGGATTAAGTCATTCTACTACTGAGAAGAACCTTGTGTTTCATCCACTACTGATTCGTGAAAAGAAAAGGAGTACTTGTGGCACCTTAGAGACTAACAAATTTATTTGAGCATAAGCTTTTGTGAGCTACAGCTCACTTCATCAGATGCATTCAGTGGTGATCTAACTTGGGAATTATGTTTTGTAATCCAGATGTTTCCTCTATTATAGATCTCCACTTCAATCAATTGAAAATGAGAATGCAGATGGGAAGTTGTCATACTATCTTCTTCAGCACAGGTCTTAACTGTCTTAATTTCTTCTTGTTTAGATCATTTTCTGTTTTTTTAAAGTGTATATTTTTGTAGTTATAAAGAACCATGTATATGTATAGTGCTATATTAATAATAAACAACAAGCACTTAGCAGTCAACATGTTTGTTTTTGTAGTCTTAAAAAAATTGTTCCAAGAAAAATGTAAAGAAAGAACAGAAGAGAGAAGAAAAATGTACCTATTTATAACCTTCAGAAAGCTGACCATTAGAATTGACTGATAAATACCCTGAAATCAGATTTAGTAGTCATGCTTTGAATTATTCAGATAATTAAACAATAGTTATTTTCCAGTTGGTCAAATATGTTGTCAAGATGATGCTAAGTATGAAATACAGGATAAATGAGAATGAATGTAACACTTTTATTAGGAAAAATGATAAAAAACTATGAATATACTCCCTAAGTTTGCATACAAAGTCAAATCAATTCACATTTT
This sequence comes from Eretmochelys imbricata, assembly GCF_965152235.1. Classification (NCBI taxonomy): domain Eukaryota; kingdom Metazoa; phylum Chordata; order Testudines; family Cheloniidae; genus Eretmochelys; species Eretmochelys imbricata. The sequence goes on from NC_135572.1 coordinate 127,655,374, forward strand.
AAGAACCTGTAAACGGTGCCCCATTGAGTGGATTCACATCTCTTTATTTTTGCCCACCAGATTACACAACTCAGATTAAAAAATAGAAGCATTGCTTTCATCTATAATACAGAAAAAAAAAAGTTAATTTTTTTTCCAGTTCACATGGGGGGAAAAGAAACCACAGGCATTATTTGTATTATTTTTTTCTATAAATGACTTAATTCAATTGCATTTCCCCTACTTTTTACCAAGCACAGTTCACCTTGCAAAATATGGGCCTGATCTAGAGCTCATTAAAGTCAGTGAGAGTCTGTCTGCTTGAGTTTTAATCCCAACAAATTATTTCAGATCATAGCAAATTTCCCCTCAAAGTGACTGATTAACATTCTATAGTTACCAGCCCTTAAAGCCTTTCTAAACTACTCAACTCTTAAAACAATATTTGTTGTCCAAGATATAGATAGTACAGAACAGTTTTCAATTTAGATTTGCTAGATTTGTTGACTCTGAATTTTCCTTCTGTTTGTGTAATGCCCAGAGAGCCTGGTCCGTTGGCGGGCAGGATCGAACCTGAGACCTCTCTGGACCTTAAAGCATGAGCCTCTACCTCATAAGCTAAAAGCCAACTGGCTGTTAGCTAAGGCTGTAGAACAGACTCATTAATTGCTCTTTACTAAGTGGACTCGGTGCCACTAGATGGGACAGAACACCACACACAGGAGATGCGTGGGTTACAGTTGCACATGTGGGCCTATTGCATTCCCCTCTCTTTATATTAATGCACACACACTTATACTATAGGCTAAAGAGTAAGAGCCTCATCTTGAAAAGAAGCCAGTTTTGCAATTACAGGTGAGAATGCTATGCTTTAGATAGCTAAGCCCTTGGCTTCTTGCAAATCAGGAATTCAGTGGAGCTATGCCCATTTATGCCATCTGAGGAGCTGCCCCTTTAACTGCTAAATGATACAATTTGCACTTGCAATTATTCATTGGTTCAAACCTGTGCTTGAGGGAAAATGGTGACTGGGTTTAGATCTTTAAGAAATCAGAACTACGAGACCTAGGACCAAGTGCTCCCCAGGACCAGCACATGCCATAGATCTGTTTAAAAGAAGTCAAGTGTTTCCAAGAGGAAAAAATTGTTTAATTTAAAACTATATTTAATTTTAAAAGTTTCAGAATGTTCATGAAGTTTCATTCTGGTGCAAAAAAACAAACAAACTTCAACCCCAAACTATTCACTTTAACTTTCCTCCAACGCCCTATTTCCAGTGAATCGCAAGTGAAGGAGTAAGAGAAAGTGAATTTGTCACCAAAATGAAGATTTTCGAAAAATAGAATTGTAATTTTGCTTTCAACGTTGTTCATTGAAACAACTCAGAACTTTAGTATTTTTGTTCAAAATGCATTTCCCCCAAAACCAACCAACCAACCAACACCAAAAAACACAAACAACCAAACTCCACAGCTTTCCTGTGTACACAGGCTTTGTGTGGGGGACAAAGTTATGGAGAGATATAATCCTCCTCACTATTCGAGAGTAACACAGACATTTCAAGATGCTACTGCACCCTTTGGGACAGCTAATAAATCCACATAGGAACATGACCCATGAATTGACCCTTTTCAATCTACAGTCAATGCCTTTGGATTGTGCTGTGAAGAGAGCTCCCTAAGGGGAAAGATCCAAAAGGTGTGTGGGGGGATATATTGTCCCAATAGACAATCTGCCCACCCTCCACTCCTTTTATTCCCTCCACACAGCAGATCCACAGATGTTTTGCTTCCCCAAGGGCACAGAATTTTCCCTTCATTGAAAGAATTCAATCATTATCAAATCCAAAGCCATCATCAGCAACACAACTAAATCTTGGTTGTCCTATTTGATAATTTGAACTATATACTGATATTATTATTCTTCACATAAGATACAAAATTTAGTAGGAACTTTGTTTTGGGAGTTGTTTTGATTGTAAAGATGGGTGGCACATCTGAATAAAAGTGTCTACTAAAAAAAAAAATGGAAATCCAGATTTGAAAGTGGATTTTGAGCCATGGTACCTGAGAAGATCAAGGATGTTCACATCTGGGGTTTTTATGCTGGCCTTTCAGTAGCCTATGTGAGAGGTGGTGATAGGGAGATCAGAAAATATAGTAAGCTGTACATTGTAATCACTCAATCTACACTGCGATCTGCAGCGCAACATTGCTTTTGGGGATCTCATTCCCGGAAATACTACACATGAAAATGGTATTCTATGCCTGATATTGCTACCTACTTGTCTACCTATATGGCTCCCATTAGCATAGTACCTAAACACCTTGAGTGCTGTGGTGTTATTCCTCTTATCACCAATATCTTTTAAAAGCATATGGTATCATTTCATATGGCTAATTCAATTCAAAACAGTTACTATTGTTAACCTGAATCTCACTAGAGGCCCAGTCAATCCCCTATTTAAGTCAAAAAGTGCCCTCCCATTGACTTGAATGGGATTTATGGGAAGCCCGATAAGTTTTGCTATTAGTGAGGCAACAGTCCTGTTTCCCCATCAGCCCTCTGGTCATCCTCATGCTCCTCTTTCTCTTGAATGACAACTCATCATTTTGGAACAAAGAAAAAGTTCCAGTTGTTTACATACTTCACATCTGTCACCCATTATTTCATGCATATATAATATTATGCAGTACATGTCACTCATTACTATGAAATACTTTAAAAGATTTCTATGTATATGTTTCTAATAGAGTTGCAATTCAATTACAGTTTAAGTTCTCCCATCCTCTTTTTGTAATTACAAACTTGCTCTAGGTATGTTGGCCAAAAATAAAAGGAACGTTTGTAACCATCTATTGAGGTAGCTTTAACTAGAATTCCCAGCATTTTGTTTCAATAGGGACCAGCTGAAGAGGATCTAGATTAATCTCATCCTATTTTGTTTACATACTTAGCTTAGAAGCACGTGATCTACTTCATTTTGTAGATGGCCTTACCACTGTTATTCTTACCTAGTGCAAATCTAGCTCGCTCCATTTATGTCTATAGAGGTTTTACACCAGCTGAGGATCTGGCCCTAAATGTTTGTGAATATGCTATAACCATTGCACCCCCTCCGACTAGAATATATACATTTGGGCATGTAAATGGAATCCATATGTGCATTTTCCTTTATGTATGTGGTTTTTATGTGCCGTGACTAATTATGCCTCCGTACTAGAAAGCATGCATGTGTTTGTTTGTTTGATTTCCCCCAAAATGAAAGAGAAAAAATGGCATTACATTTTTGGCATGCAATGTCACATATTATTTTAAAGCATGTCCTATACAATTACATGTGTCTATCATTATACATTTTAAAAAAATCCTCCTAACTCACACTGAAAATATAATGTGATTTGGTTAGGATTTGTGAATTGATAACAGGACATTATTTTAATGACTATTCAGAAAAATGATTATTAATCCTTACTATGTAAGGACTTTGTCATTAGTCTATCCCTGTCACTATGCACAAACATATTGGGTCAAAGTCATCCCTAACATAGGTCCTGATCAAAAGTCCATTGACAACTATAGGATTTTAAAAAGGGTTTGGATTAAGCCCATAATTCCAGTGCAACATAATTACACTAGGAATGATCTTAATTCATCAAATTAAATTAACTGATTTAAAAATAATTTAATAATAATACTTTATTTACTGTATCACTCAGAATTTATACTTTCTTAACTGTGAAGTATTCTCTTATCTTGTCTATCCGATCCCTCTCACTATTTAAGAAACTTTATTGTTTACCTTTTATTTAAAAAAAATTAGTCACTAAAAACTTAAAAGTTCAGTTTAGACCAAGAAAAGGAAGAGAATTAAAAGAGAATTCTTCCCTCCTAGGGGAAACACTCAAGCAAATACCAAATAAAATGATGAAACATTTATTTGTGCGCCATGTAGTTCCTCTCAACACCAAGTTATTTTTCATTTTCACATGTTGCTGTTACACTTTCTGGATCAGGTTGGACGTAGAAAGAGACACACAAAAATACCATGACATTTTCTGGCACTATTTCCAGCCCTATCAGAAAATTATCCCCCTCAAACCCCTTTGCTCGTGAGATTTCCTGGCCAGTTTTGGAGGCATAAAGCTTTGGCTTGCATAAGTAAGGACAGACCCACCCACTCATATTTGTAAAGTGTCCTTCATTTTGAGGGACATTATCCACTTTAGTCTCAATGACATCTACCTTCCACACATATCTGCTCTTCCCTCACTTTTATTATTGAAAATGATTTACATGAGAAATTTTAAATAAATCCTGAAACTGAGGATACAGAAAATTGTCTACACTAAAGGAATGAATTCCAGTATATTTTCGATACCCTACATGTGTGATGTGTGTGTGCACGCACGCATGTGCGCATCCCAATTATGATCTTTGTCACACATGGAGTTCAACATTTGGGCATTGGCAAATGGAGAGATATGGATCTACTAAAACAGAAGAATTTCTTAAATCTCAGTCTACCTCATCATCTCAGCCTTATTTCCTTAGCTCTCCTCTGTTTTCCTATTCACCTAACTTTCCCATCCCAGTTCGCTGTCTGCAGGGAAAGGACTTCTCTTCAATTCTCCCTTTACATTCTTCCACATTCTCTTTGCTGTCCACTCCTAGCTTGGCCACTCATTGGGTGGGCTAATTGATGTCAATCTCCAATACTTCCTTTTGGCAGAGTAATACATGTCCTTCAGCTATACAGCCAAGCCACGAGGGATTAATTACAGGGAGATTCAAAGTGGTCATATACTGAGGATCTGGTCCTTATCCACCACTAGATAAACATCCAAACATCTGGATGTTTATCCAACCAGAACTGAACATCTGAACCTTTTACACTATCACTAATAAGTCTTGTCCCTATTCTAGAATGTCTATGGTTCCTGATAATAGTTGTCAAAAGAAACCAAGAAGGCTAATGGCTTATTGGGCTGCATTAGTAGGCGCATTGCCAGCAGATCGGGGGAAGTGATTATTCCCCTCTATTCGGCACTGGTGAGGCAACATCTGGAGTTTGCGTCCAGTTTTGGGCCTCCCACTACAGAAAGGATGTGGACAAATTGGAGAGAGTCCAGTGGAGGGCAACAAAAATGATTAGGGGGCTGGAGAACAGGTCTTACGAGGAGAGGCTGAAGGAACTGGGCTTATTTAGCCTGTAGAAGAGAAGAGTGAGGGGGGATTTGATAGCAGCCTTCAACTACCTAAAGGGGGATTCCAAAGAGGATGGAGCTAGGCTGTTCTCAGTGGTGGTAGATGACAGAACAAGGAGCAATGGTCTCAAGTTGCAGTGGGGGAGGTCTAGGTTAGATATTAAGAAAAACTATTTCACTAGGAGTGTGGTGAAGCACTGGAATGGATTACCTAGGGATGTGATGGAATCTCCATCCTTAGAGGTTTTAAAGCCCTGGCTGGGATGATTTAATTGGTGTTGGTCCTGCTTTCAGCAGGGGATTGGACTAGATGACCTCCTGAGGTCTCTTTCAACCCTAATCTTCTATGAATCTCCTCTCAAGTTAATAGAATTTGGAGATATACTTGGTAAGACTAAGATTCACTGAAAAGGTTAAACACATGTGAAAGATGGAGAATGATGTAGTTGGTTTCTAGAAGGGTGCTGCTGAACATGAAGAGATGACTTCAAGACATTTCTAAAGGAAAAGTCATTCAAATTCTAAAAGATTACTGTCAAACAGGGTTCTGAGAACTAAAAATCAGAGCAAGCCACTGTACCTGTAACTGAGCACTGGACATTACACCAATAAGTGAATTCTGTTTGCCAAGGACTGGACACTAGCTGGTGTTCCATTGTGGTCAACCCATCCGAAAGAAAGATGTAGCAGAAATGGACACAGAAAATGACTGAAACATGGAAAGACTTCTTGAGCATGAGAAGAGACTGAAGAGATCAGTACTGTTTAGTTTAGAGAGGAGATGAATACAGAGTATATACAATAGTGAATGGTATAGAGAAGGCAAAAGAGGTGCTTCTATTCACCCTCTTTCATAATACAAGAGCATGAGGGTATCCAATGAAAATAAAAGCCAATACATTTGGAATTGATAAAAGGAAAGACTTTTTCATTAAACAGAATTCACTGATGGAACTCACTGGTATAAACTAGCATATATTCCAAAAGATTATCAGGATTCAAAAAAGAATGAGATCTATATGAAAGATTAGAACATCTGTGGTTACATTAGACAGGAGTAGAAATATAAGGGATACAAAACACTCAGGCTTCGGGACGTTAGACAAACGTTACTAGCCTGGCATTATACAGAAATGTCCCCTATGGAAAGATTATTCCTTAATTGTCCATTCAGAGATTTCTTACACCTTCCTCAGTAATGTCAAGTATTCTCTCTCTGTGACTGACTATATAAGACACTGCCCTGATCACCATGGCAATTTCTGTGTTCTAGCGATATAAAGTACTATCTGCATGCTAAAGGATAATTTGTTATTATTAGTATTTATATTATTTATTCACTCAGGGACTGAAAATGTTTCCGTCTTTTGTATTGTCTGTATTCTTTGCATTTTTCAGGAAACTGGGCAGTGGAGAAAGTTTCTGTATAGCTCATGATGCTGATGATGTATCCCAAGTACCACCTTTTAATTCATAGTATAAATACAATGCAAAAAAATCTTGAAGCAATTATTTCATATAACATTAGTGTTAAAAAGATTCAGATAAAGTACCCATTGGCAAGCTGTAGGATAAAATCAGCTCTTAAGCCTTATTCAATTACTTGATTTCTCCTATGAACCTATCAATTAATCAATTACTTGATTTCTCCTATGAACCTATCCTCCATGAAATTAGAGGCATACTGTATAAAATAGAGCCACGGGCTGTGGATCAGTATACAGTGATGAAATTGCTTTCACTTTTCCATTCAGAGACGTCAAAAGCATAAATTAACCAACATAATGGTAACTAAATAAGTTAAAGCTCATTGTGGAATGGGTCTTGGAGGCTAGCCTGGGCAGACACACTACTAAGGAACGCCTTTTCTGCTCCTTTTTATTTCTTTTGGCCAAGTTTAAAGTTTTATTTTTACATACAGTCTGGCGAAGTAAAGAAAGTTAAAAAAGCCTCAGAGGGAGAAAATGTGTGAGATGAGCCATTTTAATGGAGCATATGGAAGAAAGAAAAAAACAGCTAATAGAAACAAAACCCACAATACATTGGGCTAAAAGTGGTGAAAAAAAATGAAGTTGTTCATAAATATGTTTTTACACTAATTAGAAATTGGGTTTTGATTCAGCCTGTTAGTTTTGTTCCTGTGAATGTTCCCAAACACCAAAGTCCACACTCATAAGCCTAGGTTTTGTTTTAATGAAGACATTTTGCAATAAACAATTAAACAAAATTAATTGTGGACGAAAGCAGCTGTAAAAGTCATCCAATGAGGAAGCAGAAACAATATCTTGTGATACAAACCTTAAATAGCAAATGGCACTTATCAGGTTAGTTGACTCAATAATTTGCTATAGATGTTTAATGAAAATCCACTGCTGGCAAAGACTGTTTGTATGTTGGCAAAGATATGTTGGCAAAGACTATTTGTAAAACTATTTTGATTAAATTGTGAAACTCTTATAACATTTGTGGACAATTCACAAACAAAGAATATTGCTAAACACATCCAAATAAAGTATTCACAGTTCACCAGTTCTGCTTTAGTCTTAGTATCCTTGAAGTAGTAGTAATACTCAGTTATCTTCAGTTCAGAGTAGCCCACAGCATCCACTGGGAAAAGTGCATCTTTATGGCTGTCCCATAGACCTCATACATCATTATCCGAGTGTCTTAAATCTATATTTAGACATCTAAATATTTGTCTCAATTTTCAAAAGTGCTAATCACCAGACAACTCTCATTGATCTACAAACCCTAATGAAGATCTATTGAGAGCCCTAACTGAGATCTTGCCTGGAGATCAACTGGAATGTTAGTAGGGAGATGTCTGCATCAGAATAGCATAACCACTACTGGCACTAATTGGCATCTATTGAGAGCTCAATAACTTAATGAACATGGACACTCTCTCCCTCGCTCTCTTCCCCTGCAGAATTGAGGTGAAAGCCGGACTCCAGAGAAGTCAATAACAAAGCTCTCATAATTAGTGGGGACAGAATTTCACCCTTGCTCCTAACAGATTGGGTTCAGGAACGACAGTGGGATTGTCTGAGGAAATTTGCACTTATACACCTTGTTCTGATACTGTCCTGAACAACAGAGGACTTTCAGTCTCCAAGGCTGTCACTCTGGTAAGCAGGAGGTTTTTTTTGCTCAGTGACCCTTCTTGATCCTTTGTTTTAGCCCTATGACCTGCACTAATGTCCTTATTTGTTTATTTTTTGTCCCCCATAATCTGTTGACTGCTGGGTTCAGTGGCTCCCCTGCTTGAAAGGAGTGGACTTTTCATTATTCTGGTGGGGTCCATGCACCAATGCGGAACTTAAACTGGTTGGCAAGGGAAACAGCTCTGTAGCTGTTCTGCATTCAAGCGGACTTTTTATGCTTGATAATGTAAATCAAAGTCTTAAAAAAAAAACTAGCATGAAATTGGATCTCATGTAATCTACAGTGTTAATGGATCCATTACAAAAATATGTGAAAACCCCAAAGGAGCATAAACATGTCTTAGATGTCTGGTGATATAAAACATTTCTGTGTTCCTTTTGGCAAAAGTGCTCTTCTCACAAAAAAACACATCCTCCTTAGAGTCTGATAGGAGAGCAAGATCCGAATAGCAGGGAAGACAGGAACCATCATTAAATGTGATTTGACACTCTCCAGTATTCTGAGGTAGTCAGTCAAATGGCAGTTGAATAGCTTCAAGGAGAGGTAAAAGGAAATATCAAGGAAGCCAACAGAGAGATAGTCATTCACTGCCAAAGGACATTAAAACACCATCTTAACAGTGTCAGCAAGGACTGGATCTCTGTTCATCATTTCGTCTCATGTATTCACTCTTCATAAACGTGTGGGCATCATAACTATTTTTCTTTTTTCTCATATTGGCAACATTTTATTTTACAGCAGTCCGGGATATGTAGGGAGATTGCATCTGTGTTTGAAGATATATCAAAGGTTTAAAGCACCCGATGAGGTGGTTTTAAAAAAGCCAAACCACCATAATTAGTGAAACCGGAATTTATGAAGCATTTCCCAGCATCTTTAGCTGATTCTCAGATCAATGCTCTGACAGGGGTAGGTTGTAAGTAGTAATGCTATATTATTGACTTGCTGAGGAATTAAAACAAAGAAAATGAGGAGAAAAGGGGGAAGAAGGTGGAACAGCCATTACTTCCCTTCTCAATCTGACTACACTCCAATATATTTCCAATAGGCCTCTACTTCCAAATATCCTTGTTAAAGCTGATCCTATTAACAAATCATTACTTTATTATGAGCTCTCAGATACAGGCCTTAAATTCAGCTGGAGCCCACCAGAGCAGAGCTCTGGCAAATATTTTCAAACCTGCTGGAGCCCTGGCACCTCCCTCAAAGCTCAGGGCTTCAGCCCTGCGATGGGCACTGCGAGACTGAAGCCCTGAGCCCTGGCACCACCCCTCATTAGGGTGACCAGACAACAAGTGTGAAAAATCAGGACAGGGGGTGGGGGGTAATAGGTGCCTACATAAGATACAGCTCCAAATATTGGGACTGTCCCTATAAAATCGGGTCATCTGGTCACCCTACCCCTCGTTCTCTGCAGGGCTAAAGCCCAGAGCCTCGAATTGCAGGGGTGGGGGTGAGGGTGAGTGCTCTGGGAAATAATCTTTGAGAATTTAAGCCCTGCTCAGATGGTAAATATTTCTCTGATATTAGGAATGCTTTTTCCCATTCAACAAGATATATAGTACGAGAAAGTGAGATCCACATGCAGAGTTTTATTCCTCATTCAGGCATGGGGGATGAGGAGGTACAGCTATCTATTCTAAACCCTATGTTATTACAGCCTCAATTATTTAGCACAGCCCTTCATGTTGTTCTTAATGAATTGTGCGTATTTCTTTGCCATTAATCAAATTGTAAAAGTCAAGAGAAAATTAAAGAGATCTGATCTACTGTGTCAGGTTACTCTTTAGAAATAAAAAAGTAAGAGGCATTTTAAATTTCCATTAATATAAATTAAACACAGCTGCAAGGATTGAAAGTTTGTATGAAAAATATGCACCTTGACTGAGACTTTGCCTGCCAGTGTTTAGCTCAGGGAAAAATTTCATGGCTGAGTTATAAAGTCCTGAAGAACAGGGATGGAAACATTGACACAGCCTTAACCATGAAGAGAGCAGCACCTCTGCAATGAGCATAAGTAAGTGGAAATTTTTTTTTTTTGTACTGTGAATATTTTGAGTTCAAAATTGACAATGTTACAAAATGAAATATAAATTATTGTTCAATTTTTAATACAGATGCTAGCTTGACTCTTTGGTGTGGTTCGCATTCTGTGACATAGCTAAAAGCAGTGGGCCATCACTAACACAGCTCTATTCACATGCGGCTGCACTGCACAAAGGGGCTTATCCAAAAGTTGTTGAAATCAATGCGAATCCTTCCATTGACCTCACTAGGCTTTGGAACAGGCTCTAAGAGTTGGGCATAAATTTAGATTTAAAAAGGAAGGAAAAGGGAAAATCCTGCAACACTGAATTAAGATCAACGGAATCTGAACATGGAAAACAATAGGGTTATGTACGACAAATGACATGAAAAAATTGCAGTCTAAGATTCCAGTCCTGCCAGCTGCTTTGGACAAGTGGACCTGCAGACCACTGAGGCTCTTCATTGGCCCAAGAGCCTGACCCCAGCCCAGGTGAGTGCCCTAATTGCCAGGCTATCAGCTACTCTGGAGAGGAGTGCTCTCAGTCTCTCCTGCTGGAGCTGTTGCACTTTGTATAAATATTTAAATAGCCCCTGGGCCAGAGAGGTAGATACTTTATAGTCTGGTGGTTATTGGGAAGAGCCAGGACTTGAACCTGGGTCTTCTATTTCCCACATGGAGGGCCTGGCCGCTAGGCTATCCTGAAAAGAGGGGAGTGCTACCTCTCTAGAAAAATTTCAAAAGATCTTAGTTTTGTCCTTATGTGGAACAAGAAAAACGTTTGTAATTGTGAAAGTTTTCACAGAATGGGAAATCCTGCCCAGCTCTACTGAGCACAAACCAAAGCATTCTGGTGAATCTAGTTCAGTACATATATATCATGTACAGACAACATTTTTGTATCAGCCTAATTTTTGGGAAAGGGATGTTCTTCCAAATTTAGTGCACAGAATATGTCTCCCTTCCTGTCTCCTTCTTCCACCCAACCTGGGCCCATCAGCTGTAAGTGTTGTAGAAAAGAGATCGTTATTAAGCATGCTAAGCAGCCAGTGTTACATACTGAGACTCTACAGCCAACAGCGTGGATTCAGTTTCGTTTGAGATCTCTGGTGTCAGGCTGACCTAGGTTGCTCCTGAAACCTGACCTTCTTTCTCCAGTGCCATTCGCCATATTACACCATTCAGCTGGAAACAAGGTTTTGGTTTTAAATAATTTCCCCCTGGATAAATAAAGGAAACAGAAAATATGTACATAAACAAATTGGTTTGGGGAATTCTAAAACCTAAGAAATAGCACAACAGGTTCACAAACTCTCAGATTGTGTAGCTCATCTATCCACAGCTCATTTCAGGGTGAAATCCATTCCACCAATATTTAAGCTCTATGTGGGTGGAGTGCAGAGTGGATTGTTAGATGAAATCTACACTTCCCAGGAAAGTGTATGCACTAACTTCATTGGGACTACTGCATTAGCGAAGGAAACAGGAAATTGCTTGATGCATTGTACATACCAAGCCTATGAGTTGCCTAAAATTGAAGTTGTTTAATCACTGAATTATTTTAAAAGTAATTTATCAACAAAGACATGAGACACCAATTAAACACACCCAGCAGAACAGACACACATGCTATAGAGAAACATGATCCAACAGATGCTAGAAATAGAGGCCTGTAAAACATTTTGTCCAAGATTTTTTTTTAAAGGATTTTCCCATTATCCCAAAACGAAAAGCAGCTTTTTGAGAAAAACTATCCTTTGTTTAATTGCAAAAACTTGTAAAGCAGCACTGACAAAATAAGCCTAGTTTGTCATCATTTAGACATTGCTGCTGAGCGCTTTTGAGAGTCTGGCCACTATTTAGGCACCTAAATGAAAGCAGAGCTTTTCAGAAAATGTGACCCTTTTAAGGAGACTAATTTGGGGTACTCATTTCTGAAAATCTTTGCCTTTATACATGAAGCAGTATTAGAGAATTAGGAAAAATAGATACAACAGATCCTCATTTTGCCCGTGCTTATTTGTGCAAGGCTTTGACATTTTAAAAAAAGGACAGTTTACTTCACAAAAGCAGCTTTTCATTTTGGGACAATGAAAATGCTACAAACTCAAAAAACATTAATGAAGTGATAGTAAAATTTAACACAAGCCAAGCAAAAAGTTTGCAATGCAAAATGGTTTTGTCAATTCTGTTTAAAGTTTCAGTTTTTCTGTGAAAGGTTCACAAAACAAAGAAAAAAGTTTGACTCTCTTCCAGTAAAAGCATCAGTGGAAGGCAGCTTTGCCAAGTCAGGAAAGGATAGATTCAGGCTAGAGAGGCCATCACATCACAGTGGGCTAAACATGGCTACGGCAGATGATACCAAAAAATTAAGGCCCCAATCCAGCATGTGCATAAATTTGAGCATGTAACTAGTCCTGTTGACTTCAGTGGGGCTATTCATGTGTTTAAGTGCTTTGCTGGATCAGGGCCTAATATAATAATCTGAAAAATTCTGGCAGAAGTTTTCAGAAGTAGACTGAAGACAAAAGCATGGAAACTTTAAAAGAAAAGAAGTTCCATGGCTGCTGAACCATGTAAGGGCCAGAAGTAGGGACCTTATTCAGAGGTCATATTTGAACCCCAAAATATATATTATAGTACATTCTGGTTCATAATGGAGAAAAAGACTACATGCACAACTATACGCTCATTAAAAAACCTTGCAAATTACTAGGAAAGAATGAAAAACTATGTTAGGGTAATAAAGTGATGCATGTAAATTCCCTTGACATAGCATGTCAGGGACACTTTCATAGCGGTAAGTGAAACCTCTGGCCCCTAATGAGATGCCAGTTTGAGCAGATATAGTAGGAGAAATCAAAACAAGTTTAAAAGAAAAGCTCCAAGAATTCTTTTAACTGAAAATAAATGGCTGGTGTGCACCGAGGAATCCATAGTGTGTAAAATAACAAATACTTCAAAACTGCTGACAGCAGGGCTGGACTGATGAGACGGTGAATACTCAGGAAGCTATACAACATAAACTAAAACATGTTTTAAGTATCCCAGGGAGACTCGATTTAAGAGAAACCCCCTGTCATTCCAACCTCTAGCTGCCAGTGATTAGGAGCATCTCAGTGGTGGATGATGGAAAGTGCATTGGTCATTTACATACACCACCCTGGAGGCTCTTACCAGCAATGGATACCACAAAAAAAGGTCTGTACTAAGAGACCTTGGTCAGTATTAACTGTTTGTTAGCATTTGGTTTACTGGCAAGAATTTAAGCCAATGTCAAAAAGGCACCTGTCCCTTTGTAAAGAGAACTATTATGGTGTCTGCAGTGGCTAAGATACCAAACTGAGGGTCAACACATGATATCACAGCTTGCACAATAAAGTAGACCCCAGTTGGAAAACACCAAAAGTCATCTGTGTAACTCTGGAAACAGGAAGCCCTAAATCAGTGCAATGTGATCACTGAAGAAAAGAAGATTAGGAAGAGCCATGTGTTGTACCAGATAAACCAACACATTATTAAATCACTGTAACTTAATAACTTGATATTAACAGTATCAAGCATCACAAAAATATCCCAAAGTAAAAAAAATGAAATAATGATCATGACACACATGCAAGCTCATAAGTCTACAAAGGATCTGACTCACAGAGGTGAATTAGAAGACAGCCTCAAATAGGGTCTGTACAAAGAAGGTAGTGTTACAATTGTATTGTAGCAATCTTCTCCACAGTCTTTGAAGTTACTGAAAGCTAGATGATAAGTGGTGAAATGCTTTTCTTGGTATTATGTTTTAAATTGTTATAATCAGAATATTAATACATGACCTAAGGAGAAAGAATTAGATTAATACTTTGGTAAGTAAATATTACAAGAGGTCTTGAAAAACCTTTTTAAACTAGAAGTCCAGTGAATGGATGTTTGAACACAGCCTCTTCATAATACTTCAATTCCTAATGCTTTCTACAGAAAAATATTTAGATCTTTATGATCATTATAAAAGAAGAACAAGGGGAAGCTCTGTAGATCAGCTAAGCATAGATCTTTTGAAGTTGGCAGAAATAGAATTCAGAGGTTCTGCTTTGACAAACAAGTTAATCTTTCAGAGCAAGATTTGAAACTTGAAACACATTAAAAGGACCCAATTTCCAGAGGGTGGGTGCTTTCTCAAACTGAGGCCTCTTTAAGGTGTCTGAAGTTTGGGCACTGAAAAATGGAGGCATCCAAAGTCATTAGTCACTGTTGAAAATCTTAAAAAGGTACTCAATAGTTCTGAACAAGGCAACATGCTGTTTAGTCCTAGTTAATAATATTACCCTTATTTATATGACCCCCCAAAACTATAAACACAACTTTCCCAGAATACAAATGGACAGTCAGTTTGAGTGGCACATAGCGTGTTCCCAGTCATAGTTATTTTCCTTCATTGCTTTCCTTAGAATACTAAAGAAAGGAACACAAATGTTGATCTCCATATTCTCCAGTAGGCAGCTGCATTATTACCACAGCCTAACGTAGAATTATAGGACTAGACTCTGTGCTGATTTACAGCCTGTGCAACAGTGATGTCAATATAAATCAGGGTAACAATTTGTCTACAGAGATCAGCTTGGAAGAAACAGGCTTTGCATTACGGGAGGAGGTGAGAAAGAATGAACAGGAGACACGGATAACACCCTACTATAGTCAGAGAGAAAAGATAAGTGCTATTAGAAAAATAAATTAGAAAGAGTCCCCCCTAGGAAAAGGTGTATCAGAAAGCAGTGATAACTAATATACACCCACTAACGCATTTGGGAGCTTTTTCCAAACATTGCTCACCTCAGGAAACACCATCTAGTTTAATGTTAAGGCTTTGTGTTTTGGCAATATGTACAGTATATGTAATGAGTCTTTAAACAATGTTAAACAACAGTTTGTTTACCACACTTACCATTTTGACAGGAGGCAGCATCTGCACTTACACCATGCTTCCCGGTGATCAACTGCCATTACGTAAACCTCCATAATGTCTCCGATGAATAGAGATGTTGTAATCAAACATGATTCATTTTATCTGATCTGTCTGCCTAATCTTTCCTTCTACTTAGTTGGTAGCTAAGTATGCACTTCAGAGCTTAACTGGTTTTGAAAATCTTGGCCTTAACATGTCAGTCAGCATTCCAGCCAGGTGCCATTATTCCGATTGTTGAAGCCAGGAGAAACAAATGATTAGGTGTTATCATCATCATTGTGCTGAAACCTGAAATGATCCATTATCTAATAAACCCTACCTTGCAAAGAAAGGTGTCCTTCTTACCCTGCTGGTGGATATAAATCCTTATCTGAGACCAAAAGAGAAGGGGAAAGTTTAGGAAGGCTCACTTTTAAAGCATCATTACTTCCACTGAATGTAGCTAGCAGTGTTCTCCTTTTCCTCAATGGAAAATGCTAGTAGGGAGCAGGACCTCAAAGTAGGTGGAATTTGGCCACTAAAAAGATTTGACTTCATTTGCAGCAGGAATCTAACTGGGGAGGAAAGAGAGCTATGTAATTATATAGTTAGTTGCATTTTGCTGCAAGGGGGAAATTATTTCATCTAATTGTGTGTGTTACAGCCATTCTGTCAAAATAACTTATTTGTTCCCATGATCATATTTCTAGACAGATTTGCAAAAGTCTGTTCACGTACAAATAGGCAATCAATCAAGCTACCTTTTGGGTGGCTTAAGTCTTCAGTTCTCTCCCTAAAGCTGCGTCAGGCTTCAGGCCCATATTGTAGCCATATAAAGCTCCCAAAATGCTGCATATCTGCACCCCCCATGCAGCTGTGAAGGGCAGGGCAGATAGGTTGTGGCCTTGTGATATCTTTTCTTCCCTTTTTAAAAAAATATTTTTCAGCCAGCTCTAATGATCAAAGATAGAGATTATGATATGAAATTAACTAAATATTTGTGAGACTCAAACAGTCTAAAGCCTACTTTCAGTAAAAAGATCAAATCCTGCAGTTCCCACTCAGCTTGGCTTGATCTTTACCCAGGCAGCGCTAATTGAAGTTAATAGGCCTAATTAATCCTGAGAGCTTCTGAGCACCTGTACCTCCCAGTGAGGCTAACAGGAGGTGCAGGTGGTCAGCACCTTTCAAACCAAACGGCAATTTTGCTTGAATAAGGACTCAATAAACACTAAGGCATAGAGCCACAACAGGATTTAGGCGTCTAATTCCTATTTTAGGTGAGTAAGTTCAAAATGTAGACATCATGGAGATCCTCAAAACTCTGTTTGGCTGCTGCCTGACCCTATAGATGCCTAAAATCCCTTGGTGCTTAAGTTTTGCTGTAAAAGTCCCCTAGGTACATAAATTTATGCCTCAGGGCATGTGCACTGCTGTCTCACACCTAAGCCTCAGTTTGATTTTCAAACTAGGTGAAGTTAGGCTTTGCCCTGCCTATCTTTCCAGTGGGCCTGGATTTAGTAGCTGTGCTCAGAATATGCCTTTCTTCACCCAAAAGGAGGGAGCTCCAGCAGACAGGAGGGGGAGGAGAAAAAAAAAGAAACTGTTCCTTTATAACCTTTAGCCCAGTGGTCAGGAATATTTTCAATCAGCTCTAGAATCAGTTATATTGAACCCTTTGAAATTGGAGCTTGAAATATAACTAGGCTAAGAAAATAACAGCACTTTATGTAGGGTTAATATTAGAACTGGTTGGGACATTTTTGATGAAAAGAAATTTTCTTGAAATACACTGTTTTGTCAAAGCTGAAACATATCAGTTTTGACGGAGTTTTTGTCAGAAAAGTTTTTTTGAGGGATGCGGTGGGAAGAGAGGTTCTCACACTCAGTAAGCTGATGGTTAGGCCATGGCATTAGGATGTGGGAAGTTCAAGTCTCCTCTCTGCCCGATTTAGCATGATCTGGTAGAGAAGGGCCTGGAATCTGGATTTTCCACAACCTAGACCAGCATCCTAACTGTCAAGACATGTACACTTCCTAAATTGAAAAACTCAGGTTTTGATCTAAAAATGGATATTTCAGCTCAGTTCTTTTCAGGAAAACATTTGAAAGGCTTTGATTTCATTCATCCAGTGTGGAATGAAAAGAAATTTCAAAACCTCAAAAGTTACTGTGAAGCGGAATTTGTTATCTGCCGGTCAGTTCTGTTTAGCATACATAAAAGAAACAAATTAAATGAAGATAGATAAAATTGAATCAATTTATGAACCGTTAGTGGCTGGTGACAAAACAACAATAGATTTGTCTTGAAATTTATAGTTTCTTTTTACAGATATTCTATCCGTACAAAATAAGGATCACAATTCAGAATAGCAATTAAGCACATGCTCAAATCCATCTATATACAGGACAGCATTTAAGCACGTGCTCAGTTCCTGATGACTTCAATGTACATGCTTAAGTTCTGTCCTAAATAGGTTTCCTGAAATGCATCTTGCACTAGTTCTCATCAAGGTAGCACACTAAAAATATTAGTGTGGCTCTGGGAGCGTGGGAGCAGTGAATGGCAGCACAAGTTAGCCGGCCCAAGTAAACACCCATGGAGTCTGGTTGAGTTTGTACTTAAGGCAGCTAGGCTGTGCTGCCACTCGCCGCAGCCCATGTTACTGCTGTTTTTAGCATGCTAGCTTGATGAGAGCTAATGTGAGTATGTCTATGCAAGCTGGAAATCACACCCGTATCTCCTAGCATAGACGTTGCCTTACTTGCAATCTCACTGCTGGAAAACACAGGCACAGCACAGTCTTATCAGCCAATCTGAAACCTGGCACGCTTGTACCAGTCAGACTATTTGAGGCATTGCCTTTAGCATCTTCCTTCTGGTCACTACACAGTGCAACTGTGGAGAAGTGGGGAAAAGTTTAGAAAATATTTCAGTCACATGTCATAATAAATGTTAATAGGAAAAGGTGCACAAGGAAAACAAAAAGACTCAATTAGTTGAAACAAAAAAGCCTCCTGATACAGTTCAAGACCTGTGTTAAAATCATGCCTGGTAACAAAAAAAAAAAAAAGTGTGAAACTGAAAATAAATAAACCAAAATTGGTGTGTTGAAAGTTCAGCCTAATTAGTGGACAAAATAACAACAGGCTGGACTATTGCATCCATCACTCATTTTTGGCATCTTTAATAAAAACAACCACCACCATTTGGGGAAAAATAAGAAGGGAAAGTAAAGACAATGACTCCTGATTGAAAGAAGGGGAAAACGCTTCGCCATCTCCTGGTGGAGTAGGAAGAGAACCTGAGACATATGAGAGGCCTGGTACGAGGCAGGACCTGCTCACAGAATTTGGCAAGAACAGGGCTGATATTGCAGAAATACACATTCCTAAGAAGTGCTAGGCACAGAGTACTCATGCAAACACATTCCGATATCAAGTGGTACCAGAACACCCCGATATCAAGGATAGTACAAAAACATTCACCCTGGATAACAGGAACACACTGACCTAAAAATTAAGGTCAGGATGAAAGTATGTAATAGAGATATTTTGATTGAACCAACATGTACAAGATGATGGGTGACAACTTGCAATGTTGGGAATCAGTAACTAACTATGTCAAAGGGTCAGTACTAACTTGTTTGTATCAGGGTATAAAGATGTATCTCAGAGGGAGTATCTTTGTCCAGCCAAGGGGGGAATGGAAAGTCCTGCCATTCACTAAGCTGCATCCATTGTCAAGGGCATACATGTCTTAGTATTCTCATAGCATCTACCAGGTGCTATTATCATACTTTGTCAACAATAAACCTGCCCTGGCACCTTTGTACCTTAACGGATCTTGTGGTCATTGGGCAGTTCTCGTGAGGTTTTCTGTGCCACCTGTTTGCACAGAGCTGGGGCAGCACACAGGGAGAACACACACATGCAGCCGAACATCTAACTACACCTGGGACCCACCATAACACCAGTAGGCCTTCGTTGTCCTCATCCTGAGAAATGTCCTGACCAGACTGGGCCAAGGAGTGGGATGCATATAACATCATAACCTCTGCCAGCTCTGGCTAAATCCCAAATACCATCTGGATGTGAGACTTTGTTGTTCCCCACTCAATTGTCCTTTTTCTCCCCTACCATATTTCTTCTTTTTCCTGTCCCTCTCTTTTTTCCTTCTGTCTAATACAAGTCTGGCTTAGCTGGCCAAGACTGTATATTTTGCAACACTGTGACCAGAAAGGCAGCTCAAAGCAATGCCCTAAACATCTCAATACTGGTTCATGTTTGCCACATCTCAAAGTGGCTGATAAGATCATGTACCATAGCTATGTTTTTCCAGCAGTCAGACTGCAAATGAAGGTCAACATCAAAGTCAGAAGCTGCGTTTTCTTTCTTTGCTATTCTTTTCTTTTCCCTTTGGTGTGTATTTGTCTTGTTTTGTCTTCTAGGAAACAGCTGATATTCTCTATGTGAACCAGCCACTAACGGGGGAACACAACACTCATTTTCCCAGCGACTCACACAACTATTTGCTAGAAACCAGAGGAATGTTGATCCTTAGCACTGGAGGGTAGCGCGGTCTTGTGATTACAGACAGCACAGCCAAGCACATACATTAGCCACTTTTATTATGAAATGCAATGTGGATAAATGGATGAGATTTGCCATATGAGAGAATAGGGTTTTATTCCCAGTTACTTTGTGTAACCTCTCAGTTACCTTATTTTTAAAATAGGGGGAAAAAATAACTGCCTGACTTCCAAAGTAGGGGTGTGAGGTGTTTCTCTAATTGCTGCGAAGCGTACAGAACTAACCCCATTCAGTGGAATAGCCGTGGCAGGAGGTTGTGGTCTCTTCCTGGCTCTCGTCCAGTGCACCTTACCCTAGTCATGAGTTGGCGGCTGCTGCTGTATTGCTCAGTGGGAATGCTAGCTTTGTATATACCATGTAGGTGGTTCAGTCGGGACTGGGAGCATGTTCAGTGCAGTTGGACTGTAAAGAGGTCCATGAGACTGGAGCATGCTCAGTGCAGATAGAATATTCAGAAATGTTAGCATCAAGTCTCTAAGTAGGTCTACTGAACAAGAACCTAGGCTTATAACTCAGCCAAAAGGAACAGCAGAAGGTACCTCTTTGATCCCAGGATTGGGACCCTTACACAATTTCAAATGCCTGCTCCAAAGCATAGAGGTGCTAGAGCTCTTCAATTAAATAGTTGGGAAAAATGTGTAACATTGGTAAAACTACCGTTCCCAAACCCCCCCGCCCCCAAACCGCACCCTTGGAAGCATCTGAACCATTTTCAGTGAAACTTAAAATATATACAAAAATCAGCTGGAGGCAGAAAGCCAGCATGGAAAATTTCAGCCCAAGTAGTTAGCTTGGCAAAGCTGTAAACTGAAAACAGAAGCTTATAATGGAAAGTGTTAGGTAATCATAATTATAGGCACCATTGCCAGCTTTGCCTATAATGTAATTTGTATAAAAATAAAAAATATAAAGGCTGTGGTTGCTGGGATAGGCATTGTGCGGATTCATGTTTAAAATTCTTTCAAATTCAGTGTTATGTTCATTTAAGATTAAGATTCTGTGTAAGAATAATATTAAAAGGGACATGTGTAAATAAAACCGTGGTAGGTACCAACGAAATGAAAAAGTTTAGCTAGATAGAATTTAATCATTCCCTTTTCATATAAGTAAGTAAATGCATTTTGCGGTGTAGAGTCACAATTTCAACTCAATTTAGTTGCCCTCTGACAGTATTGTCAGTTCATCTATAATTTTCTACTGTCTTCTCCTTGTAATAACATTGCAACAATTTCAGTGTTCATTTTCCTTTATTTGTCTTGCAAAAGATCTGCCAGCTACTTTACTGTGATTTGAAAAGTGATGCCAAACATAATGAATGCTATATGTGTTTCCTAGTAGCTCTAACTGTAAACTAGAAGCATAGCTCTAGCACTAAAACTAGGGTGACCATATTTCTCTATAATGAATATGGGACACCTGGTAAAATTATTTGTCTTAAAGTGAGTTCAATGGAAATCAGTCATACAAATGTTCAAATTAACGTCAAATTGACCGAGCCCCCGTTAAAAAGAAATACTGTGCCATTGGATTCTTCTTATTTACCTTCTTATCTTTAAGTCTTTAGGGTTCACATGGAGAGGGGGTGATCCCCTTTCCCCCCATCACACACACACAGGAAGGAGTGACACACACACACACTCCCATACACCTCTCTCACAAAGCGGGGCTGACTGACCCGACTCTCCCTGCCTGCGCTCTCCGTCTTCCATGCCTGGCGGGGCCCCCGGGATGGACCTGCCTCTCCTGGTACCTGGCACTGCATCTTCCCAAGGCAACATGTTGACCGGCGGCATGCAGAGTCACATGTTCCCCCCCCCAGATTTCTGCCAGGGTTCACACCAGAATGTGGCCAGCAGCAGCCTTTTGGCACTGTGTGGGAGGGAAGGGAAGGGAGCTGCTTCTAGCTGCAGGAGAGGAGGAGCTGGGGAAGGGATGACCTGTCCCGTGCCTTTGCAGAACTCTTCTCTCTCCCTCCTGCCCATGTGGCTGGACACAGCTTGTCCCTTCCTGCCCACACAGTGTTGAAAAGCAGCTAACACCTCCAGGCTGGCCATCCACATAACCCAGCCACTTCCTATCCCCGGCTAAAGCGCGGGCAGGAAGGGGTTAAGCCCAAAGGATGCATTGTGCACCAAGGCGCAGGGAACCTGACTGCAGTGGTTTCAGCAAACCCGAGCAGAGAGGTGGCTCAGCAGAGGAGGGTGTCTAGGGGACGGAGCAGCCCTGTGCAGGACCCAGGGTGGGGGTGGGGTGAGTGAACAGGGTGCTAAGCCCCTGCCCTGGGGGCTGCTGTGGAGTCTGCAGGTTCAGGGCATGAACAGGAAATCACTCCTCCCCTCCCCCCGGCACCACTCCAGAGCTTAGCTAAGGGGCGGAGAGGGTTCCCTGTGCCAGCACCGTGCAGGGCTTTGGCACATGCCGGGCTCAGCTCCTCCTGGCCAGCGCCCCAGGCCAGAAGACGTTGGGCTTTCCCGGGGTGCCAGCCCAGCCAGAGTCAGTGGGCGAAGGAAGGAGCCTGCCTGCCGGCCAGGCTGTTGGTGAATTGAATGCTCTGACCAGGGGCTGGTTCTCCACACAGACTTGGGAGCAGGATTCACCTCACCATGGGGGATATGGAGGAGCAGCAGGGCCGGGGAGGGGGAAAAGGGGAAAAGAGGGAAAGGCCAGCGAGAGGGGGAGCATGTAAAGGGCTGATGGGTGGGCAGCAGAGGTGACATGTTACTGGCTACTACCTGGCGCCTGCCCACACTCACCAGCCACAAGAGCTCGCAGCCAGTGCTGGCCAGAAACGGGATGGGAGGTGGGGCCCTGCTGGCCGAGATCCGGCATGCAGTGGGAGCTGTGCTGACAGACCAGCAGGGGTGGTGGCCGGCGCCACACACTGCATCTTTGCCCTGCCACTAGCCTTGCACAGCCACCTCCATTGTCAGCCACTGGACCCCCACTCGCCCACTGGTGGGGAGCGGCTGGCGAGCAGGGATCCAGTGAGCAGCAGAACCCGGCAGTACTGATGGACGGGGGAGAGACAAAAATTCAGGACAATTTGCCCGTTTTTAAGAAAAAGTCAGGACACCAGCTTAAATACAAGACTGTTCCTTTAAAAATGGGCCATCTGGTCACCCTAACAAAACAATTGTAATAAATAACAGCCCTGGATCATCGGTACCTAGATAATGCAAAGCTGTGACTCTTAGACTGTCGACTCTTCTTGTCTTCACCGTACAACCCCCGTCTTTGTTTGAAATTGTTCCATGGCAAGGTGTGGTAGTTTGTCAGCTGCAATTCAGTTGATACCCTTGGGCCAAGATCTGTGTTAGTTGCACCCATTTATTTCCACTGAAGTGAATAGGATTGTACGAGTGTTAGTCAGCAATGAAACTGGTCACTTGCCTGTGTTCTCCATTAATTATAACAGTAATAATTCTTTCTATTTGTCCTGAGTGTCTTTCATGTTACTTCATGTCATCGTTCCTGTTAACTTTCCCAGTGTATCTTACAGATTAGATTAAAAGCAGAAGGAAAGGTTAAAGTGGACATGCTAATATAAATATGACAAACCAGCCAAGCATGCATAAGCTTGAGAGTCAGCGTCTCACCCTGACTGTGTTAGATGTAGTTTTTGGAAACCCCTGTCAACTCTTCCTGCAGAGCTTTGTATTCTTCAGATATGTTTGTTTGCTATCAGAACACATACAAATCCAAGCTTTATCAGTGTGGTTTTAAAGCTGAATTTTGTTAGATGAAATCACCTTCATTGGACTTCACAGGTCAAGGTAGCATGCTATCAAGGTCAAGGACCAAAGGTCACCATTTTTTTAATGTCTCAATTTTAGCACCTGCCATATTGCAAGTCATCCTTAGGTAGTCTTAAAATAGTTTTAAGTAGTCTGAAATCTTATTCACTCTACAGATGCAGATTTGTATAATCAACATCTTTTCTGGGTTCTGCTGGCTTCAACTGGTAGAATCCCAGAAAAGGGGCTCCAGAATTGGGATCTCTGCCTGAAATGTGTGTGTGGGGGTGCTGGGGGGTGGAGAGCACAGTGATGGAAGACTCTCTGTTCTACTGGCGGATCCAGCTACCAGGCCAATGAACCCCCATTAGTAGGCATGCAGGACAGTTAAAGGAGCAGGGCCAGGGCAGCAATATGTGCTGGGAGGGGTCTCTCCTTATCAGTAATGCTAGGGGTCAAGCCCTGAATATGAATTATCAATGCACCTTGTAATCAAGACATACTGAAGAATCCACCAAAGATGGCCCAGGTACTAGCTTGAAGAAAGCGTGGTGTTAAGGAGTGGTGGGGCATTAGCTGTTCCTCCTGAGAGTTCCTTCTGAATGACCTTTGCAAGGTTTAGCATTTTGTAATGTAGGAAAATGGATCCTGGATTTTGCTCTTCATCAAGTCAAGTCAGTTAGGGCAGTGCCTGCTCTGAGGGCCACATGCCATATCTTGGCTCTGATATCCAGCTCTCTCTACCTACACAGAACCAGATGCAGAATATTATATTGAGTAATCTTGAGATCTGTAGTCCTGCACATGCACAAAAGCAGAATATCAGAGGATTAGAGTAGAATTTTGCCCTTAATTTTTAATTAACTCCATACAATAGGCCAAATCCTGGAGCTTCTATGTAGAAATTTGGCCTACATAAAGACTGAGAGGCAGAGTCAGAGATTCTTAGTCTTGCTGAATAGCACCTTTCTCAGGAAGTAGGGTCACTCTTGACTTTTGTAGGGTCACTCTTGGAGTAAACTGCTAGTCAATGTGAGTAAGGGTATCAGAATCTGAAGGATTGCATCTGGATCAGATTCTGGTATCCTCCATTTCAGTAGGTTCAATGACTTCACGGAGTAATAGTATGAGATAAGATAGTGGAATCTGGCCCTCATTGATTAGGGGGTAGATTTTGACACCCTTTATTCATACAGACCTTACTAAGCACCAGATTCTCCCACTTTTACTCATATTGAGTTATTCTGTGAGTGGCCTCATTGACTTGAATTATTATTTATTATTTATTGGGATTATTTACAAAGTAACAGTACTCAATAAGAGTAAATGTGGCAAAACCTGGAATTTAATCCATTTTGAGGAAATACCGTGGATTAAATTCTGTTCACAATTTCATCCCTGCATCCCTCAATTTCATACAACTTCAGCCTTTCACAATTCATTGAGACCCATGTAACTTCAAACACATTTGTCTTCAGTCTTCTGCAGTGGCTGTAATGGAGACTAGACTTTGGACAACAGGCAGAAATTGTTTTACTGGGGTGAATCAAACAGGTCTGCTGCCTACTGATGTGTACATGAATCTTGATTAAGTTGCTTTATATTATTTTAATTAAGGTGATCAAAAAGGGGACAGACAATAACAGACAAACAAGAGGAAAGATTTTCTGCTCCACTCCAACCAACAAAATGCTTGTTTTTCACCCTTTGCTGGGTCTGATTATATAAAGTCTGTTTCTTATTTGTTCATCTAGTGGCTGGGCATCTCCTTCAGCTTCACTGACATACTGGATGAATCACCATGGATATTTCCATTCTAATAATAATTGCTTCAGAAAAGTTTAGCTGGATATGCTGTGTAGTTGTCTTAAACTTTGATTTTGTTTTAAAACTACAGCCTGACTCACTTTGAAAACCACGTGAGTACTGAAACCCTGAAAGACATTAAAAAAACCCCTAAGTCTTTACAGTGCATTGTTACGATGCCATGGGTGATGTTTCTAGGCACACGTACACATCCCTACCTCTCCTTTTAACCTGTTATTGTGGCTATGACATCGGCACAGCACGAGTCACTTCATATGAGGCAAAAAACTAGATTAATGTAACAGCATGACATACAATGTAAGTTCCCAGGGCCAGGTGATCCTTTGTTTTGTGCGTGTGCACTTTACAGTACTTCCAAGGACACTCAATAGATTCAGTAATGAGGGAAAGGGGGATTTTATTGAGACACTTGCTTTTCCCATTACTCCTTGGACATGATTTAATGTAATTTCATGTTCAGTGTATTGAGATGACTGAGGTGTAGATTAATGTTTCTTTTATCCTGGAAGTTTAAGAGAATGGACTGGGATACAGTTTATTTGAGGTCAAATCTTTCAGAATGTGAGGTAAAATCTGCATAACTTCTTCCTTCCTTTCAAACCTGTTGCAAATTCAATTCAAAAGCACTTCTTAATTAAAGTCTGTAGAATGTATAGTTAATTATATTTTGTGTAAATTATGAAAATTATTGTATAAATGTAATTTTCCTGAGTCCTCTGTTTCTCCAAAGATGTGAAGACTAAAGTGTTAAAGAATCTCTTTTATATTTGGCTTTAATAACAGTAAACTTTCTTTCCAAATTTCTTATTAAATTCTACAACTTGCACTTTATCCTGAAGAACAGTACAGTTATAAATATCATTCATGTATGCTACAAGATACCCTTATTTTACATTTAAATTTTGTATTTTTTTATTCTTTTTAGTGTCCTGTGAGTGTACACACAAAAACATACACATTACATACATTTGACATAAGGCAATTTTTTCTTTACATAGCATCCCCAAATAAAATATTTCATGTCAGAAGTGAGATCTAAATATATACCAATTTTTCATAATTGTAGCTATCAATTAAATAGCACAAAATATCTCAGTTATGAGGGATAACTCCTCAACTATACACTAATGAGAATTATATGAGCAAATCATACAGACTACAGACATACTTTAATAATTACATACAGTCCCCTGCCTGGTGGATATATAACGTGTGTTAATCTTATTTAATTCTCTCACTATGACTGGCCCGAGGAACTTTTACTTTGATTTCCATGGAGGTATCTAGGGCCTCATCCTGCACATGAGATTCCTGTTGAAGTTAAGCAGGATGGGGCAAAATGACATTATGTTTATAAATGTTGCCACCACAATTCTACTATGGAGCTAAGATGATGGTCTTGTAGTTCCATTCACGTACAGTTCCTGGCTGTCACGTTTCCTCCCCCACTCTGAACTCTAGGGTACAGATGTGGGGACCTGCATGAAAACCTCCTAAGCTTACTTTTACCAGCTTAGGTTAAAACTTCCCCAAGGTACAAATTAATTTTATCCTTTGTCCTTGGAATATCCACTGCCACCACCAAACTCTAACTGGGTTTACTGGGAAATGTAGTTTGGACACGTCTTTCCCCCCAAAATCCTCCCAACCCTTGCACTCCACTTCCTGGGAAAGGTTTGGTAAAAATCCTCACCAATTTGCATAGGTGACCACAGACCCAAACCCTTGGATCTGAGAACAATGAAAAAGCATTCAGTTTTCTTACAAGAAGACTTTTAATAGAAATAGAAGTAAACAGAAGTAAAGAAATCACCTCTGTAAAATCAGGATGGTAGATACCTTAGAGGGTAATTAGATTAAAAACATAGAGAATGCCTCTAGGCAAAACCTGAATTTACAGAAAAGACACACAGACAGAAATAGTCATTTTATTCAGCACAATTCTTTTCTCAGCCATTTAAAGAAATCATAATCTAACACATACCTAGCTAGATTACTTACTAAAAGTTCTAAGATTCCATTCCTGGTCTAACCCCGGCAAAAGCAGCATATAGACAGACACAGACCCTTTATTTCTCTCCCTCCTCCCAGCTTTTGAAAGTATCTTGTCTCCTCATTGGTCATTTTGGTCAGGTGTCAGCGAGGTTACCTTTAGCTTCTTAACCCTTTACAGGTGAGAGGATTTTTCCTCTGGCCAGGAGGGATTTTAAAGGGGTTTATCCTTCCCTTTATATTTATGACACTGGCATTACTACAAACTTCCTGTATGACCTGGGGCAAGTCAATCAGGACCAAATTTTCAAAGGTACTTAAGTGCCTAAAAATGCAAATAGCTGCTTAATGGGATTTTAAAAAGTACCTAAACAGATTAGACCCAGATCTTCAAAGGTAATTAGGCACCTAACTCCCATTACTTTTGAGGATCTGGCTCTTAGTACATAACTTGTACAGTCTAAAGAAGAGTGTGAAGAAAATTCAAACTGTTCTTGAATTATACAAATTTTAAAATTACCCCATCTGAAAAAAATAACACACCTTAAAATGTGTTCCACTTGTAATAAATAGCTTGTTTCCAGGCATTCAAAATGTTCATAGGGTCAAATTTTCTTGAAAATGTGTGGGTCAGCTATATTTGAAGAAATTATGTTGCAATTAAGCAGTTATTAAATTTTTTGTTGTAGATAGTTTTGGGTCCAACCTGTCTCCCATTGATTTCAGTGGGAGCTTTTTTAGCCATTGACTTCAGTAGCTGTTGCGTGTGCTCACGATGGCTGAAAAATCAGGGCCCTGTTATGAAGGTGATTAAATAAGGATTTATGAGTCTAACTTTAGGCATCCATACTTGAAAATTTTGATCATTTCTTTTTCAGATAGGCTAATCAAAGCACAGCAAAGTGCTAGGACTTGGCAGGAAAGCATAGTGGCCTACTGCATTAGGAAGGGACTGCAGAACCAAGAAGATGTATTTGTGTCTTGGGTCTGATACTTATTTGCACTGTAGAACAAGAATATGTATACTAGCCTTGGGTTTGCTACTTTTGTACACTTTGACCAACCTTTGGAGTGAGAGCAGGCTGTAAGGCCCATGCATGCCTGGCTAAATTTAACTGTCTATGGAATGTGAACATGATGTCAAGTGTGCATTGAATGATGCAGAGCTCCACAGGAGCTTACTAGTTTTGCTAGCACCATTTGCACTTAATCGATCTGATTATCCAGAGCATCTCATCCATTTAAAATTTGCCTACACAAAAAAGAAAGTGAAAAAAATATATATATGAGGTAATTTCCAAACCGAAACACTCTGTTAAAAAAAAGCTAATATTGATAAGTGGTAACAATGTATTTACCTATCACATCATTTACAAAACTCAAGCTCACAAATGCAAAGAAATAAATAGTGATGACTACACAATAACTAAACACTTGGGCCAGCTCCTCAGCGAGTGTTGGTTGGCATAGGTATATTGATTATATCTATTTACATCAGCTGAGGTTCTGGCTTAAATGATTAGGGAAGTTAATTTGGAAGCCTTTGCTAATATGTACACTGGCTGATGGTTAAAAGATTAAGAAATGGTCAATATCCTAACCGATGATTACCTGTACCATCAAGAGAGTTTATATGATTTTTGAGCCATATACAATCAATTGTATAATGTCCTCGTGTTGTGTTTGCTCACTAATTCCTTTGAGCTTGATAGTATGACAGCATCTATTTAGTACTTTCTTTTAAATCTTATATTGCCTATTTCTATGTGATTTGTCTTTCAGTGTGATGATTTCCTTGTTGCTGATCGTGTATCCTGTTTGGGGAGTGTTGACTTTTTTTTTTAAGGGTCTGTATTATTCTCTGAAGACTAACACCAGGTTTGGTTATTCAACACTTTTTCACATTAGTGCATGTTTGCAAATACATTGGGGTCATGATCACACAGCTCATAAACACACACATACAACTCTAGGTATTAGGGGATTTCTACACATAAGCTCATTACACCCAAATGTAAATCACACTTCTGTGCAAGCCTATTTAAAAATGTGATTCATGTACAGAGAGAGACAAGGGCAGGTAAAATATACCCCAAATCTCTTATTTCCATTCTGTACAATCCTGATCAATTCTGAGGACACTCAGGCAAGCATGGACCTTTGCAAACCAATGGCTCTTCTGTCTCAAAGCCACTTAGGTGCTTCTGGAAATCCCACTCTATTTGCATTTACTTTTTTTTAAACCGTATTTCTTCTATAAAGTTGTGACTTCTGTGCACTGATATCCATGATGCAATAAACGTCTAGGAATTGTTCTTATAGCTCATCATAAAGCCTTCATTGCTATAATTGACACAAAACATAGCATATGTTAAAAAATTAGCAAGCTAGTGTTTCTTCTACCAGTGTAAGGAAATAGTGTCTCCTGAAAATACTGGTGCTCATTTTTGACAAGGTAACATTTTACATTGAAATGTGAAACCCTGGCACCTTGTGATCTGTACAGCTGAGCTGAGAGGGATTTTCTTTTTGTATGAACTATGTCAGACAAGTCTGTTTTTCTGTTTTCAGGTCAGATAGTAATGACAAGTTATATCTTCTTTGGAAACAATTTAGGGCCTGATTTTATCTTTAATTCTAAATCTTAAAAACATCCCAAATTAAGAACAATAATAAAAAAACTGCTCCATTTTCTTTAAATGAACAGATGAAGCCAAGGGGTATTTAAATTAAGTTATTTAAATTACATATGGATTTCTATAGTAGGCATCACCACTGAATCTGTCACACTGTTTCAGAGGTCATATTTCTCTACTGTTATTGTTTTGCATAGACCTAATCAGTTTAATGATAGTACTACACCCCCCCCACACACAAGGCTTTGCAGTACTGAAGCAAAAGGCCTGTGAGAAACAACCTATGGCACTGCTCCAAGTAGGGGGTACTGCAGAGCTACACCATCACATGGGAAACTTGGGGATAAATTTTGCCTCAGGGAGGTACAATCCCTCCACGCGCACTGCAATGAAAAGGGTGACTGTACAAGATGATGCAATATACTCTGCTCAGACTGCACTTTAGGCCAGTGTGGAAAGGGTAAGATAGGCCCTTGGGACAAGCCTGCAGAGGGTAGGGTCTTTGTTCCACCCCGCTACATATCTGCGTAAGGGTCAGTCACTATTTGGCACTGAACGAGGACTGCAGATATGGACCTTCAGAAGGTGTTTTATTCATGGAGAAGTTAATAGTCAAAAAGTAGGGGTCATTGAGTTCTTTTTCATTGTTTTCATCACACATTTTTCTTGAAGACACATTATTATTATATATTGTGTATCCTGTATCCAAAATTCACTGGACAACCTGCAGAAAATTATGAAAATAAATAGAGATCTAAGGCCCCAGTCCTGTAACTGCCAGTGGTGTGGAGGGGTTCAGCACATGTAGGACTAGGGGCTAAGACCTTAACCCTGGAAAAGACACAGGTCCCTGGCATGAGTGGCAGATATCACCGGCTGGGGGAGGCTAAGACCACCCAAACAGCCCAGTGTGGCCGCACCTACTCTCCACCCCCAGACCTCTTCCATCTTCATGTTCTTTCCCACGCTTGGGTCTAGGGTGGCCTGCGGCTGGGATTTGGGGTGTCCAGGGCTGGTGTTCATACTGCCTGGTGCTCCAGGGCTGGGGGCACTGGGGCCATGCCATCTGCCCAGCACTCTGGGGCTGGGGGTGCTGGGGCCAGAGGCATTGGGGCCATGCCACCTGCCTGGTATTCTGGGGCTGAGGGCACTTGGGCAGCCTGGGGCTGGAGGGCCAGCAGTCATGGTGCGAGTACTCTGGGCTCCAGGGGGGTAGGGAGGGGCCTCGGGCACAAGGGGTGGGGCCAGGGGCTAGCCTCTCCCAACTGGCAGTTCATGTGTCCCTCGTGGTTCCTGGTACTTGCAAAAGGTTCCATTGAACTTAGTAGGACTCCAAGAGGGACAAAAGGGCGATGCAGTGAATACCACTGACTATTTGGGGCCTCAGCAGAAAACAGATGAAGATAGGGAAGGATAAGATGCAACAGCAAGTAGTGTTGAACAGAGAAATCAGTATGCATCTTATTAATTACGTGATTTTATCCAGAGTTTATTTTCATCTGTATTTTTTCTTTCAGAAGAAAACTAGATTTTCTATACCTTTCGAGGTAAAGGAGGAGGATTGGGGAATCATAGTAGAAATTCATTTAGTTTGCTTTTCAGGGAATTCTGCAAGCATGCAGATCTTGCTATCAGCTAGGAAAATGGTTGAAGTGCAATCTTCCATTCCTCATCCAACCAAAACTTCCACTGGTGTCATTGGAAATTTTGGGTGGGCGGGCAAGTAATATATAATCAGATGAGTGGTTTGATCATTACACCTTACATATTTGATTGTGTATTTTTTCTTTATTCTACATATATTTTTACTGCCTAATGAAAAAATACAGCAATTATTTAGTGTCCAGAAATAATATCTGTAAATTTCTATAAATGGTAAGTGAAGACTGGACAGACAAGTGGATAAAAGTGCCAAATTCATATTTCAAAGCTAGAATATTAACTTCTAATCCTTTTTAAAGTTGTATTTTTATTAAAATTTATATGG
Source organism: Eretmochelys imbricata (assembly GCF_965152235.1). Taxonomy (NCBI): domain Eukaryota; kingdom Metazoa; phylum Chordata; order Testudines; family Cheloniidae; genus Eretmochelys; species Eretmochelys imbricata. The sequence goes on from NC_135572.1 coordinate 127,687,453, forward strand.
CCATTTCCCCAGCAGGGAGTCACAGGAAATAACTCCAGGAGGGAAAGGGGGGCAGGGGAGCTTGGCGGGCTGCAGGAAATAACCCGTGTTTGAGACCCCTGATTTAGACAATGGCACAGAGAGTACACTAATAAAGTTTGTGGATGATACCAAGCTGCAAGGGGTTGCAAGTGCTTTGGAGGATAGGATTAAAATTCAGTGATCTGGACAAACTGGAGAAATGGTCTGAAGTAAAAATAGGATGAAATTCATTAAGGACAAATGCAAAGTACTCCACTTAAGAAGGAACAATAAGTTGCACACATACACAATGGGAAATGACTGCCTCCGAAGGAGTACTGCAGAAAGGGATCTGGGGGTCATAGCGGATCGCAGCTAAATATGAGTCAACAGTGTAACACTGTTGCAAAAAAAGCAAACATAATTCTGGGATGTATTAGCAGGAGTGCTATAAGCAAGACATGAGGAGTAATTCTTCCACTCTACTCTGCACTGATTAGGCCTCAGCTAGAGTATTGTGTCCACTTCTGGGTGCCACATTTCAGATGTGGACAAATTGGAAAAAGTCCAGAGAAGAGCAACAAAAATGATTAAAGGTCTAGAAAACATGATCTATGTGGGAAGACGGAAAACATTGGGTTTGTTTAGTCTGGAGAAAAGAAGACTGAGAGGGGACATGGTAACAATTTTCAAGTACATAAAAGATAGTTATAAGGAGGAGGGGAAAAAATTGTTCTCCTTAACCTCTGTGGATAGGACGAGGAGCAAGGGGCTTAAATTACAGAAAGGGTGGTTTATGTTGGACATTGGGAAAAACTTTCTGTCATGGCAGTTAAGCACTGGAATAAATTGCCTAGGGAGGCTGTGGAAGCTCCATTATTGGAGATGTTAAAGAGCATGTTAGACAAATACCAGTCAGGGATGGTCTAGATCAGGGGTCAGCAACCTTCGGCATGTGGCCCACCAGGGTAATCCGCTGGCGGGCTGTGAGACATTTTGTTTACATTGATTGTCCACAGGCACGGCCCCCCCGCAGCTTCCCGTGGCCATGGTTCACCGTTCCCGGCCAACGTGAGCTGCAGGAAGTGGCGGCCTGCACATCCCTGCTTCCCGCAGCTCCCATTGGCTGGGAATGGTAAACCGCGGCCACTGGGAGCTGCGGGGGGAGGCGGCGGGGAGGAGGGGGGTGGAAGATGCCTGTAGATGGTCAATGTAAACAAAATGTCTCGCAGCCCACCAGTGGATTACCCTGATGGGCCGCTAGCTGAAGGTTGCCAACCCCTGGTCTAGATAATACTTCGTCCTGCCATGAGTGCAGGGCACTGGACTAGATAACTTCTCTAGGTCCCTTCCAGGCCTATGAGTCTATGATTGTATTGTTACAGTCATGCAGGGTCAAACAGCAGCAGGCCATACGAACAATTTCAGCAGAAAGCTCATTCCCAAAGGATTTCCTTCAGAAAACTCAAGAGGTTTGACTAATTTGAGAACCTTAAATCTCATTCACCAAATAACATAAGACCACCTCAAACTACCAAGACACATGCATATATTGGAGCTGGTCAAAATTTTCCAAATTTTTATTTTGTTACTTTTTTTAATCTACATTTAAAAATTTGACAAAAAAGGGATATTTAAATATTTGCATTATCCACCCCCTGCAAAGTTTTGACCATTAACTTTAAAAGATCAAAACTATAAAATTCTCCTAAACATTTAAATCATGAGCCACAGGTTGTGTGTGTGAAATTTGGAAGCATTCACCAACTCATGAAATGGTATTGATTTAGAAATATAATCACATATATTAGAATCAGAGAGTTTTAGGCCAGAAGGGACCATCAGATCATCTAATCTAAACTCCTATATATCACTGGCCACCAACTCCATCCAGCACCCACACAATGCACCCAACAACCAAAATTACACCAAAGCATTACAGCCCACAAGAGACTAGACTATTATGTGCCACAGGAAGAGAATAGGAGGGACTGAGGTGCAGCAATCCCTGAGGCCCTCACAATGAGAGGGAAATGATTAAGTGAGATAAACCCAGCTAATTCTGGAAAGTGACCTACACCCACATGCTGCATAGGAAGGAACCCCAACCCCCAAGGTCACTGTCAATTGGACATGGGGAAAAATTCCTTCCCAACCCCATATATGGCAATCAGTTAGATCCTGAGCATGTGAGCAAGAACCCGCCAGCCAAGCACCTAAAAGAGAGAGAATGCTTAGTGCTACATCAGAGTTCTGGCCCATCCAACCCAATGTCCTATCTCCAGCTGTGGCCATTCCTGATAATTCATTGTAAGGAGATAACAGAGACCAAACCAAACCCAGAGTTCATTTGGGTTGTGAGGAAGGAAATCCCTGATGGCTGGCTGAAACTGTGACCTTTAAGAACATAAGACATAAATCGGAAGTGAGCTATAGGGTTGTTGACCCTTGCCCCCCCACCATCACAAACACCCCCATCATACATTCACACTCATAAAAATGTCCATCTCTCTCAAAGTTAATTTATTTTCTCCCACACCAACTATTTGGAGGCTGTGCCAGAACCTCACTCCTCTGATGGCTTGAAACCTTCTAATTTCCAGACTGAATTTGTTCAGAGCCAGTTTTTATCCATTTGTTCTTGTGTGAACTCTGTCCTTTAGCTTAAATAGCTCTTCACCATCCCTGGTATTTACCCCCCCTAATGTATTTATGTATATCCCCTCTCAGTCATCTTTTTGCTAAATTAAACAAGCCAATCTCTTCCAATCTCCTTTCATAAAATAGGACCTCCATTCCCCTGATCATCATAGTAGTGCTTCTCTGCACCTTTTCCAGTTTTAATTCATCTTTCTTCAACATGGAATCTTACCAATGCCTAGTACAATGGCATTCATACTTCACCACCTCTACTGGAAATGCCTTACCTGATACATTCTAGGATCATATTTGTCTTTTTCACAACTGCATAATATTGGTGGCTCCTAGTCATCATGTGAACAGTCCACACACCCAGGTCTCTCCTCTCTTCTGTTGCTTCCAACTGATAAGCTCCCAGCTTGTTGGAGAAATTGTTATTATTAGACCCTAAATGCATGACCTTGCACTTTGTACTATTCAATTTCATCCCATTTCTATTCCTCCAGACTTCAAGTTCATCCAGATCTTCCTGCATAATATTCCAATCCCCCTCCATGTGGATGATGCATTTCAACTTTGTATCATTAGCAAATGTCATTGGCACACTCCTACTTTTTGTGCCAAGGTCATTAATAAAAATATTACTAAGACTGTTCCCAAGACTGATCCACTAATAACCTTCCTCCAGTCCAATAATTCATCTTTCAGCAGAACCTGTTGCCTTCTCCCTTTTAGTCAGTTCTTTATCAGCCTTACATTTCTTGTACTGATCCCCATCTTCCCTAAGAATCCCATGCACTGCTACAGACTAGGGACCGAATGGCTAGGCAGAAGTTCTGCAGAAAAGGACGTAGGGTTTACAGGGGACGAGAGGCTGGATATGAGTCAACAGTGTGCCCTTGTTGCCAAGAAGGCTAACGGTATTTTGGGCTGTATTAGTAGGAGCATTGCCAGCAGATTGAGCGACGTGATCATTCCCCTCTATTTGACATGGTGAGGCCTCATCTGGAGTACTGTGTCCAGTTTTGGGCCCCACACTACAAGAAGGATGTGGAAAAACTGGAAAGAGTCCAGCGGAGTACAACAAAAATGATTAGGGGGCTGGAGCACATGACTTATGAGGAAAGGCTGAGGAAACTAGGATTACTTAGTCTGCAGAAGAGAAGAATGAGGGGGATTGATATCTGCTTTTAAATGCCTGAAAGGGGGTTCCAAAGAAGATGGATCTAGACTGTTCTCAGTGGTAGCAGATGACAGAACAAGGAGTAATGGTCTCAAGTTGCAGTGGGGGAAGTTTAGGTTGGACATTAGGAAAAACTTTTTCACTAGGAGGGTGGTGAAGCACTGGAATGGGTTACCTAGGGAGGTGGTGGAATCTCCTTCCTTTGAGGTTTTTAAGGTCAGGCTTGACAAAGCCCTGGCTGGGATGATTTAGTTGGGGACTTGTCCTGCTTTGAGCAGGGGGTTGGACTAGATGACTTCCTGAGGTCCCTTCCAACCCTGATATTCTATGATTCTAATTTAACTAATAAGTTTCCATGCAGTACTGTGTCAAATGCTTTGCTGAAGTCCAAGTAGATTAAATAACTGCACTTCCCTTATCTAAAAATATCAGTTATTTTCTCAAAGAAAAAAAATCAGGTTACTTTGGCACAGTCTAACCTTTGGTAAACCCTATTGCATTACACTCCCTTTACCAGTTACCTCATGAAATTAATTATTCTTTCCTTCACAATTTGTTCTAATACCACTGAAGTGAGACTAACAGGTCTATAATTACTCTGATCACTTCCCCCCCACCCCACACACTTTCTTAAAGATAGGTACAACGTTAACTATTCTCCAGTCATATGTAATTACTCTTGAACAGACAGAGTTATTGGAATTCCTTGCTACTGGACTAGCAATCTTATCTGCCAGTTCTTTCAGTAATCTGGGATGGAAATGTCCCTTCACTTCCCCAATTTGGGTACATTTAGCTCTTTACATTTGTCTTCCACCTCAAATGTGGCAATGTCCATATCCAATACTCATTTCTAACAAACAACCATACTGCCTTCACGCCCGCATTCCATATTATCATCCTTACTGAAAATTGATTAAAAGGATTCATTCTGTTTCTGGTCCATACCTATCTTATCTTTAATCTCCTTCTGCTCCTCACTGTATAGCGACCCAACTTCATCCTTCCTCTGTCTTTTTTTATTTATTTAACTAAAACCCATCACTATTTATTTAATTTGCTTGGCAAGATCTAATTCATCTTGACTTTTAGCAATTCTCACTTTATTCCTATGTTGTCTAACTTCCACGATGTTACTTTCTTTGTTAATCAATCCCTTTTTCCATTCCCTAAAGGGTCTCTGTTAACTCCTAATAACCTTTTGGAGGTAGTTATTCATCCAGTTGGGTCTGGGACCTTTCCTTATTTATTTTATTTCCTTGCTTGGGATGCAAATTTCAGATTGTTTTTGTATAGTTGATTTGAAGAAATTCCAAGCCTCCTCCATATTTAAGCTCTTGAGCTCTTCAATTCAGTTGACTTCAGTAACTAAATTCACTGAATTTCACAAAATCTGCCCTTAGGAAATCAAAAATTGTAGCTGATAACCTGGTATGGGTTATCCTTCCATTCCTACTCAGAGTCAACTTTTTACTTGCTGCTCTAATCGTGGTTGTGGTATTCAAAATCAGGGCAAATCAAATGGGGACATCACACTATTAAATAATCCCATATTTGATTCTGAGCAAAAGACTATGAACATGAAAACATATCTAAAAGATATGGAGATATGGATTCCATGTTAGCTGTTAGGAAACTGTAGCAGGACGGCTTGCCCCTTAATGGGTGTAGGTCTAGCCAGTCCTGATTACAGAATGAAGGACACCTGGGTTAAATCAGTTAATTCCCTATAAAGGGCAGCAGGTGGCTGCAGTGAAGGGGGTGGCTCAGGAAGCTGTGGCAGAGCCTGCAGAGAGCGATAAAAGGCTCCTGCAGGGAAGACCCTAAGACCAGGGGAGTTGCCGAAGGCAGGGGGGCCTGAGAGAGATCCTGTCCAAGCAGAGGAGAGAATGCAAAGGCCTCTGGCAGGAAGGCCTGGGTGGAGGAAGAGAAACCTTGTGCTGTGTGGTTTTAGAAATGGACTTTAGATATTTTGAGTTTTATCTGCAGTTTTATTTTACATTAATAAACCTAGTCCCCAGGAAGAGGTAGTTTTGACCAAGAAAAAGCCTAAAGGGAGGTTTTATTTGAACAGTCCAGGAAGGGAAAGTGAGGCAGGCTGCCTATAGCTTATGGTGTGTATGGGAGGCTGCCGGCAGGTTTCAGAAATGATATTCAGTAGGATGAAGATTATGTCTAACAATCTGTTATATTTTCTCATTTTACTTCAGTTTAATTATGTTGTCTTCAGCTAGCATTTGTCTGAATTACCATGAAAAAACATGAAAAAAAGTTGGTTGGAAAATATTTTTTATTATAAAATGTACAGTATACTGACCTTAACATTATAAAATACAGTAACGTATCAGAGTCTTGTAAAGACCAATAATTTATAAAATGAGACAAATCATTCTTGTTCTTTCTAGTCTCATAGTCTGGTTTAAAAATATATATAAAATATATAATGATTGAATTCAACTGGAGCATCCTTACTGGCTGGAAAAGGTTCATTCATTACAGTAACTAATGTCTGAATGTCCTTGATTAAAAATAGATCACTCTTATTTGCTAAATTAATTTTTGATCTGGAAGAGCGAATAGAAGAATTAATAGAAAGGTTAGTAATCATATTCTATAAGGCTAGGTTATGAAATGCACTGCAGGGGATAAAAAAACGGATGTCTTTCTTAAAAAATAATAAAGCACTTTTATCACTGTAGCTCATTTATTACAGTTAATACTTCTTTGGTATTTTTAAAGTGCTTGTTAAGCCAAGGCATAGCTCTGGAATATCAACAGGTATGTGTACAGTACATTAGGTCTCAGGTGCTGTGGAATGCCATGAGAAATTACGTTACATCATGTAAACAATTGTGTTAGCCCCCGCATTTAAGTATTTTTGTTGCCTCTTTCTGCTGCAGGATCATGGTCATTACGAAAGCAGTGATGTACTGCTCATGAAAATGAGAATTAAAATCCCACTTTTGTGCCCTCAGTATCCCTGGCTTTGCTTACAAACAGTACTTTTCTGCTGCACTTGCTTGGCAGTGACTGGGCATTTGTGTCTAGTCAAAGGAGTTTGTTTGAATGTTAGAATATGTGAATATAAGTTGTTTTTGAATCACTGCCCAGTATATTTTTAGCAGTGCATTTGTAAAAGCCTGCATCCCTTTGTGTAGATTGCTGGATGATTAATGACCCCTGAGGGTGAAGGAATTTGTTTCCATACAGACGGGACTGAGCTCCTGTTGTCAGATGCGATTTGTCTGGGAGCTCCCATGTTATTTCTGCTTTAGGAATCCCAATGGCCATGCAGTTCAGCTTAACTGCATTGCCAGGCCTGGTGTAGATGACTGGTGCTGGCTCACTGGTGATCCGGGGCGGATAGGCTATCACTATGACTGGGACATTCATAACAGAGGTGCCATACTCTGTCACTGCCTTGCACAGGTAGGTGCCCCTGTCAAATACAGAGGCATCGCGCACAGTGAGCGAGCCGTTCTCTAGGAGGGAGAAGCGACCTATGGCTTGAGGGCCATCTAGTACCATCCCATTGGGCAGTGTCCAGGAAATGTGTGCCCGGGGGTTCGGCTGGGTGATGCAGTGGAGCTGCAAAGTCTCTCCATTGATAATGCTCACCAAGTTCTTGTACTGGTTGCTGATTTCTGGCTTGAGACCCACCTTCAGGAAGATCACCCTCTCTGCATAGCCACCTGGGTTCCTGGCTGTGCAGCGATAAGTCCCAGCATCCACTGCGGAGAGGCCACTGATGTGCAATTTCCCATCCCTCTTGTGGTAGAATCTCTGCAAGTGGCTGCCGCTCTGCAGCTCAGTGCCATTGGGAAGGATCCAAGATGTGCTGGGTTCAGGGTTCCCGTGCACTGAGCAGTTCAGATTGATACTGTGACCAGCTGTGGCAGTGATCCTTTCACTGACTGGGTCCCTGAAGGTGGGTTTCTCCAGATGATCTGTGACCAGGAGCTGCACAATCAGCCTAGCCTCTCCCCCTTCATTTCTCCCGATGCACACTAGCTGCACTGAGTCTGTTTGCCTCACCCCCCTGATGTCCAGGGTGCCATTGCGGTGCACAGTAATTCTGTTCCCATAGTAGGGAGAAGGCAGGATCACTCCTTCTGGGAAAGCCCATAGGATCCGCGGAGTAGGTATGCCTTCAGCTTTACAGTCAATAAGTTTCCGGCTCTCCCTCACGGCTGTCTCTCTCACAGATGTGATCGGGTTGGGGTGCCCATTGATTCTGGGAGACTGAACATTGACTTGAATCCAGACTATTTTCCTGTCTTCCCCAGCACTGTTCCGCACCACACAAGTATAATTGCCGCTGTCAGATCTCTGGGCCTTTTGGATGAGGAGGGTGCCATCCCCATACACTTGATATTTGTCAGACAGGAGAGGAATGGGCCTGTTGGTTGGAGAGAGCCATATCACCCTAGGGGTAGGCTCGCCTTTGGCTTCGCAAGCCACAGTGACCACGTCTCCATAGGGTACATTAATAACAGAGTAGGTTTTGTTTCTGATGGTTGCAGGCTCAGCCACCACTTTGACTCGTATTCTCATCTCATCCTTCCCAATTTGGTTCTCAGCATAACAGGTGTAGTCCCCTTCCTCTCTCAGCCCCACATCATTGAAGTACAGTGTCCCATTGTTAAAGACCACGTATCTCTTTGCTCGGTTTCCACTGTCGTCTGACTGCATGAAAGTGTTTATCATGCTGCCATCCGGGAGGCCCCAGGAGATCTCGGGGTTTGGCAGACCGGTGGCTACACAGTCAACTTTCAAGTCCCCGCCATACATAACCTTGTGGTTATTCTCATTCTTGTGTTCTATTTTGGCAGGTCTCATCATCACGTTCACTTTGAGAACTACATAGTCCTCTCCGATCTTATTGCGGGCCATACACAGATAGTCTCCTGCATCCTTATCTGTGACTGCATGGACAACCAAAGTCCCGTTGCCAAACACCTTGATTCTAGTCTCCAAGCTAATTTGGGGAAAGAAAAGAGAATGCGATATGAGCTGCAAAATCAGTTTTCATTATTTTATTATTTACTGTAACTCACGGAAAAACCCATTAAAAATAGCAGTGTTGCTACAGCTAGGTAACTAGAATGTACTAGAAATTTTAACAGTTTTTTTCACCGGAAAGAAAATACAAAAATAATTCTGTTCAGTTGCAACTAAACAGTTGTTCTCTGAACTTAAATTGACCCATCTGCTGAGTTAAGGATTTTTGATTCATTCTATTACTCTTTTAATGTGGAGTGCATCTACCATACTCTGTAATATTCAGACATGGTAACACTGAACATTAATTTATATATACGTGCATCTACATACCATAACTATGGGGAGAATGGAATGCTATACTCAAGTCAATTATGAACCAAAATGTGTTACTTCCTACAGATTCCCATACAACATTTTTAAACTTTCAGAATAATTTTGAGTAAATTTTTAACAGAGTTATATATTTATACACAAAATTAAATCACCTTATAATGGATCTCATGACGGCTAAAGGGAGGAGGGAATTATTGTTACACAAATTATACAAAATGCCATTTTGTTGCTATAGCTAAAAGGTATAAAAATGTACTGTGGATAATACTCACAGCCTGCCCAAATATTAAATAAGTCAACATGAAATAAACCATGATGAACTTGTTCATTAATCAGGAATGCTGTTGGCAAATAATCTGGCATTATCAGGCAGCAAGCATGTTGTTAATTGCAAAATATCTCTTGTCACTCTGTCTATGGACCTCAGTGAATGATTGAGTGGCATTTTACATATCTGTGTGAAAAATTTATGTTTTGGGGAAAACATATCAGTGGTATTGATTGCAAATTGTGAGACTGATTATTATAGTGGTAGTGTGATTTGATTTCAAGAGCATTAGAGATCGATTTCTCTCATAAGAACCTACGTAGAGTTGTATTTGCACAGATCTATTTACAAGCCATTATTAATGCTGGAATGACTGTACTTATTTAAATAAATAATTGTAGGGGGTTTCATTTCTTCAGCACTGAAATTATGCTAAGGTCATTTCTGGCCAATGGGTCAAATAGACAAAATTTAATGGCTCACACTAGAATGGGGCTCATCTGATTGGGGGCTGGGGAGGGGGAAGGAGCAGAGCAGAACAGGAAAATGAAGTAAATGAAGTCAGCGTATACACCTCCCACCATGTAATGTTCAGAGATCCAGAGTAGCCAATTGGTTGGGATACTCATTTCGGATGTAAAGGACCCAGGATGAAATCTCTGTTCTCCCTGATTCACATCAGGGGCTTGAAGATGGGTCTGCCATGTGAGTGTCCTGCATAGAGTCATTCTCTCTCTCTCTGGTTCAATGAATAGTTATTTATTCATACAAAGTGGAAAGGCGAGTAAGAGACTGACTCTATTGGCTGGTGGTTAGGACACTTGCCTGAGATGTTCCTGCACTGCATGATCTGGAGAAGGGACTCAAACTGGAATCTTCCCCCCTCCCAGTGAGTGCTCCAAACATTGGGTACTGGCTAACCTGGGGTGGGTTTCTCTCCTATTTTTTTTGCAAAAAAATTCAAAAGGTCGCATTTTTGTTCCATAGCAAAATGAAAATAACTTCCAAAACTCCAAAATTTTAAATGACATGCTTGTTTTCCAGCTAGACCTAAGTATTTGTGCAAATGTAAGAATTAGTGTAATAGATATATATGAACTGATTTACAGAAGTTCTGAGCATCCACGGTTCCTTTCGAGCTTGACCGAAGTTATGGGTGCTCAGCTAGCCCATACATTTTCATGTGTACCAAACTAGACATTTTCAGTGATTTTTAATCCTATCATTACACCATATATTTTAAAAACCAGGAAAAATTACTAGTTTTGTAAAGATGTACCTAGTTTTAACCTCCGATTTATTTTTTCCTGAACCTGGAATATATTTTAAATAATATTACATTATAATATTTGGGAAAGATCTATATTTTTCATAAGGGAGTTAACAATGTTCCATTTAGTCTGTCGTAATCTTGTACAACAGTGACACAATGGATTCCCCCACAAAGAACCATTTCATAACAGTCCCCCCCCCGAAACAATCAGTCTCTCATTTCCCAAGAGGAAGGACTTTTCTTTGACAGACAGGTGTCTATTCAGTACTAGGCAAATTCCAGGTATGCAATTAGACGGCACTGAAATGCTGTATGACCCCAAAGAAACCTATATCACAAATTCACAGTCCATTTTGCTCAATTTCACAGTCATAGGATTTTAAAAATTGTAAAATTCATGATATGAGCTATTTAAATCTGAAATTTCATGGTGTTGTAATTGTAGGGGTCCTGACCCAAATGGGAGTTGCGTGGGGGTTGCAAGGTTATTGTAGGGGGGTTGCAGTACTATGACCCTTACTTCTGCGCTGCTGCTGGCAGTGGCGCTGTCATCAGAGCTGGGTAGCCGGAGAGCGAGGAGCCCAGCTCTGAAGGCAGAGCCGTTGCCAGGAGTTGCCACCCTTACCTCAGTGCTGCTGCCTTCATCGTTGGGCCCTTGGATAGCAGCCACCATTCTCCAGCTGCCCAGCTCGGAAGGCAGCAGCGCAGAAGTGAGGGTGGCGTGGTGTGGTGTGGCCACTCTTACTTCTGCCCTGCTGCTGGCAGGGCGCTGCCTTCGGAGCTGGGCACCTGGCCAACAGCCACTGCTCTCCGGCCACCCAGCTCTGAAGACAGCGCATAAGTAAGGGTGGCAATACTGTAACTCCCCTGAAATAACCTTGCGACCCCCTGCAACTCCCTTTTGGGTCAGGACCCCCACTTTGAGGAACGCTGGTCTTCCCAGTGAAATATGTGTAGTATAAGGTAAAAGCACACAAAAGACCAAATTTCACAGCTGGGAGACCAGATTTCATGGTCCATGATGTGTTTTGCATGGCCACGAATTTGATAGGGCCCTAATCATAAATCTTTTACTGCTTGGCTCTTTACTACCCTGGCAGTGTGACTGTAATAGATTTAAATTGGATTTTTTCCCATTTTATTAGTGTCATTATTTTAAAATAGCTTTTGCTTTAGACTCTTCTATCAAATCAAGTCAATAACAACACTTCTCTTTATTTCAGTGGGCTTTGCACTAGCCTCATTGGAAAAATAATGTATGCAGGCCACAACAAATAGCAATCTACCTGTGCAGAGAATCAATCATCCTTTTAGAAGGCAGCCTCCATAATATCCAGGGCCAGGGATCCCCAGAAGCAGTGCAGTCCAGATGCAGGGTGCTGCCATAGGTTACATCTGTTCTCTGCGGAGAGCTCCAAGTGATCTTGGCATTTGATGACTGCTTCTTCACATACAGCTGAACCGTTCTCCTGGCTGCCCCCACCATGTTAGCAGCGATGCACTCATAGCTCCCACTGTCCTTGGGGGAGACGTTGCGTATGTAAAGGGTTCCATTGGGGAAGACAAATAAATTCCCATTGACAAACTGGGAGGGTCGGATCTGGGTGCCATCAAAGAGCACCCAGCGGATGCTAGGAAGGGGTGCTGCTTTGGCAGTGCAGTGAATGTGAATGTTGTGACCAAAGGACAAGGAAATATTCTCCTGTTTTTCCTGCTGGATGATTGGGGGTAATGCCGCAATGTGAAGCCTCACGGCTATGCTGTCCGCTCCTGCAGTGTTGCTAGCTATGCACTTGTACACTCCTCGGTCTGAAAACGTCACCTCCTTGATAGACAAAGTTCTATTTTCATGGAACATTATCCTGCTCTCAGAGCTGGTTACTGTCTGCAGTATCTTCCTGTCAGGTAAAATCCATGAAATATGTGGGCTTGGGATCCCTTTGGCCTGGCATTCCATTGCCACCGTGTCTCCAAAATAAACAGTGGCATCTCGGTAGCGGGAAACTAACATTTTGGGCTGCTGGGCTGTCACTGTCAACAGGACAATCATTTTATCGACACCATACAGGTTCTGAGCAGTGCACAAGTACTGCCCACGATCCTGGAGTTGAACATTTCGGATAATGAATGTTCCATTTTTCAAGACTTCAAACCGTTGTATCCTTGTGTTTGCTGTCATCAGAGATCCTGGGAGGATAGACGAAAGAAAGAAAATTGGAGAGTTTGTTCTTAAGACAGACAACATTGCACTGAAAGACATTTATGGAAACTTCTCTACTTATTGCATATTAACAATAATGAAGTAGAATCTAGGAGTGAAGATGAATGGGGAGAACAGACTCCTCAGTTAAGAATGATCTACATGGGCAAGATCTGATATATGCCTTCTGATATACTCCTGTGGCTGGAGTTTTTGTTGTCAAAACTAATCATCCAAAAAGTCCAAGACTTAAAAACAGTGGGAAAATGTTCTCAGAGTACAATACACTCTTAATGCTTTGGGGTGTCAATTAACCTCTCACATGATTTCCAGGAACATTTTACTGATATACCTAGACATATAACAAAGAATTCTGAAACACTCTCCTAACTAATCAGTGCCCCTAGGCTCCTCTAGCATAAATTCCAGCCTAGGAGAACATGCACACTTGGACGCCAGGATCTCTTAAAGACATTTCCCTCCTCCCCCTGCATTTTACATTTTTTAGTGGGGGTAACTTTGGATGGTAAAAAATATAGTGCATTGATAGCCTGATCCAAAGGGCAATGAAGCACTGATTTTGGATCAGGTCCTTAGAGTACCTTTTAGCAAAAGACCTAAAGGTCATTTTTATTTGAGAGTAGCAGACAGTGGAGGTTTTTCTCATATCCACATGCAGAAATGGGTAGCCTTAAAAAAGACTAAAATATTATAGTGGTCCAAACTATTAACATGGATAAAAGTGTTATATTGTGTTTTGAATCATTACTGTACAGTACTATTGTATTTTTTTAAATATGGAAGTTACTGTATGTGTCCCCTTTTACAGCTATATGGGAGATCAAATGTTTAACTAACTTACCTGTAGAGACTTTTGTCCAAGTAACAAAGGGCTTGGGTTCTCCTCCTGCATCACATGGGATAACAACATCTGTTTCAGCAAGGATGGATAAGCTCTGAGGACCTTTTGTGGTAATTTTAGGTCTTTCACCATGTGCCCTGAAGTTAGTTGAAGGTTGAATAACACTAGAATTATTTGGCATAATTCCTCCCAGTTTAGGCACAGATGGGACTTTTTGATTATTATAAAGGACACTTCTGAAGGACTGAATGTCAGAGGATATTTGAGGTCTAATGCTTTGAGAGATGAATGATGGAAGAGTGCTCTTCAAAGCAGTTGTGGCTGGTGGTGTGGTACTTGAGGTGTGGAACAATGGAGCTACTGGAACAGCTGTGGCCTTTAGAACAGTGCCTCGTATTGTAATCCCAGCAGATGAGACTTGGATGGCTTTCTTCGCATTTGTATTTACTGGGGCAAGTGGACTAGGCACCACTGGTTTAGGATTCACTCCTAAGTGTGAAAATGTTCTGGTTCTATTAAAGACAAAGGAGATTCCAGGGTTGGGGTAATATGGGATTCCTTGACTCGGTAGTCTCCCAGCTGTGCCTCTGTTATCAGGAATATAGTTGTTGCCAAAAACTCTTGAGTGAACATTGTATCTGTTTTGTCCCTGATTGCCAAATCTACCTGGAGCAAGTGGGATAGGTCTGTATAATGGAGTGGCTGTCGTCGTAGTGGTTGGCTCTGTTTGAGGAGCATAGGTTTTTCTGTCCTGTGTTGTGTGTGCGGCATATGCTGTTATCTCTGGTTTGTTGGTATAATGGAGGGGCTGGTGAGTTATAAAATGATGAAATGAGCCTTGTATCATGAGATATGGTGGCCTCTTTGTCCCCCTCACTGGAATATGCTTTGGAGGTGCTACAGCCGGTTGCTGGTTAAAGATTGGTACCATTCCCGCTGACTGATGGGGAAAGTTTGGATTTAACAATAAACTACTGTTAGACCTAATGAGACCAAATGTCTCTTTAAATTGCTCTTGTTTGTGTTGTGCTTTAATCCTGTTTTGGTTTGAATGAGATGTGGAAAATACATCTTTGTTTTGTCTTGTGCTGTATGTGATTGTTGTAGCATCAATTTCAAATCCTTTGGCCTCTGAAAATCTTACTTGATTGAATGTGGTATTTTGCTTGGTAGAAGAATGAATAGACAAATGTAAAGTGCTTGAAACTGATGGGGGAGGAGTGCCAGGTTTTGTAAATGGAACAAAGTCAACGGTTGCAACTGGAGATTCAGGGTTTTCAGTTGTGTATATAGCAATTTGATCATGATCAAATGCATGAGGTTTGGTTTCCTTCTTGTCCCAGGAAGATGATACTGTTTTTGTCCAAATTTGTACAGGAACAATAATTGGTTTCTTGTTTTCTGTAGGTGTGAAAGGTTGAGATCTTGTTGTGCTGAAGGGAAAGGATACAGTCATAATTTCTCTTTGCTGAGGTGGTGTGGTTACTGTAGCTGTTTTTAAAGATTTTGAAGGCTTCTGAAGTTCATCTGAAATTGACAGGTCCTTAAAACTTTCCGCTGTGCCAACAGGAGCACTCGAGTGCAGCACAGTGGGAGGTATTGGCTGAGATACTCTTGGGCTGATTCCATTCTCTCCAACTTTTGATCCAAGAGGAGTGGAATCTTCTTGAAATTCCGGAGTCACTGAATAACCAGGGCTAAGCAGGCTATTAATGTACTCAGTGGAGACTGAATCACTTGTTTTTTGTGCCTTACCACCTGTAACTTCATAACTTGTTTTAATGACATTTTCTTCAGACACATTAACTAGTGTATGGTACGTTGCGGTTGTCTTCTGATCTGGTTCTTGGGACAAATGTAACTCTGTAACAGAGGCTGTGTTAAGTCCACCATATGATGATGCAGTTGTGATAGCTGTAGTCACAGGAAGTACCTGGGTTTCACCAGCATTAGAAAGTGCTGAATGTTTTGTTTCAGGTAGAGAAGCAGTAGGCACATGTGAAAAAGCTCCCTCTGTGTCTCTGACTTTGGTCAACCTCTCTAACACATTTGCCTCTGTAATCAATGAAGCAATCATCTCTAAATTATTATGTTTCTTAATTTGTATTTTAGCATCAGTTTTATGATCACCCTTAACAACAGTTCCAGGAGAACTTCTAGTAGCATCTTCTATTTTAGGTGATTTTTGAGTAACAGGCATCTCCTCTGTGGTAAAAGCAGGAGGAGGAATAGGTTTTGGTCTTTGTCGAAATCTGTTTGGTCTTAATCTCCTTCTCCCATAGGGTCGTCTTCTGGGATGCTGGGTAAGCAGTGTGTTAGAGATAGTAGTCTTTCTAGAGGGAGTTGTAATCTCGGCCATAGTGGTCAGGTTGCCAAATAAAACAGCAGTTGTTACTGACTCTGTTTTTTTAAGAGGAGCAATGGTACTTGCCAGAGTGAATGTGGAGTCTGATTTTGGAACAGGCATGTCTTCATGTGCAGCTCCTTCAGAGCTCCCATAACTGCTACTAGACACTCTTACCTGAGTCTCTATATCCTTGTTGGTCTGTGGTTCCTCATTAACTAATGTGAAAACTTGAAAAATTGTGCTTAAGTCAATGTCCGTAATTTTAGTCTTATCTGTAGGTACCTCCCTGTGCTGATGCTTTACGACATTGCTCTCTCTAGTAACAAAATCCTTAAATGGAGAAGCAGAAGATGAAATAGTAGTAGTGGCTATTAAATCTAAATAGCTGATCTTATCACCCTGAGAAGCTGTGGAATTTATGGACCCTGCATCCACTTCATTGTGCTGTGACTCTGTCTCCAAGGTGGTAGGGAGATTTACAGCAGTCTGAGGTTCTGCAAGGACAGTGGCATCCACTGGTAGCTCAGCAGAAGTGGAAGATTCCTCTGTGATATACAGCGTTGTTGTAGCTGCATTTTCCACTGTGTGCAAACTGCTTTGAATATTGGGCAAGGTAGTTGTTTGTTCATCTAGAGGCTCTTCAGTGACAGCCTTAATGCTTTCTTCTGCTACTGGTGAATAATCAGTCTTTACATCAACATGCTGCTGATCATATGAGTGATGTGAGTATATAGTTGGAGAGATTGGAGTAAAGTATGTAGACCACACAAAAGATGGTTCTACAGTGTATATACTTTCAGGTGTTCCTAAAGACTGGAGTTCTATGGAGGGCTCAGTTTCTGTGCTCATTAATGTCGGTTGAGCAGAAGTTGTTTGATCTGGGCTATAATCTTGTGCTAGAATGGTGGGGGAAATAGTGACTGAGAAGATCTTGTCCTCACCCAAGTGTGATACATCTGAAGAAGACTCTTCCCCATTGGCTGCAGTCTCTAGAGAAGGCTTCTGGGGAGGACTGGCCATAGGAGAAGGAGCTGTAGTGGCTTTCTGAACGAATGACGGCAATGTAGTCATTAAAGAAGGGCCGGCTGCTGCTGTTGTTTTAAGAATATTTTTCCCACGGACCTTTGCCAAAATGTCAGCCCAGTGTTGTGGATTAATCTGTTTGTTTGACATATTTATTCTTCTTCGAGATTCAAATACCCTACGGCCTTCTGCAACATTGCTGTCTTGGGTTCTATCTGTACCTTTCCATAACTTCATTTTTCTCCTGCCTTTCTTGTTTTTTTTAACCTGAACCTCAGGCATGAGGTCATTTTTTTGTTTAATGGATGCTTCACGGTCCTTCAGATGGTTCTTTTTGTGCTGGGACTCAGCTGTGACTTCCACTCCTGATCCCCCTTCATCTTCTATCACCCCCCCTCTTCTTTTTCCAGAGGTTTTCAAACCTGGACGCTTCCTCATTTTTATCCTTTTAGATGATCTGTCAGATACCATCTTATTTACTGATATCCTAACAGCAAACTGATCTGATCCCTGCTGATTGACAGCCACACACCTGTAATACCCGCTGTCACTGACACGACTCTTTGGAATTAACAACGTGCCATTGTGTGACACGTACCCTTTGGATGAGTTTGACAAATCATTAAGCACATGGCTGCTTGGAAGGATCCAACTCAGCTGTGCATCTGGTATGGCAATTGCACTGCAGGGCAAAACTATTGGGTCCCCTACATTTTTTTCAACCCTCATTACGTCAGAGTCAGTGGGCTGAATGACTGGAGGCTGCACTAAAACTCTGTAGGTCATTCTGTCTGCATCATCTCTCACCTGGGCAACACAGTGGTACAAACCAGAATCCGTGTAATCCACGTTTTTGATCATTAACTGGCCACTGCTGAGGATGGAAAACCTACTGTCTTTCTGATTAAATGGAGCTGTCAACTTACTCCCATCTGGCAACACCCACTGGATGACAGGACTCTCTGATGCTCTCACATTGCATCTCAGCTGACAGTCTGAGCCTTCAACAACACTCTGGGCTGTCTTTGAATTCTGAGGTTGCTCTATCATCACCCAGCTTCGTCTGTGCTGCCTTATGTCTTTCATCTGAATTGTTTGAGAAAACTTGGTAAAAAAAGACAGCACCACTTTTTTCCCTGTGCTCTGGTGTCTGTTTAATTGGATGTTTATCAGCGGTTGCATAACCCAGGCAGGTTCTGCAATTATTTGAGCTTTCACACCCGTGTAATAAAGGGCATCATCATCTGAATCTTGCCGGTACTCATAACTTATTTTAGACTCTTTGCTGAGCATGAGTTCCCTTTGTAATTTAACAGGCACTTCACTATAATAAGCTATAAGTTTCCATAATTTTTCATAGTTTTCTCGTTTCATTGGACATTCAAAGTCGAGTGAAACTGTAGCATTGATATCAATTTCCTGAGGATCGATTTGGTTCCACTGAATTTTGGCAGAGTCTGTTGGCATCTTGATTTCACAGTTTAGGTTCACTACGTTCCCATGCTCATCTGTCATATTGAGAGTAATGTTCCATGGAGATAGCTGAAAGGCCTCTTCAGGAAGTTCATAACTGGCCCTATCTTCCACCTCATCAATGCTGCTGTTCTGTTTCAGTTGGGATTGTATAATAGGTTTCTTACAGGAAAGATCTTTCAAATTTTGAATATCTTGTTTCTGCAGTTGTTTGGGGCTGGTGCACTTAGGGCAGAGCTGACCTCCTTCATAAGCTTTATCCTTCTTGCACTTTAATATACCTGGAAGGAAAAAAAAAAAAGATACATTCTAGAGACCAACACAGAATTCTGACATAGAATTCTAGCATTTTTAGAGAGCTAAATGAATGTTGTAAGAACACACATATCTTCAGCCAAATTTTCAAAAGTGGCCACTGATTTTGGGTGCCTTAGTTTCTAGATTTTTGACTTGATGCAATAAAGGGCCTGATTTTCAAGGTTGCTGTGCAACCATGGCTCTCATTGACTTTAATGGGAAGTTTGAATGCTCCAAGCCTCTGAAAAATCAGACCCCTCTCTCTCAAGTTGGGCACCCAGTTATCGAGGAATCTAAGGCCACTTTTTTAAATGTTACCTATATAGTACAAGTCAATTTTTCATGTCTGTGTTTGTGCTGTGCCCACAACATGAGCATGCACACCTTTTCACACAAGCAAATGGACATTTGCTTAAGCAGTGCAGATAAGCTGTGCCTAAGTACTTATTTACTTAAGTCTATGGAACAACAACAATTCGAAAAAGAAGATTTTGTAAGGTTTGGAGTTTCATGTTTCCAGTATTATGTAAACATTCATTACAGCATGGTAACTATGAAATTAGATTCTTTTATCTTGTAACTTGATGACAAAAATGGGAGCATACAAATGGATATGGTGAACATCTGTAGCAAGCTTACACAAAGCTTTCAACATTATCATTGTGATTTATGTGACTGTTACAAACAGTCAAGGCCAAATTGTGGAAAATATCCAACATAGTTGAATGGTTACTTGGTTATTACGTGTTTACAGCAACTTTATTAGGTTTACAAGTGGCATACTTAAAACAAGTTCAAAATGCTTTTTGCAAGTCATGCAAAGGTCTTCAGTCACAAACTTTAAAAAAAATATATTTGTAGAGTTTACTTGAGGAATGTAGCACACATTCTTCATTCATCAAATGTTCCAGCAGATTATTTATAATTAGGCTGAAATGGAATTGTCAGGGATGCAGAGTAAAATGGTATACATAATTATTGAGGGGAAACAACACTTTTTCAATTTATGCACTTCCCCACACTGTGAGGGCTTGGGGTTTTTGTTCTACATAAACATTTTATGCTTATTCCTCAATAATAATACTGGATTTATGCAAACCTTTTTACTCTGTCTGCCATAATCCCTTTGCTCTGACTGATTCGTGTACTTTCAAGCTATTTGCCAGCAGCAAAAATGGCTTTATCAGCTTTTCCCTTCCTTCAGCAGAAGCTAACAATCTTCACAATTTACATGAAGAAAAAGGAAAAAAAATACCAAACAGAAAAGAAAATGGGGCTGTTGAAGTTATGAAAGGGAAATCCTATTGCCTGCCAGGATCCTTCCCTCCATACAGGCTAGCAAGACCCTTGTCCTCTGCTATATACTTGTATTCACATTATTTTGGTTAGTAGAATCCCAGCTGCCTCCTCCAAATTCCATTTGGAAACTCAATGTAAACAAAATATATTGCAATTATTCTGGGTACAAGAGTCATGCTGACTTCCAGTGAGGGAGCAGGGGTGGGTGAATGAAACAGGGGTGAAATGAGGAAGGAAAAGAAAGGATGACAATAGGATTAGAGAGGGAAGGGGCAAGAGTTTTAAAACTTTTTTTATTTAAACAATTGATTGTCAGTTTGACAGCCGTTTTATGTAAGGCTCTCCCCCACTCCCCATTCAAATGTGGAGTATTTAATTAAACTAGACTATTAATTGTGATATTTTAAAAACAAATAAAGCACCTTCAGCCTCAGAGTTTATTCAGCAAAAAGGAAGCACCCTCAAATTTCAAATGACCACTTTAACAATATTTATGCACTGGCATGTACACAACTTCTAATGAAGTCAGTGAAGGATTTGTATAAAAATAACTGAACATAAAAGGTACATCTATTTGACAATCACAACAATGATTTTCTTACTACATCCAAAAGTAATTCCCAGCACTAGCATGCTGGTTTAGAAAACAAAACTAATCCAATAAAAACCGTGGCAACCTATTACTGTGTAAGAAAACAGTGCTTAACACAGTGGTTGAGCCTAAATTAGTGCATGTGTAGAGGAAAGTTAATATCTATAAGGCGAAATGGGACAATTTAAAATAATTTGACACATCTACTGATGTGTGTTAAGGACAATTTATCAGACTATTAGAAGACAAACTATCTAAATACAAAGCTAAAGGTAAATGCTTAAAATTATTTTAGTCCTGTTAGGTATCCCTCCCTCACAAGTCCAAAATAAAGTTCTACAACACAAAGATCTGTAAGAATGTGACCCCCAACAAAGTGCTATAAGCTACACACATGGTATGAGGAAATCAGAATCTGTTATGATTGATTACATCTGCTCAACCTGCTCCCAAGTGCTATAAATCTTTTGATTCACTTCCATGATAGCAGCCCTCATACCTTGTCACTAACCCTGCCCAAATCTCTTCAGTTTCATCAACCTTCCTGAGGAAAACAGTCCCTTCTTGATGCCCTATCAGCTACAGCAACTCTTGCAGTCTCTTATGAGTCCTCTACCTGTTCTTTTTCAGGCTGGTATAACTCCAGTCCCACACTTATGAGAGTCCCTGACCTGGCTGACCCTTCCCAGTGCTGCACCCTTCTTGATCTTCCTCAAAAGACTTCCAACTTCTGGTCTTCTTTTCTTCTTCCCTGAGATGAGGTTTGCCTGGGTGTGACTGTCCTCCCAATCCATTCTTGGAAATGGCCTTTAATTTTCTCTGTGTTAACTGCAGCTGAATTCATTGCAACAAAGTCAGCTTCTTGGCTCTTGTACCATGGATAGTGCTTATTTCTCCATTAATATAGTGTGCTCTACCACCTTTTTATTCCAATTACAATTTTTAGAAATCATGCTTTTTAAATCAGTTGTGACCATGTTTCCCTCCTGTATAAATACAGAATGTTTGCCTGATATTTATAATTACTTTTCCATCATGTTACTTTTTGAAATGTTTCTTGTTTGTGAGATAGTGGAAAAAATAGAGCAGTCCTTAGGGAAGTCACAATATATAAGCAGAACAGCCAAGAGCAAAACCAATGGTTTCATGTACCCAGCAGAAGAAGGGCATATTACTGGAATGTTGTCACTATAATGAATAGAATAATCATTTATCTTTTCTCACCTCCAGACTTCTTATCCCATTCCAGGAGCCATTTCAAGCTGCAGTCACAGGACCAGGGATTCCCATGAAGGTAAAGATTCTCCAGGAGTGGCATTCCTTGAAACATCCCTGCAGGCAGTGTCCTAATAATATTTTCAGACAGATAGAGGTGTTTTACTGTTGACAGTCTGAAATAATCAAGGAATGAAAATGTTGAAAATGTGTTGGGATGAAGCTGCTGGAGTAAGTTTCCTTCCAAATGGAGCAATCTCAGAGAAGTTAACCCATTAAAAGCATTCGGGTGGATGAATTCAATTCTGTTGTGGTCCATGTGCAGTCTCATTAAGCTTGAAAGTCCTTGGAGAGTTTGGCCTGTTAGAACTTTCAGCTTGTTGTAGCTAATTTTGAATACCTAAAAAAGAAATACCTAATAGTGAAACAGAGAGCAGAGTAACAGAATAACATCAGCCATTAATGGACATTATTACTCATGATATTATTGTAATTCAAAATCTTTCAATATATTTGGAACAAAAATGGATAATCTGTTGGACAATAAACAAAGCATTAAAGAAACCAACTTATTTCAGTCTTTTATCATTGTGTAATTTGTAATTTATTATATTTAGAAACACCTTAGTATTACCTGTAGAGCCATGAGATCTTTTAAAGCCCCATTGGGTATAGTTTGGATGTCATTTCCATGAATCATGAGCAATTCCAGTTTTGTAAGTCCTGCAAATGAGTTTTCAGATATGGACTGTATGCTATTAAACCTGGGGGAAAAACCACAACATATTCAATTATATTTCATGCATGACAGTCTCTCATGGATTGCTAAGGCTAAATTAATAGAACTTGACTTTCTAGGAAACATTGGATGCATCCTAAAATGTGCAGTTAAAGGACCAAATGTTTCAATAAACATTTTTATAAGGCCATGTGTACTTAGCCCATATTTACATTATGTTTTTTTAACTCAATTTGTGCGAGTTTAGCCATAATTTAAAGTAAAAGGAAATGGGAGTTTAAATTCTAAGAGATGTCAGTTAGTATATTTTTCCATGGAGTTCTCATTATGGGAATGGTATTAGTTAATGGCATGTTGCCAGTCTATGATAGTATGGAGACTGGCAAACTACTGCAGTGTTGCCAATAGCAGGGTTGCCAACAAAGCAACTAACAATAAATGAATGAAGCTTTGTGAAGAGGACTATTTGAAAATAGACATTTGCCAAGCAGTTCCTGAATCGGAAAACCACAGTTACTAGCTCAGCTGCTTGCCCTGCTGTTACCAGGTGTTACTGGATATTTTACTACTGACATAAAATCCAGATTCTGCAACTGGAAGATGAGTATTATTTGAGCTTTCTTTTAAGGAGTAAGGGAGACAGAATTTGCTATTTGAAAACAACTCATTTCAGCTTTTTGAACTGACATGTCAGGTTCCATTTGCCAACTTGGGTCCTTAAATTAGGATGCCCAATTCTGCATTTGGGCACCCAAATGCAGGAATATCCAGTGCTGACCTGAGCACCGGGAACTCTAAATTAGACACCCAAGTTTTAAAATTGGATTTTTCATGCTTTCTAATGCTGTAATGCATTATTTTTCAGGAAAAGCAGAATATCAGGAGCATGGAGGAGATACATTTAGATACTGAGATGTATGGTCTTGATAAATTTGCTAAAGATTTCAGGTTTCAGAGTTCAGAGTGGTAGCCATTTTAGTTTGTATCAACAAAAAGAACGAGGAGTACTTGTGGCACGCTACAGACTAACACATTTATTTGCCCAAATAAATCTGTTAGTCTCTAAGGTGCCACAAGTACTCCTCATTCTTTTTTCTAAAGATTTCAGGCTTTTTTAAAAAGACATTTTTAGTCCTTTTATAGGTGGCAAAAGATCTGTTTTGTACCTTCTATTTCTTGATTTCAAAATCATCCATTTCCATTTGGAAAATAATGTTTTCTTCCTAAATCTATTGTTTTCATGATACTTATCAAGAAAACTTTCCAGTCTGAAAACAAATGCAACAGCAAACATGCATAATAATACTTTACTCCAGAGCACAAACACTATTTGCACTAATGAAAAGCTAACTTTAAAGCACAGCAAAGACCATTGTAATGCTACCATCATTAAATAAGTCACTTTTATATGAAAAACTCATCTGCTGGGTTAATGTTTTCAAAAGCGACTAAATGGATTATAAACCTACGTCCCATTTTCAGCAGTGATTTAGGGCTTGACTTTTAAAGGTGTTTAGGTGCCTAAAGATGCAGATAGGTGTGTATGTGGGATTTTCAAAAGCACCTAAAGAAACTGAGGTGCCTAACTGCCACTGAAATCAATGTCCAGATTAAAAATATGACTCAAGTACCTAAAATGCTTTTGAAAATGGATCTTTGGCCTCATAACTCACATAAGTGGTTTTGAAAAAATGTATTCTTGATCTACAGAGCCAAATTTTCAACCAGGAGTGCCTGAGTGTTGCTCACAAAAAGTGTGTTCACAAATAGCTAATAATGCAAGAGAAACACATTCTGTGAGCATAAAACAAATAACTGCTTACACAAATGTATATTTGTATACCCAAGTACCCTTTTGCTTAACTATTTTGTGCTTGTACATATGTACTCTGCATGTGCAATTCACTGTTTTAATGGGTGCACTGTCTGCAAGCTCAATTTCATGGCCAATGGTGAAAAAATTAGCTCAGTGTGCTTTTAACAGTTGTTAATAGAAAATGCCATTACAATAAGCAGATAGATATTATATTATTACGATGATGATGATTATTAATAAACATTTATCTAGCAACAGGGTTTTACATGGAAGTTTATAGAAATAAAAAGACATGATCCTTGCTCTGGAGAACTTAAAATCTAAATTGGACAAACACAGGAAATACTGAGAAGGAAGGAGAAGGAAAGGGATGAGAATTGAACAAATACAGAGATTGGGACTATATGTTGTGCATACATCTTGAAAGTCCACACAATTGCATTTGAGAATAAGGCCTGGTCTACAATACAGATTATTCTAAACCAAAACGTACCTCCTACTGATGTAACTCACCTACTATACCAATTGAATTGGGTTGATATAGTTAGGTTGACACAGTGTCAGTGTAGACACTGTGTTGCTTACATTGACTGCTGCTGCCTTTCAGAAGCCATCCCACAATGCCCCACACTGACAGTTAAATTGGAAGGTCATTCTGGGCATAAGAAAAAGGTAGAAAGTCATGAGAGAAAAGGGAAAAGTATCAAGGTGAGAAGAGTTGACAGAGCACAGATCACATTGTGGGGAGTAGGTAGAGACAAAGGTGAGATATAGATTGAGTCAGACTCGTGTGGCACCTTGAAAATAAGAATTAGGTGTTCAGAGTTGATGCAAAAGTGTGTGAGTGAGTGAGAGAGGCCGTGGAGGGAAGCAGTAGAAACAGGAGCGATGTAGTCAGAGTAGTGGAAAAAATGTTTATTTGCAGGATATTGGACAGGTTGAAGAGGGAGAAATAATCAGAAAGGCTGGAAAGAAGGAAGTTATTACAGATTATGGAAGATCTAAGAGGTTTAGGAAGTTCATTAAGGAGTTCTGTCATAAACATACAGCTAAGGGTAGCATAAAATCCCTCCTTTACCTGTAAAGGGTTAAGAAGCTCAGATAACCTGGTTGGCACCTGACCAAAAGGACCAATAAGGGGAGAAGATACTTTCAAATCTGTGGGGGACGGGAGGGAGGTTTTTCTTTGTGTTCTCACGGAGCCAGAAAGGGACCGGGGCAGGAAAAACCATCTCTTAAAACCCTGCCTGAAATAAGGTCTAGGATTACAAAAATTGTAAGTATAGCAAGAGAACGCATTAGTTTATCTTTTGTTTTAGCTTGTGAATTTTCCCTGTGCTAAGAGGGAGGTTTATCCCTGTTTTTGTAACTTTAAAGTTTGGCTAGAGGGGAATCCTCTGTGTTTTGAATCTGTTTACCCCGTAAAGTCACCTTCCATCCTGATTTTACAGAGGTGCTTCTTTTACTTTTTTCTTTATAATAAAGTTCTGTTTTTAAGAATCTGATTGGGGTTTTAAGTGTCCTAAGAACACAAGAGTCTGGTCTGTTTTCATCTGGTTTACCTATTTGGTTGGTAGATTATTCTCAAGCCTTCCCAGGAAAGGGGGTGAAGGGGCTTGGGAGGATATTTGAGGGAAACAGGAACTCCAAGTGGTCCTTTTCCTGAATCTTTGCCTAACTCACTTGGTGGTGGCAGCAGTACCCATCCAAGGACAAGGAAGGATTTGTGCCTTGGGGAATTTTTAACCTAAGCTAGTAGAAATAAGCTTAGGGGGTCTTTCATGCGGGTCCCCACATCTGTACCCTAGAGTTCAGAGTGGGGAGGGAACCCTGACAGGTCCCCAGCAACAGTCCAACCTTCAGTGTCACTATGACTGTAACTGTAGAAATTCTGCCAAATCCTCCTTGCCTTTATTGGGAGCAAGGAAACTTGCCATTAGTGACACTGAGAAAAGAAGAAAAGAAATATTTTATGTCTGCACAACTAGATTTGATTTATATTATTCTTGTTGAGTGCAGTAAAACTGAGTAAGATTATGAGATAATTTTCTCTCCGTAGCTAGTGTGAGAGGTAAAGAACATCTACATAGGAATATGGCTCTACATTTCCACTGCTTCTAAAGTACAAAATAATAGTAATAATAAGAAAGACAAGAAAGAACAAAAAAAGGAGTGAAATTACATGGGAAAAGGAGAGGAGAGACAGAGAGAATGGCAGGGTTAGACACAGACAGAAGAGGAGAAAAGACAGACGTGGAAAGAGGGGAAGTTCATATTTACCTTAAATATGCACATAGTCATTCTCAACTTGGAATGAATATCTAGGAGTCTAACTCAAAGAAATTAAAGGGAGGTGGAAAATACTGTAATTGAGAGGTGACATATATGTGGCTGACCTTTTTCTATTCTAAATGAATACATACCATCAGATGGAAAGAACAGCAAGCTGAAACTAAAATAAATATTCTGTTTGGAGGGAGACAGGCACACCAGAATAAATGGAGTTACTGGGCCTCGTTCTCCAATCCCTTATGTAATTTTTACACCATTGTATTTCAGAGTTAAATGTCATAAACCCAACATAACAGGTGCAGAATCAGGATCATAATTCATTTTTTTAAAAAAATATGTAGTCAGATTCACTGGTGTCAAACTTACAATGCCAAACCACAGTAAACCCCTCTAAATCATCAGGTTCAGTTGGGTTTATGACTACTTTGCTTCACCAGAGCAGCACAAAACAATCAAACCCTGTAGGTCAATGTGGCCCATTTTATGAGCTCCTATACATGGTGGAAAGACATACTTAAAGAATCCTCTTTGCAGGGAATAATTCAGCCATCAGAAAGATTAGAACCCTTTAGCTGATTCATGTACCTCTTTCACAATTCAGTAAGCAGTTTAGGAAACAATGAACATGATTCTCTAGTACTCTTTGATCAATTTCTGCTGCTTCAGTAGCACAAACAGTCATAACTCTGACTTAAATGTCTCCCAGAGGATTGTCTTTGTGCATAGGAACCCTCGGGTGGTAAAAGGCAGCTGTACCAACTCCTCTCAAAGGGTAGGAAATAAGAAGTTATTATCCACTGACTGGATATGGCTACCAGAGCTTTGGTATATCTACAACCATTATCAAATATCTGCCCCCTTGATTGTCACTTGGTCAAGATGCTGGTGAATATTGGTATAACTCTGTTATCTACAATAGAGTTACACAAAATTATATTAGCTGAGCATCTGGTTTATAATGTTTAGCACTTTACGTCATTCATTTAAATCAGTCTCTCTAGCCTCATAATCATTTTTGTTGCTCTTCTCTGAATAAGTTTTCGTTTTCTGATGTACTCAGAAATGTACACAGTACTTCAGGCATGGTCTCACCTGTGCCATGTAGAAAAAGGTGAGGGCCTCACTGATCCATGCTATGACACTTTTGTGCATGTAGCCAAAAAGCACATTGGCTGTTTTTTGCCATCATGTTGTACAGTATCTTCATATCCAATGTGCTGCCCACTTTGATTCTTAGGTCTTATTTACACTACCGTATTCCAGTTATTAACCTCCCTATGACTATTTGTTCCCCTGTTTCTAACCTACATTGGGGAAATCCAACTCCCATTAAGACTAGAACTGGTCAAAAAAAATTGATGGAACAGTTTTCTATTGGAAAATGCTACTTTGTCGAACTCTAAAGGTTTTGTGGAAACACGATGAAATTTTTGAATGAAAAATTTCTAAGCCATGTTTCTGAATCAAAATATTTTGGAATTTCTGTTCCCTGAAATATTTCAAGATTTTGACCTTTAATCCCAATTTAGGATGAAAACAAATTTTGAAATGTCAGAATTTCTGACAGCATGGAAATTCTGTTTTCTGACCTGCTCAGCTGAGACTGAAAAAATCTTTCCACTGACTTCAGTTAATCTGGATCAAGTTCAAGACCTCTGTCTCAATTTTCTGTCCTCACTAGCATTTGCAGCAAATCCCAATTTTATAGTATCTGAAAATATAATTAACTCATAGTTTAGCCCTCCTTCCAGGTCAGATTAATAGAAATGCGAAGTAAAAGACAGCCAAGCACTGATGCTTGGAACCCTAGGTATATTTACAGTTATGTTAAACCTTACAGTTACTTTACCTTTAGCAACAAATATTTGCTGCAGAAGAAACATATCAGAGACAGTTTCATTCTACGAGTCACAAAATATACACAAATTCTGAAATCCTCCTATTTTTACTGCATTAGAGCAATGCAAGAGAAAAGCATGCAAGTTGAAAGAATACAGCTGTAGTTTCAAATACTGTCTGTACCATGACTTAAAGTAATCAGCTATTTTTAAGATAAAATTCTTCATTGCACTACAGTGATTTCTATTTGTTACTTTAGGTGTCTGAGGGAATGAAGAGGAGAGGGGAGGAAATGTAGCAGCAAAATACTTGATCCTATAGGTAAAACTTCTAATGAAACAAAGGAGAATTGTGCCTGTACAAAGGCTGCAGGATATGGATGCAAGAAATGAAGGAACTGATCTTACTCCTGCTAACTTCACTGAGAGAAGGGGATGGGGCTCTAAAAGAAAAAGAATAGGTAGACCAATCACAGTTCTCAGTTCTGGAGAACTGATTTACACTCCATTCAGTCCCACCTTAGTCACAGCTATAAATCACAGAACAGGCTATAGGGTCTTGTTTTAATTACTATTTGTTAAGGGCCAATGATGTGCTCATGGCTATACAAGTAAAAGCGTGGGCGGAGGGGAGGGAGAGGAGAGATGTATTACATCTAAAAGACAGAAACAGAGATAAGACAAAAACTGGGAAACCAAGAAATAGTGCTGGCTTGTATGTCTTTAAAATACATGGCGTGAAATCCTGATCCCATTGAAGTCAAAGAGAGTTTTGCCATTAATTTAAATAGGGCCAGGATTTTACCCATGCATCCTGCCTCTCACTCTTCTCATCTAAAAATTAAGAGGTTTTAAATGAGGTGAGGGTATAGGCCTGGAGCTTTGGGATTAGACCACATGTGTAGGGCTTGTCTACATAGGCATTTTAAACAAGATCTAATCAAATTAATCTGTTTTGAAAGCATTTGCCTACATAAGATGCAACCCATCAGTGCACACTAACTCTGCGTTTATCGGGAACTCTGGAGTCCTCCTACAAAGTGGTTGACTTTAAATGTAATTAGTTCTGTCTTTTGTTTGTGTTCACACAATTGCTGTGCACCGCTTTTTGCATATTGCCAACAGCTATTCTACAGTGCTTTGTAGGTCCACTGTTACTGTTCTTTCCATTTACTTGTGTGCTCTCCCAGCCCTGGTGTCAAGTTTCCAGGACGACCCTTCCCTTCCCTCCTTTAAAAGGTGGTGCAGAGGCAGATTTTGCCCATTTGCTCGTGGATCCTATGTGATACAATCACAATAGCATGTCAGAAGCCCCACAACATGCATTGCACAGCTGCCTGGAGCCATGCTGAGCCCCTGGATCTCATCGCCTTCTGGGGAGAAGCATCGATTTGGGAAGCTCTTGTGGCCACAGGAATAAGGACCTTTTTGTGGACATTGCAAAGCATATCTCTGTGAGGGAGCATGACCAGTGCCAGATAAAGAACAAGCAGCTCAGGAGAAACTACACTGAAAGGAGGGATAAAAAGAGACATCTGGCAGGAGACATGTAACCTGTGCATTTTTTTGATGAACTGGAGAGGATTCTACACAGTGACAGCACAACCCATCCCAGAACTATTTGAGCTTGCTTCCTGCACTCCCTACCCTCTCAGTCTAGGATGGCTGGCTCAGCCCATCAGGGGATGAGCAGCAGAGGAGCTGCCCTCTATGTGGCAGGATCTTTGGGGGATTCAGGAACCTGAGGATGGTCAGATGGAAAGCCAGCCTAAGTCCTGCCCTGCTACAGTGGACCCTGATTCCTGCCCTGTATCAACTGATCCTGAGTCCCCACCAGAAACCCAGGCTGGGACCAAAGAGTCAGATCCCCCAGAGGGAATTTCAGCATGTAAGTACCTATCTTTACAATTTATTATTGATTATTGGTGGTGAATGTGAGCTAGGAGCCCCCCGCCTTCCTCCTACCCCCTTCTTTTACTGATTCAAAATGGTGCCTGTCAGCATGGCACAGTCACAAAATGTTCCCCATCCCCCACCTGCCTCTACCCCTCAGCAGATTTGACTACCAAAAGCATTCATTGTGCAAAAATTCAACTGTTTATTGAGACAGGGTTTACAGGAAAAGAAATGTGGTTAGTTTTCATAGTTTCCATGAGGTATGAGGGCAGATTGCATACCCAGTCAAGGCACAAACAATACTACTACCTGATGAGGTACAAATGCCTTTTACCCTGCTTTCTAGCTGGCAATCATTGCAGGACCCTATTTAATTTTCTCTGCACTTTTCCCTTGTCTTCAGGGCAGATGTAGCAGAACTTAAGACTGAGAAATCGCTCCATTTTGTTTAGCACATTATAAGAAATAGCCACACACCCATGACCCCGGGTATAGCTTGCAAGCCCCTTCCACTCCTGCAGAGCTTCTGGGGGAACAATCCTGGTGAATAACTTCACGGCAAATTACACACCAGCAACATCTGCTTTTCTGAGTAAGACCATTCTCAACTGCCTAGTCGCCTGCCTCAGCATAGTCAGCGACAGGAGGGACAGCCTCAAGGGGATGTAGAGGGGATTACTATCCAGCACCACTCCCCTGCATGCCTCTTTTTACTTTGTCTCTGATGCCACAGAAGCATTTCAGCGCACCAACAAAACTGCAAAAACAAACCTGTAACATAGCTCAAACCACCCAACCTGACCCCTACCAGCAGATGAATGCAGCTACAGTAGACTGAAATCCAAATGCACTCTATGTTCTCTGAGGTTCCCCAAAGAGTGGAGGTAAAGTCACATATACATACTTTTTAAAAAAAGAAGAAGATCATAACTTGCCTGGGATACAAGCAACTGTTTTTTTCCTTCCTGCTCCCGTAGCCACTGCACCTGCAACAGCCAGACCACCAATGACAGGGTCTGTACTGCTGACAGACTGGCCAGCCTGGGGGGAGGAGAAGGGAGGGAAGGAAGACTCTGAATGAGACATTTGCAGAACACATGGAAGAGTGAAAGGAAAACTAGGCTGGCTGAGAAGTGGAGGCTGTACACAAGGACCCAATGGGACAAATACATGCAGCTTTCCTAGGAGAGCCTGGCAGTAGCCAAGGACAGTGTCACAGTTGCCAGGGAAAGAGTGGCTGTGGCCAAAAACAGCATCACTATGGCGAAGAAGAGCATGGAAAAAGACAGAAGTGCAGAGGCAACTCATGGACGCTGTCCTGAGCCAGAATGCCCTCCTGCAAAACATGGTCATGCTAGGCCTCAGTCCCATAATTTGTGACTCAGCCATGTCCTTCTGCCCCTGGGCAATGCTGGCTATGGGGACCAGCAGCAACTCCTAACCTCTGAATCCCATCAGCAGTACTCCAAGCGGCTCCCATAAACCTCTTAGATTCAGCCTTTGGGCACCAAACCCACTTCACCTGTACTCTGGCTCTTTTGAACCCCGAGCACTCAACCCACAACTGATGAGGACAAGAAGAGCCAGAAACAAAGCGTATACATGTGCCTAACTTTATGCCCTTCACAAAACTGTAGCACTTTGAGTTTTGTTTATACTGCTGCAGTAATTAAAGGTTTGTATATAGCTGGTTATTTATGAAGTTTGGTAAGTTAAATGTTTTTCCAGATACAAAGATATTATTATTCCATTGTTTTCATTAAAACTTAACTATTGTTGTTTATTGTTATTTCATAATAAAACTGCTTACAATAAATCCAAGACTCTTGATTGCATTTAACACAAAAAATCCTTTAAATAAAGCTGAAATAATTCATAGGATTTTACAAGAGCACATAGGAATGTGGCACTTCAACCACCCACCCACAATCTGCATCCCCACACCCTCCATGGGCTAACATGTTCAGACAGGAGGCTCAATATATGAACAATAGGCATCCCTGACAGCATGCCCCCAGCACGTTTGTGGAACTCTGTGGAACTCCCTGAGGTCTGCTCAAACCACAAAGCAAGTTTCCACGCCTCAGCCTCCCACCCTTCAGTAAAGCTTCCTCTCTTGCTCTCATAAATATTGTGCAAAACACAACATGCTGTTAGAATGGCTGGAACATTTTTTTTTCTGCTGTTTCCAACCTATTCCATAAACAGTCCTATCCGTCTTTCAAACAGCCAGATGCACACTCAACTACCATTCTGCAGTGAATAACCCGACAAACCTCCACACCGTTAATGGCCACCAAGCTTCTGGGACAAACAGTCCTTTCTCCATAGTTTAAACAGTACTGAGTTCTGAAAGACCTTAGTATCATGGACCCTCTCTGCAATTTTGTCTGAAGCCTGCCGCAGTGGTCCACCAGTCCTTGGAGCACTATGAAGAAATACCCCTTTCTGTTTGTACATTCTGTGCCCTGGAGGGTGGGGAATGATAGGCATATGAGTTCCATCAATTGCCCCAATACACTTTGGGAACCCCATGCATGCAAAGCCATCAATAATTTCCTGAGTGTTACTCAGTTTCATGACCTAATTAGACAGTACCTTATCAAAGCCATATGAGACCTTTAGGAGAATGGCCCCAACAGCTGATCTTCCTATGCCCAATTGGATGGCTACAGAGCAAGAACCTTCTGGGGTGGTCAGCTTCCAGATGGCAATAGTGACCCATTTTATATATATGTTGCTGAATATACTGTTGATATACTGTTGCTGAATCTCTGGAGTCAGGTCTCTACAGATCTCCAAAAAGGTAGCTCTCCCCATTTTGAAGTTCTCTAGCTATTGCTGGTCATCCTGGCTCTGCAGAACGATTCTCTCGCACCAATCCATGCTGGTTTCCCGAGCCCAGAGACAGCACTGATTGATGTGTAGGTGATCCAGAACCAGGCCTCTTGTTCCAACAGCTTGGCGTCTTCCTGTTCTTCCTCCTCCCTCCTGATGCCAGAGAAGCTGCTGCTACTGCTATCAAATATTGTCCTGGTCCTGCAGCTCATTGATATGACAGGCAAAGTCTAATGCCGAATTTGTCCAGCTCTGAGAGCTGTAATACAGCCCAAGCAGCCTGCGCATATTCACATGTCACCATAGCAGCACAGAGCATTGTTGGGGCCATATGGCTAACAGGAATTTGAAAATGGCACAAATCAGCCCAGAAAGGAAGCACAGGGTAGAGACACTGGAAACGTGACTTTTTTTTAAAAAAAAGAACTGAACCTATCTGACATCTCCAAATTCACAGCAAATATAATCCCAGAATGCAAGCTGCTCAGCAGTGGAGTAAAGGACCATGGGATATCCTTGGAGAACACTACACCCTCAGTTGGCAGCAAACTGCAGCTGTGTGTTCATTGATGTGAAATGAAAATGGAGCAGGCATTGTCTGTGCATGCTATTGGTGAAACTTGTGTACTGTGAGTTACCTGACCCGCATCAAAAAGCTTCAGATTAAACCCCTGTGTAGACACAACATTAGTGTTTTCATCCTAGTTCCCATCTATGCACAACAAAAAGCCTGCACACCATTGTCACTGAAAAACAGTAGTCCAGATAATCAGCTGGTCTAAATCAGCACAGCTATGCTAATTTCTGAAGGTCAGCTGAGGATTTGGCCCAAAAATCATAATTAATAACTAGAGCTGTGCTAATAACAGATTTTGCAGTTCACTGGCAATTCTTACAATTGAAAAAAAATAGTTTCAAGTTTAATTTAAGGTTTTGTTTCAACAAAATCAAAACATGTCATTTTAATTTTGACCATTTTAACATGTTTTTATTGGATTTTAAAAAAATAAACTTAAAGGACTTTTTCAATGAAAATTACCGGTAATTTCAAGCTGAAAAAATCGAACCATTTTGTTCTGAAAATATCAAAACTAAATGTTTTGATTGTTTAACGTTTTTTTCCCGATTGAAATAAATTGGCAAAAGTGACGGAAATTCACAAAATGAATTGGTGTAGCTGAATCTTCATTTTTCGCTGAAAATGTTTTAGCCAAAAACTTTCACCTAATTCTAAAAACAACAGCAATACACTTAGCATCATGATTTCAAATATATGACTAAGACAGTCCAAAGATTAGTAGAACAAGATTACTGTAAATAAGGACTAAGACAGAACTGTTTATAAAAGCTTGAGTAATGCTTGTCTTTACTATGTCTGGCTCATGAGAACTAAGTTCATTCACAAAATAAAGGGTAAACCAACCAAACAATAGAGAATCTCTCTCCTCCCTGTGGTAAAACCTGAAAGAGGGGCCTAAACCTGAACTCCTACTAAACCATTCTGACTGGGAGGTAAGATTTTCCCCCACCTAGTGCAGAATGGGCCATTTGTCTGGGGAAAGAAAGCTGGGAGTGCTGCCATGGAGATGTCCAATTCTCTATTCCTTTTCCATATTAGGAGGCGAACCCCCCATATTGATGGTGCCCTCCATGAGCAGATCTTTAGGGCAAGACCTCCACACAGTTGTTATAGGTAGAACTAGTAATGATGTCTATAGATAAGGTTGCTTAAAAATTTCCATCTAAAATGCTGTTCACATGCTTGTCAGACTTTAACTGTTTGGGCTGAAATTTTCCATGTCAGATGTTTGCCTCAGACTGAATTATTTTGTAAATTTTCAGTGGAAAAAATAATCAGTGAAATCATGTAATTAAAGATTGTCTAATAATGCATATGCACAAGGGGGGAAATTAACCTTTCACAGGCAACCTTAAGTCTGGCACTTCCTAAATTTTAAGTGCTTGACTTTGCAACCATATTATTCTTTTAGCATAGATTTTTGGATATAATTTTATTTAATAATGACTCCTGTGAATGTTCAATAATTTTTGCATTTTCCAACCAAAGATTCACCAAAAGTTTTAGGGCCAACTGGAGCAGTGCACACATGGCAGGACAGAATTCAACCTCTCTTCATTTCAGGTTGTTTGGCTACAGCTTTGAGACAACAACTCAAATGACTCCCTGGGGTACCATATCTGTTTAATGTAATTTAAGATTTATTTCCCATTTATTTGTGCATAAAATTTATTTTCTAAATGGGGCCCATTAAAAATTATAGTAATAGCAGATGGTCTGACATAATCACAGACCTGATCTGGGCCAACTCTATAGCCTTTTGCACCACTGGAGCAATGAAAAGGAGTAATAATGCTGTCCTAACTAGGCATCCCCTCTGTATTGTGGGAGTTATACATTATTCTGTGAGCAGTCCCATTGATTTCAGAATGGGCAGTGGAAAGACTAAACAAGCTACGAAACTATAATAGGATGCAGTATAAAAATAGGTCCTCTTCTAAAATGAATATTATTTGATGTACAGAATTAGTCTAAGATGGGAAGAGATCCTTTTTTTCCAACTTCAGTAGAGCAATTATATCAACATCCAAACTATCACTCATAAATTATAGACTTTTTCCGGTTTCTAGTATTGTTCTAAAGTTATTGTGCAAAACAGTTTACTACCAGTGCAGTTATCAATTTCCTATTGGGTGCAATATTTCTCTAAAATACATCTTATTCCAGACATTCCTACCAATGTTCATAAAATGCTATTAAAATATGTGTATAGCATTTAATAATAATTCCCATCACAATAAGTTTTGTTTGAAAAAAATGGGAACCGAACTTGGAAAATTAGGCTTGACCAAAACTTCCTTGTTACCAGTGACTCTGATGTCATTTTGAACTCAAGCAGTTATCAATAATCATCCACAATTGCAATTCTTCTCAGCAAGGATACATAACACTTTCTTCTTGCAGCATGTGTGCTGAGCTATATAGGATTATACACAGAAAATGTAAAACACTTCAGTAAAATTGCAATACAAACCCCAAATTGATTCTTTCCACATGTTTAGAGATTCTTGCTGGCACTGCTGCCAAGGATCGAAATGTGCAGTGAACTTCAGTGGGAACGTAACAGGCACATGGGCGTGGACATGCAAAAGCGATTTGTGGAAGCCCCAGAGACACAATCAGCACCACGGATAGTGCCCCAAAATTTGCCCTCTTTCGCATCTTGTCAGTTGTCTTCATTTCGTTGTATCTGTTTTATTTGTAAAAGAAAATGTTTTTATCTTTGTAAACACACTTGTAGAGCATGATCACTTAAATGATGGCTTCTGTAGGAGCTACTTTTCTTAAGGCTTCCTGACTAAGCTATAGAATAGAGAAAATGTAAATAAAGAAAACTTTGTACAAATCTATTTCTATGCAATCTGATAGGCAATTTAGGCAAAAGTCTGTGAAATATGGTGCAAAAAGAGCTTTTCTTTCAAGCTATTCTTTGCTATTTCAAAATCAACTTTTCCCCTCATTTCTATTTTACCATAATTATACTAATTTTCTGTTTCTCTGTGGTAAAATATTGTATACTTTTGGTTTACACGTATAACTTTTATGGGAGAAGGCATTCTCTAGTAGCTTAGGGCAGAGAACTAGGAGTCATTACATCTGGACTGTCATACTTTACCTCTCACTTGTTGTCTGATGTTGGTATGCAACATCATTTAAGCCAAAACTTTCAATGGGAGCTATGGATAATCAGGACTTCTAAAACCAAGCCACTTATTTAGAGGCCTAAACATGGAAGCTTAAGGAGGAAGCTTAAGCTCCCAAGTGTGAAAAGTTTGGCCTTAACATCTATAAAATTTACGCCAACATTTTTAAAACTTGGACTCCAGAAGTTAAGCTGTTAAATTCATATTAAGGCACCTTAGTAACGATCCACATTTTACAAAGCTGCTCAGAACCTGCAGCTGTCATTGACTTTGAGGACTGAGCACTTTAGAAAACCAGATAATTTACTTGGGTGACTAATTATGGCTTGAAGAGACTAGCTTCAAGCAAACAAGTTGAAAAATTTAGTTCTAATTGTTAGACCTTTATGAAGATCTTTGAGTTCCTCAGATGAAAAGTGCCACATAAAGGCAACTTATTATTAATTTTGTTGTTATTGTTGTACAACCCAGTGTAACAATGAAGGACACTCATCCAAGTCTATAGTGGCTTGTGGATTTCAGCTATATTAAAAACTCATCCAGTATTGCCTACATCAAGATATTACCCTTAGTATAAAAGTCAAATTTCTTAAATCTCCAAACAATACGACTGCCATTTTCCTACCAACATCATATGCAAACCATTATAATTCAAAGAAGAGACCCATCAATCTGAAGAGGTTTCTCAAATGTCTGTGGTCAAGTTAATAAGACAGTTATTATTCTCAACAAAAACACTACATAACATGTGTAAGAACTATGCACTTATTCAGGTATTCTCTTAAGTGAAAGTTGTCATGTTAAAATGCCTTACACATTTCATTTTCTTTTGAAGAGTACTAAACCTCCATTTTCTTTCATATAATTCTTGCAGGAGTCAAGCAGAAGTTACAACAACAGGAGGACTTGCTAAGCAAGGTCAAGAATTAAACTTCTAAGTGGGAAATTATAGATTGCATTTTTTTCTCCATTTAAGAAAATAAAATGAATAACAATCATGCAAAATGCTCACAAATTGAAATAGTTAAATTTGGAAAAATATCCACCTAATATTTACTAACTTGCAGGAAAATTTATTCCCCTTTCAGTGCAGTACAAAAATCCCTCTCTTTTTAAGCATTCTAAATATTATTTAGCCCAATAACACAAAAACATTTGAAATTTTTGAAAAGAGATAAATCAGAGTCTTCATAATATATTTTATCAATAGAAAGGGATCAGTTTGTTAAATTTAGGGAACTCAAGGAAATGTCCTACAAGAGGCACTGCTCGTTTGGCAAGATCTCTTTGGAGGCCTTGATAGATACGTCAAGATGTAGATTTGGGACAGAAAGGACAAAACCACCACCACCAACAACAAAAAGGAGAACCTAAGGCCCAGATCTCCATGGGGTATTTAGACACCTAAGTCCCATTAAGAGTCTAAAGAACTTTAAGTTACTAAAAGCAAAAAGTTTAAACTGATATAGGATTCATTTCTTTAAGAGGAGTTACATTTACTGTAACCTCAGTTTCATGATTCATTTCTGATGTTTTCATCATTAACCACAATTTCTGTAACTAATAATGATATTTAACTTTTCAGTTATTCCCCAAACATTCATTGAATCTTACAACACTCCTGTTAACTAGAGAAACATTCTTCTCATTTTGCAGATGGTTAGCTGACTTCTCCAACATCACAGAATAAGTCAGTGGGAGAGTAAATAATGGAATCCGAGGAGTTCTGACTTCTAGTCCCCAGCAGTAATCACTAGACCAGTGTTTCTCAGACTGTGGAAGAGCCCAAACCCCTGTAGAGGCAGGTGTAAATAAGGAGCAATTACCTTTTTCTCTCCACAAGGAGCTGCTGCCACATACTATGAGAGAAAACAGAAGGACTGGAAACACAAGTGAGTGTGGTGTTGCCAGCCACCACTAGGAGTCATTAATCATAGAATATCAGGGTTGGAAGGGATCTCAGGAGGTCATCTAGTCCAACCCCCTGCTCAAAGCAGGACCAATCCTCAACTAAATCATCCCAGCCAGGGCTTTGTCAAGCCTGACCTTAAAAACATCTAAGGAAGGAGATTCTACCACCTCCCTAGCTAGCCCATACCAGTGCTTCACCTCCCGCCTAGTGAAAAAGTTGTTCCTAATATCCAACCTAAACCTCCCCCACTGCAACTTGAGACCATTACTTCTTGTTCTGCCATCTGGTTTCACTGAGAACAGTCTAGATCCATCCTCTTTGGAAACCCCTTTCAGGGAAATTGAGAATTTCCCTGAAATGGGAATCTGAGAATGGGAGCAGAGAGAATAGAACCAGGTAGGTTTGCCAGCATGTCAAGTGGACCAAGGAATGAGGCAGGTGGCCATTATGTGTAGGGAAGGAGGCAACCAAATAGCTAGGAATTGTGTGCAGGGGAACAGGCTACTGGGCAGTATATTTAGGGGAGCTGGGAACCAGGTAGCTGAGTGAGCAGTGTATGCAGGACAGAAGGGAACTGGACAGCATGGGCACAGGAGAAGAGAATCAGGGGGCAACATACATATTCACAGGAGGGGTCTGCATGGGCGTGTTGCAGATGGAAGAAGGATTGAGACTGCACATACAGAGGGAGAGAAGAATCAAACACCTATAGAGAAGCATATAGAGAAGAGAAACACCTATAGAGAAGCATATACCAGGAAAACAGAGAGACAGAACATGTGGGAGGGGAGTGGAAATCAACAACAACAACAAAAAAGTGTGATTTCCACCCCCCAAAAAGAGGACAAGACATTGTCACAATCAATACAATTAAATATGCGGTTGCCACAGGAACATTGCAGGATCATGAGTGGCACGATGAGGGGAAGGGGCCCATGGTACAAAGCATTTAAGACGCCACCGCCCCCCAGAGCGCACACACAATCAGCAGAGCAAGGTAAGAGCAGCTCGGAGAGCAAAGGGTGCAATTTGGGATGCGGGGGGAAGAGATGCGGAAAGCCCCTGGCCAGCTCCACTTGGAATTCTTTCCAGAACGGCCCACACTAGCAGAGTTTAAGGCCCCACCTCCTGCCAGGGCTGGTTCTACTCCCCACAAGCATGGCTCCGTGCAGTCGTAGTTTGGCTCAGGTCTGAGGTAGCAGGTCCCTCGCTCCTCCGATGGCACAAACCAGAGGGACGTTTTCAACTGTTCATAGCGGAGTGAGAACCAACGGGCCTCAGTCTCCCCAACAGTGGCATGAGGTGGCCCCTCTCCCGAAACTGCACTGGGGGGTGCGGGGCGGGGGGGGGGGGCACTGACAATGCCCAGGTATGAGTGACAGCATCACTGGGGAGCTGAGTGGCTGACTAGGGGAGGGCGCAGCTGGGTGCAGGGGCAGTGGGGACCCCCCCTGTAACAAAGTGAGCTGAGAGCGACACAGCCTCCTGGCGCGGCTCTCCGCCGATACCGCTGCGACGTCACCGGGAGCTCCGCCGGGGGAAGGACTGCAAAAGCCCAAAGCCAGTATCTGGCCTCTCACGGTGGCCTCAGGTTTCCGTCACCGAGGGCTTGTTTCAGCAGCACGATTTGCTGGAGCTGCTGCGCCAGGAATCTCAGAAAGCCTGGGGGTGGGAGGCTTCCCTTCTCAGCCTATTTCAGGGCAGATGCTTCCCATTAGGGAAGAATTCCCCTAATTCACCGAGGCCGACTGGAAGGGAGTCCATTCCCTACACAGCCAGACAGTGAGCACCGAACAAACAGAGAGAAATAAAACAAGGCCCTATTGCATGGAGGTGACACCCACCCACCCCAGCTGCATTCAGGCAGCATTTCACCTTTACAGCCTGAGGCTTCCAAGCAGCCCAGGGAAGGAAAGCACCACATCCAAAGTGGCTGAAGTGGCGTGAGTTTGTTTGAGTTAATCAGACACTTTTCCAACTCTTCCCCCCCGCCCCACCCCGAGGGGCTCCTCTGCAAGGGCACACATTGCCCGTTAAAATGCAACGAACAGCACGCAGCAACGCGACCAGGGCCAGACAGCGAAAAGGCATTTGGTGCAACAGCCATTACCTGCACTGCCCTTTGGTATCACAAAACTCCGGCGGCCGCAGCGCCCATCGCTGCCAGGGGCCAGAAGCTCGTCTAAGGTATGCCCAGGAATGTGGCTGTTTCCGACACTGCGTGCTCCGGCTGTGTGTCTGTCATTGGGTGGCACCCCGGGCTCCAAAAGTTCATCCCAGCCCAAACAAACGTGGCTCAGCCCCGGGCTATAATTCCTTATGCCTTCGCATTGCCCGCCATCCAGGTTGGGGAGTCATGGCTCCAAAAAAAAAAAAAAAAAAAAAGAATTAGCCCTCGAAATCCATCCACCTTTTGTTATTGTTAAAGACAACAAATCCCGAGATCACTGCTTTCAAAGCAAACGGACCATGCAGGCAGCTTGCAGCATTTCCCGGCACCACAGCTCTTTCCCCCCAGGCACTTCGGGGAGAGTGCAAAGCAATTCGCCAGCTTTTGTCTCCTGCAGCAGATGGCTCAGCCCCCAATGCCGCAGCCTCCGGCTCGGGTCCAGCCCCGGGACAAGCAGGGAAGGAGGCGCGCACAGCCCTTGGGGCACGGCACGCGCTTCTCCTGCTCCTGGCTCCTCGGGCGCTGCGTTTGGAGCTAGGACGGAGTAGCTGCTCCGCTGCTCCTTCGTGGTGGGCGGCTCTTTACGGGGGAGCTGATGGGGAGGGAGCTAAGCGAAGGTGCTGGAGACAGAGCTTAACTGAGGTAGATTTTACGTAAATTGAAAGCTGACTCTTGCTGGGTAGCCACTGGCAATCCGACAGAAAAACCAGGACCACAGCTCACATTGGAGGAGGGAGAGCATTGTGAACCTCCCCCCTCCACGTATCTGGCACCTGGGTTTCAGCCAGGTTTTTCCTCTGAATCCTTGAATTATGCTGTCTATACTCAACAAGAGTAGCCTGGGCCATTGCATAAAAAAAAAAAAAAATCTAATTGACCGCTATGCAATAATAATGCAAAACTCTGTATCTAGCACTTGGGGATTGCTTGATCCAGCCAATTTTGGGGGACACCAAATCATACCCTCAAAATAGGCAAACAATGTTGCTGCTGCCATTACACAGGCAGACACACACATTAAAATATAAACTAAAATCCGGTGACTAATTCATCCTAAAACAAGCAAACTGTCAAAGGTTTACATTGAAACGTAGATCCTACTGGACCTAGTCAATATTTGGCCTGAATTCTGCCATATACACAGGTGGATCCCCTGTCACCATACCAGGAAAAAACAAACAAACAACCCAACAGACCCCAGCTAAGTACCTGGCACGAGATTGCTGCAGGAACCTGTCTCCTGCTACCAGTCTAGGGATTTGAACCCTTGAATTCTACTGGAGAACCACAGAAATACACAAGTATAGCTAGAAAACTTTGGAAACTTACTCCTTTGGGGCAAGAGCTCAGAAAAAAAATCGGATCTGGCACTTCGCCCCATCTATGGTAGAGCCAGCCAGTGTTTGGCCGTGTAGCCCTAAATTCTACTACAGAAATAGAAAAATGGGGTCACTGCTATTTCACCAGAAAAATCCAGACTCTGACTTACAGCGGGAACAACACCCAGAAACCCATTGCAGGCATTTGGATCCTGTCATCCCCTCCCATTTTAAAATGGTCAGTAAGCAGCAAAAGGCGACGCTTGGGAGGGGCAAGCAGGTTCACGTGCCCCTCCCCAGACACCTGGAGGGGCACATTCAGCAGGGAACCGCAGTGGTGAGAAGGAGCAGAACGTGGGGCTGCCAGGGCTTTCCTGCCCCCAGCCCTTCCATGCAGCTGGCTGGGGTCTGTACACCCGTGCTGGAGGAGCTGCCGGCCTGGGGCCGCCCGGCAGCCCAACGTTTTCCTAACTTCGCCTGAAATTGGTTTCTGGCGCAGCGGGAGGACAGAGCCCCGCCCCCAGGTAACGTGGGGATAGGCGGAGTGTGTGGGCCCGGGCTGGGCAGGGAGGAGTCACATGGGGGGGTCATCCATGAATCACCTATCTAAATTGAAAATCTAGCTCAAAAAGTATAGCCACTGCTTCTACACCAGAAAACAATGTTGTCCCCCAGCATCCTTTCCCAAAAGCACTAGAAATACGTATTTAGAGTATTTTATCCCCACAGGAGCTTGCTAAGTTATCACTAGACTCTTCTCCCCAGTAATTTTACT
Source organism: Eretmochelys imbricata (assembly GCF_965152235.1). Lineage (NCBI taxonomy): Eukaryota > Metazoa > Chordata > Testudines > Cheloniidae > Eretmochelys > Eretmochelys imbricata. Next base: position 127,730,780 of record NC_135572.1, read on the forward strand.
GTTTGAAGTTAATGTCAATATGTCAGAAAAATCTGAATCCAAAGAACTGTGAATCCATAAAGCCACAGAAAACAGAAGATACCAACATTTGGGGATAAACTTTGGCTATTTTACAGTCCCCAAAGAAAATAAGGTGAGTCAATTTTGACCGATCAGCATTTAATGTTTTGAAAAAGTGACTTTTACTTTGAATGTAGGACTTTTTTGGGGAGCAGGTAATCATTTGTTGAGGGTTTTGTGAACCTGAATGCTTTTGAAAAAGAAAGTTACATGTTGGTCCATTCAAAGGTGACATTGCCTAGCCATTTAATTTTACATTTACTTGCACCATCCTACAAGTGGTTATACTACTGATCCTTAAACTAACACTGAGAATGGTGAAGAAGAAGAATTCATCAGAAGAATCCATTTAAAATGAAATGGTATCTAAAATCTTAGTTCCTGTTGCTTGTACCCAAATAACAATCCTCTTAACACTTTCCCCTGCTTTTGATGGCACTAGTGCAAGTGCAAAAATCACTATTTGCACTATTAGCATCTCCTGTCCATATCTCATAGGCTTTAAGATACTTGGAATGCATCCGATGAAGTGAGCTGTAACTCACAAAAACTTATGCTCAAATAAATTAGTTAATCTCTAAGGTGCCACAAGTACTCCTTTTCTTTTTGTCATCACGTTGCAACAGTTGTCCTACAAATGAAAGAAGCTGTCTAAATATCCCAATGATAGGCAGAAAAGTTAAGTTTAACTTCACCTTTTATACCCACTTAAAGCAAGCAGAATGACACATTTACTTTGGAAACCATTAAATACAAAATACATTCCATAACAAGATACAGTGGCTGGAAGTTGATGTCAGCAAAATTCAAACTGGAAATAAGATGCAGAATTTCAACAGAGAAGTTAATTAGCCATTGGAACAAATTACTTTAGGTCGAATTTAGCAGCATTAAATCGATGTAAACCTGCACCTGTCCACACGATGAAGCCCTTTATTTCGACTTAAAGGGCTCTTAAAATCGATTTCCTTACTCCACCCCTGACAAGTGGATTAGCGCTTAAATCGGCCTTGCCGGGTCAAATTTGGGGTACTGTGGACACAATTCGACGGTATTGGCCTCCGGGAGCTATCCCAGAGTGCTCCATTGTGACCGCTCTGGACAGCACTCTCAACTCAGATGCACTGGCCAGGTAGACAGGAAAAGAACCGCAAACTTTTGAATCTCATTTCCTGTTTGACCAGCGTGGCAAGCTGCAGGTGACCATGCAGAGCTCATCAGCAGAGGTGACCATGATGGAGTCCCAGAATTGCAAAAGAGCTCCAGCATGGACTGAACGGGAGGTACGGGATCTGATCGCTGTATGGGGAGAGGAATCCGTGCTATCAGAACTCCGTTCCAGTTTTCAAAATGCCAAAACCTTTGTCAAAATCTCCCAGGGCATGAAGGACAGAGGCCATAACAGGGACCCGAAGCAGTGCTGCGTGAAACTGAAGGAGCTGAGGCAAATGGCCGCTCCGGGTCAGAGCCCCAAACATGCCGCTCCTATGATGAACTGCATGCCATTTTAGGGGGTTCAGCCACCACTACCCCAGCCGTGTTGTTTGACTCTTTCAATGGAGATGGAGGCAACACGGAAGCAGGTTTTGGGGACGAAGAAGATGATGGTGAGGAGGAGGTTGTAGATAGCTCACAGCAAGCAAGCGGAGAAACCGGTTTTCCCGACAGCCAGGAACTGTTTCTCACCCTGGACCTGGAGCCAGTACCCCCCGAACCCACCCAAGGCTGCCTCCTGGACCCAGCAGGTGGAGAAGGGACCTCCGGTGAGTGTACCTTTTAAAATACTATACGTGGTTTAAAAGCAAGCATGTGAAAGGATTACTTTGCCCTGGCATTTGCGGCTCTCCTGGATGTACTCCCAAAGCCTTTGCAAAAGGTTTCTGGGGAGGGCAGCCTTATTGCGTCCTTCATGGTAGGACACTTTACCACTCCAGGCCAGTAACACGTACTCGGGAATCGTACAACAAAGCATTGCAGTGTATGTTTGCTGGCGTTCAAACAACATCCATTCTTTATCTCTCTGTGTTATCCTCAGGAGAGTGAGATATAATTCATGGTCACCTGGTTGAAATAGAGTGCTTTTCTTCAGGGGACACTCAGAGGAGCCCATTCCTGCTGGGCTGTTTGCCTGTGGCTAAACAGAAATGTTCCCCGCTGTTAGCCACAGGGAGGGGGGAAGGTTGAGGGGGTAGCCACGTGGTGGGGGGAGGCAAAATGCGACCTTGTAACGAAAGCACATGTGCTATGTATGTAATGTTAACAGCAAGGTTTACCCTGAAAGAGTGTAGCCACTGTTTTATAAAATGTGTCTTTTTAAATACCGCTGTCCCTTTTTTTTTCTCCACCAGCTGCATGTGTTTCAATGATCACAGGATCTTCTTCTCCTTCCCAGAGGCTAGTGAAGCTTAGAAAGAAAAAAAAACGCACTCGCGATGAAATGTTCTCCGAGCTCATGCTGTCCTCCCACACTGACAGAGCACAGACGAATGCGTGGAGGCAAATAATGTCAGAGTGCAGGAAAGCACAAAATGACCGGGAGGAGAGGTGGCGGGCTGAAGAGAGTAAGTGGCGGGCTGAAGACAGGGCTGAAGCTCAAATGTGGCGGCAGCGTGATGAGAGGAGGCAGGATTCAATGCTGAGGCTGCTGGAGGACCAAACCAGTATGCTCCAGTGTATGGTTGAGCTGCAGCAAAGGCAGCTGGAGCACAGACTGCCACTACAGCCCCTGTGTAACTAACTGCCCTCCTCCCCAAGTTCCATAGCCTCCACAACCAGACGCCCAAGAATGCGGTGGGGGGGCCACCGGCCAACCAGCCACTCCACCACAGAGGATTGCCCCAAAAAAAGAAGGCTGGCATTCAATAAATTTTAAAGTTGTAAACTTTTAAAGTGTTGTGTGGCATTTTCCTTCCCTCCTCCACCACCCCTCCTGGGGTACCTTGGTAGTCATCCCCCTATTTGTGTGATGAATGAATAAAGAATTCATGAATGTGAAGCAACAATGACTTTATTGCCTCTGCAAGCGGTGATCGAAGGGAGGAGGGAAGGGTGGTTAGCTTACAGGGAAGTAGAGTGAACCAAGGGGCGGGGGGTTTCATCAAGGAGAAGCAAACAGAACTTTCACACCGTAGCCTGGCCAGTCATGAAACTGGTTTTCAAAGCTTCTCTGATGCGTACCGCACCCTCCTGTGCTCTTCTAACTGCCCTGGTGTCTGGCTGCGCATAACCAGCAGCCAGGTGATTTGCCTCAACCTCCCACCCCACCATAAACGTCTCCCCCTTACTCTCACAGATATTGTGGAGCACACAGCAAGCAGTAATAACAGTGGGAATATTGGTTTTGCTGAGGTCTAAGCGAGTCAGTAAACTGCGCCAGCGCGCCTTTAAACGTCCAAATGCACATTCTACCACCATTCTGCACTTGCTCAGTCTGTAGTTGAACAGCTCCTGACTACTGTCCAGGCTGCCTGTGTACGGCTTCATGAGCCATGGCATTAAGGGGTAGGCTGGGTCCCCAAGGAGACATATAGGCATTTCAACATCACCAACAGTTATTTTCTGGTCTGGGAATAAAGTCCCTTCCTGCAGCTTTTGAAACAGACCAGAGTTCCTGATGATGCGAGCGTCATGTACCTTTCCCGGCCATCCCACGTTGATGTTGGTGAAACGTCCCTTGTGATCCACCAGAGCTTGCAGCACTATTGAAAAGTACCCCTTGCGGTTTATGTACTCAGCGGCTTGGTGCTCCAGTGCCAAGATAGGGATATGGGTTCCGTCTATGGCCCCACCACAGTTAGGGATTCCCATTGCAGCAAAGCCATCCACTATGACCTGCACATTTCCCAGGGTCACTACCCTTGATATCAGCAGATCTTTGATTGCGTGGGCTACTTGCATCACAGCAGCACCAACAGTAGATTTGCCCACTCCAAATTGATTCCCAACTGACCGGTAGCTGTCTGGCGTTGCAAGCTTCCACAGGGCTATCGCCACTCGCTTCTCAACTGTGAGGGCTGCTCTCATCTTGGTATTCATGCGCCTCAGGGCAGGGGAAAGCAAGTCACAAAGTTCCATGAAAGTGCCCTTACGCATGCGAAAGTTTCGCAGCCACTGGGAATCGTCCCAGACCTGCAACACTATGCGGTCCCACCAGTCTGTGCTTGTTTCCCGAGCCCAGAATTGGCGTTCCACAGCATGAACCTGCCCCATTAGCACCATGATGCATGCATTGGCAGGGCCCACGCTTTCAGAGAAATCTGTGTCCATGTCCTGATCACTCACGTGACCGCACTGACGTCGCCTCCTTACCCGGTATCGCTTTGCCAGGTTCTGGTGCTGCATATACTGCTGGATAATGCGTGTGGTGTTTAATGTGCTCCTAATTGCTAAAGTGATCTGAGTGGCCTCCATGCTTGCCTTGGTATGGCGTCCGCACAGAAAAAAGGCGCGGAACGATTGTCTGCTGTTGCTCTGACGGAGGGAGGGGCGACTGAGGACACGACTTACAGGGTTGGCTTCAGGGAGCTAAAATCAACAAAGGGGGTGGCTTTACATCAAGGAGTATTTCAGGCAGGACTTCACGGAGGGTTCCAATAAGAAATGGTGCACCTAAGTTATTGTTCTTATTGGAACAAGGAGGTTAGCCTGGCCTCTGATTGATACATGGCTAGATTTACCTCGCTGCACCTTCTCTGTGAATGACTACAGTGTGACCTAGAGGAATGAGTCCCCTAGACAGGGAAGGAGGCAAATGAGTACAAAACAAATCTGGTCTATTTCTTGTTTTGATCCACTCCATCTATCTTTTACATCTTTGGCTAGCAGCGGACGGTGCAGAAGGACTGCATGCCATCCACATTTCATGGCTGCTCAGCAGAAGATGATGCAATAGGACTGCTAGCAATCCGTATCGCCTGTCTGCTCACCATAAGATAGTTCAATAGACTGACTGCAGGACTAAAGAGAATGACCTGGTCAAGTCATTCCAAATTTAGTCCCTGCGCCCATGTCTGCCCAGGCGCTCCCAGCCGACGTGACCAGGAGCACCTCAGACATGACGAGGACGGCTACCAGTCGTACTGTACCGTCTGCTGCCAGAAGGCAATGGGTTGCTGCTACTGTGTAGCAATGCCATACCGCGTCAGCACCCAGGAGACATAGGGTGACGGTTACCTGAGCAGGTTCCATGCTTGCCGTGGTATGGCGTCTGCACAGGTAACTCAGGAAAAAAGGCGCGAAACGATTGTCTGCCCTTGCTTTCACGGAGGGAGGGAGGGAGGGAACGGGGGCCTGACAATATGTACCCAGAACCACCTGCGACAATGTTTTAGCCCCATCAGAGTGCTCCATTGTGACTGCTCTGGACAGCACTCTCAACTCAGATGCACAATTGTTTGCCATTGCTCTGACGCAGGGAGGGGCGACTGAGGACATGGCTTACAGGGTTGGCTTCAGGGAGCTAAAATCAACAAAGGAGGTGGCTTTACATCAAGGAGTATTTCAGGCAGGACTTCATGGAGGGTTCCAATAAGAAATAGTGCACCTAAGTTATTGTTCTTATTGGAACAAAGAGGTTAGCCTGGCCTCTGATTGATACATGGCTAGATTTACCTCGCTGCACCTTCTCTGTGAGTGACTGCAGTGTGACCTAGAGGAATGAGTCCCCTAGATGGGGGAGGGGGGGAAGCAAATGAATACAAAACAAAACTGATCTATTTCTTGTTTTGATCCACTCCATCTATCTTTTACATCTTTGGCTGGCAGCAGACGGTGCAGAAGGACTGCATGCCATCCACATCTCATGGCTGCTCGGCAGAAGATGGTACAGTACGACTGCTAGCCATCCTCATCTCTTGCCTGCCCGGCAGAAGATGGTACAGTATGACTGCTAGCAATCCATATTGCCTGCCTGCTCACCATAAGACGGTTCAATAGGACTGACTGCAGGACTAAAGATAATGACCTGGTCAAGTCACTCCAAATTTAGTCCCTGCGCCCATGTCTGCCCAGGCGCTCCCAGCCGACGTGGCCAGGAGCACCTCAGCCATGACGAGAACGGCTACCAGTCGTACTGCACCGTCTGCTGCCACAAGGCACTGGGTTGCTGTTACTGTGTAGCAATGCCGTACCACGTCTGCCAGCACTCAGGAGACATAGGGTGACGGTTCTCTGAGCGGGCTCCATGCTTGCCGTGGTATGGCGTCTGCACAGGTAACTCAGGAAAAAAGGCGCAAAACAATTGTCTGCCCTTGCTTTCACGGAGGGAGGGAGGGAATGGGGGCCTGACGATATGTACCCAGAACCACCCGCGACAATGTTTTAGCCCCATCAGGCATTGGGATCTCAACCCAGAATTCCAATGGGCAGCGGAGACTGCGGGAACTGTGGGATAGCTATCCACAGTGCAATGCTCCGGAAGTCGACTCTAGCCTCAGTACTGTGGAAGCACTTCGCCGAGTTAATGCACTTAATTCACTTAGAGCATTTTCTGTGGGGACACACACACTCGAATATATAAAACCGATTTCTAAAAAACCGACTTCTATAAATTCGACCTTATTCCGTAGTGTAGACATACCCTAAGGGATGTGGTAAATCCTCCATCACTTGGGGGTTTCTAATCTGGGATTAGATTTCTCTCAAAGATATGCTGTAGTCCTGGCACAAATCATTGGACTAGATTGTCAGAAGCAGAAGGGGATACAATTAATAAAAACAGTTTAAAACCACCATGTTTAAGCACCTGAAACAACTATTGCTATCTTGTATGTCATAAACAACATTTCAGTAGAATAATTTTCACTACCAATAACATGCACATCCATATTAAATATATTAACAATTCATGAGCTAAACCACACTCAATTTGGGTATGCATTCAGGCTGTGGAAGATCCCTGGGCCAAGTCTCCCCACTGCCTGATGAGGAATTTAAACAGGGATCTGTCACCTCTCAGGTGAGTACTCTAAGCTACAGAGTTGTTCTAACTCTTTCACTGGCCCCATTAATATGTAATTAAAGTGGAATAACTTCAGTAGGAACAATTGATGGAACCTCTGAATCAGAATATTCTATAATCCAGTGGTTAGAGCACTCACCTGAGAGGTGGCCAATCCCTTCTCATCAGAGAGTGGGGGGATTTGAACCAGGGGTGTCCTACATCCAGGTGTTCCTGCTCTAGTGTTCTCTGTTCCTTCTCAAGCACTCTGTGTCCTACATGATGCCCCAGCATTAGTATGCCTCCTACCTTCAGCGCACTCTGTTCTTCTATAATACCTCTCTAAATAATCTCCCCTCTCAATTTGGGCCCAGTCTTCCCCAGCTGGGTTTGTATGTCCTTCTCCTAGCAGTTCCTTCCTCCAGCACATGCAAAGGGTGGCTAGTGTGTGTCCTCTGCCTGAGTGTTTACTTTGTAATAAAAGAGGTGCTGGGGGCTCAAGCAATTTTTTCCCCCTTTCATAACTGATGCAGCAAGCCCAGAGGTGCTGGGGCTATGAACTGCCAAGCCTAGACGTGCTGGGGCTCAGCTCTGGCAAGCTCTGGCACAAATTAAGCACTGCTCTGTCTCCTCCCACCTGTTCCAGGCCTGTAGGGAGAGTGCAGGTGAGGACAGCAGCATAGAAACTGGACTGTTCTCTCTGGCTCCCCATGCTGATTGAGTCTGGCTTCTCTCTGCTTTTCAGCTGCTATGCAGGGCTCTCCTCTCCTCTCATCAGCTGTTAAGCAGCCCTGCAGAGGGGAGAGAGTTGACCCTGCCCCATTGCAAACATCAGAGCTTATGAAGCCAGGACTGGCCTCCTCTTCCTTCCTTTCTGCTACAGGCTCAAAGTTCAGAGGAAAGTTTATTGTTGTTCCACTGCTAGTAGGTTATTGGAAAATGTCCCACCTCAGGCCCCTAGAAATTATACTTAAGGTTAACACTATAAACCAATTGCTGAATTTGGATCATTAGTGATAGATTGAAATCCAGTGAGTGATGTATGCATGAAGCAGTGATAGAACAACACCGATGATACCCAACATCTGCTGTTAAGTGGACCCTGGTTCCAAAATGTATTCTCCTGGAGTTGGACATCTAACACCTGCTTTGACCAGTTGGTGGAATCTAAGAAGCAAATTTCTGCTCGTGAATCAAATCTAGCTTAGCTTCCAGTAGAAGAATTCGGGAGTTTAGAAAATGTGACAGATAATGGTGGACTATATGCAGCAGAAAAACAGGTTATACTCTTGAAATAATGCCCACATACCAGTTCTCCATTCTCCTCCATCTCAGTGTATTGGTGTTATGCTGACTCTGGTGCCATTGCTAGCGTTTCCTTTATTTCCTTTTGACTTTACACATGTTTGTATTGTAGTTTCTGACCAGGTAAATTGCAAGCAAGTGATGCATTGATAGGGAGCAATGCAAAATGAAGGCAAAGGATGTAGTAAGGAAAACAATGATAGACTGGGGCTCACTGAGTGGGATGTGAAAAATGTGGATAATGGAAGGAAGAAAGTTAGAGACTGAGTGAAGGTCAGTAAATTATGTGAAAGATGAGGATGTGAATGAGCAAATCTAAGGGATTTGCTGTGGGGACAATGACTGAGTGAGTGGTCTACCACAGTGTGAAGTGAATCAGTGGGGAATGGTAGGTCTGATTGAAAGCCTGGTTGAGAAAGCAAAATATCTTAATCCCTCAGATTTCATACACAAATCCCCATTCCCCCTCCTTTCACACTGTTTCTTTTCCCAGTGAGGTATTGTGCATCTATGTGAGGGGTAGCCAATAGGCGGACCGTGAGCCAAATCTGGACCACCATCTGGACGCTTTTAAATCAAGCCTGAAATCTATCTTTTTTTTTAATTATTTTCTCTGGATTCTGGACCTTGCCTATACCTTGATCAAGAAATTTGGACCTTGACAAAAAATAATAGCCTACTCCTGAATAGATGAACACTGACTCCCTCAGTCTATCAATTCACTGGGAATAATTCATTAGTTCTCCTGTGACAGTAACAGGGAAATGACAGGCTAGCATTTCATGTGCTATCCCTTAACCTAAAAACTGAATTATAGCAGTGCCATCTTTTCTTCTTTATGTTGCAAAACTAAAGAATAAACCCTAAAGGAAAATAATCTTGTTTTTTTTTAAAAAAAAAATCAGAAAGTGGATGTTACAAAACTAAGTGATTGGGCAACAAAATGGCAAATGAAATTTAATGTGGATAAATGTAAACTAATGCACATTGGAAAAAATAACCCCAACTATACATACAATATGATGGGGACTAATTTAGCTACAACTAATCAGGAGAAAGATCTTGGAGTCATCGTGGGTAGTTCTCTAAAGATGTCCATGCAGTGTGCAGCGGCAGTTAAAAAAGCAAACAGAATGTTAGGAATCATTAAAAAAGGGATAGAGAATAAGATGGAGAATATCTTATTGCCCTTATATAAATCCATGGTACGCCCACATCTTGAATACCGCATACAGATGTGGTCCCCTCATCTCAAAAAGGATATACTGGCATTAGAAAAGGTTCAGAAAAGGGCAATTAAAATGATTAGGAGTTTGGAATGCGTCCCATGTGAGGAGAGATTAAAGAGGCTAGGACTTTTCAGCTTGGAAAAGAGGAGACTAAGGGGGGATATGATAGAGGTATATAAAATCATGAGTGGTGTGGAGAAAGTGAATAAGGAAAAGGTATTTACTTGTTCCCATAAGATAAGAACTAGGGGCCACCAAATGAAATTAATGGGCAGCAGGTTTAAAACAAAAAAAAGGAAGTTCTTCACTCAGCAGTCAACCTGTGGAACTCCTTGCCTGAGGAGGTTGTGAAGGTTAGGACTATAACAGGGTTTAAAAGAGAACTGGATAAATTCATGGAGGCTAAGTAAATTAATGGCTATTAGCCAGGATGGGTAAGGAATGGTGTCCCTAGCCTGTTTGTCAGAGGGTGGAGATGGATGGCAGGAGAGAGATCACTTGATCATTACCTGTTAGGTTCACTCCCTCTGGGGCACCTGGCATTGGCCACTGTTGGCAGACAGGATACTGTGCTGGATGAACCTTTGGTCTGACCCAGCATGGCCATTCTTATGTTCTTATGAAAAGCAGGGGAGGGTTGGATAGGGGGCGGGGGCCAGGCCAAGCCTGGCTGTTTGGGAGGCACAGCCTCCCTTAACCGGCCCTCCATACAATTTCAGAAACCAGATGTGGCCCTCAGGCCAAAAAGTTTGCCCGCCCCAGTCTAGATCCATCCTCTTTGGAACCCCCTTTCAGGTAGTTGAGTTGAGTTGAGTTCCTTCAGGATCAGTCTTGGGACAAATATTATTCAATATTTTTATTAGAGACCTTGGCACAAAAAAGTAGGAGAATGCTAATGATGATCATTTGTTGATCATACAAATTGGGAGGCATCATCAATATGGAGGAGGATTGGAATATTACACAAGAAAATCTGAATGACCTGGAAAACTGGAGTGATATAAATGGGATGAATTTGAATAGTACCAAGTGCAAGATCATGGACTTAGGGTCTAATAATAAGAATTTCTGCTGAAAGTTGAAGTTTCGTTATTTGGAAGCTACAGAGGAGAAGAGCACTCTCTCTTTTTCTCAGGTGCTTGGCTGGCTGGTTCTTACTCACATGCTCACAGTTTAACTGATCACAATATGTGGGGTCAGGAAGGAGTCTTTCCCCAAGTTAGATTGGCAGTGACCTTGGGGGATTTTCACCTTCCTCGACAGCACGTGCGTGTTGGTCACTTGCCAGTATTAGCTGGTTATATCTCACTTAAACATTTCCCTGTCACTACAGGGGCCTCGGACACTGGTGCACCTTGGTCCCTCCTGTTCTCTCCCTGTGGCGCATAATAGTTTAGTCTCCTTTGAGCTGTAATACTTTGGTCTAATTTTGGTTGTTAGATTTAGTGTGTGGATGCTGGGTGGTGTTGGAGGCCAGGCTGGAGCATCTATGATTGAAATTATCAAAACTAAATGTTTCAATTGACTTCAACTGAATTTCTTTTCTGTTTGTTAGTTTGCAAAATTTTCTGAGATTTTTACCTATCATCCTGCTTTGGGATGCTAAAATTTTTCAAAACCTCAAAATCCACTCAGCTCTGTCTGGAATTCACTGCTGTTTGGAGCAATGCTGAAAACTCTGAGATTGATACTCAAAAGACATTCCCACTGAATCAAATAAGTGCAGTTCCAGTGTGGAAGTGAGGCAAAACTGAGGTGCACTAAACACGAATCTGCATGGCATGTAGGGTGACACTGAATTGTGTGTTTGAAATTTAGTGCAAAACAATTAATGCAACTCTTGTAGTTAAAGCAAGCCCCATGATTAACAGCTCTTTGGTGGGTATGAAATACATTTTACTGCCTGTACAGAGTCTCCTGTTGGCACTTGACCTCTTAGTAGTTGAGGAAGGAGTAGAAAGCAAAAACTATTTTTATTTTCAGAGGTTACAGGACTGTTAAGCAACTTTATATTAGCTTATGTGTATATTTTTTTTTAGGAAGAACACCTGCAATTATTTTGTGTATTTGCTGTACAAAACACAAGCAGAAATTGGACAAAAAGAAGGGTGGATATGTTCCATATTTTCAACATGTTGGGGCAGATAGGTTACTTTAGATTATGTCCTGTTGCATCTTGTTAAATTTGAGATAATTGAGATAATGCAATTTTATACAAAAATGCAAAACTTGGATAACTGAATAAAAATGCAATGTGCCAGCCTCTTAGAAATCAAAATTCTAATTCTGCTTACTGAGTATACATATGTATAGCACACATCCATCACATATCTTGAACATACAGTGTGTTTTGATTTTAATAAAATATGTTTGTTATATTTACAGTTCTGGGAGAATGTTTTTTCCTACCAGCTATTCCGCCCCCTCCCAAAACAATAGAATGCAATAGATTTTCCTTTTACATAATGTATCTACTGTGACAAAGCTCTGTCCTTGTCTCAGTGGGTCCCACGTTTCCTGGCGTATTTCGCTAGCCTCAGAGGCTCACTGTGACCCTCCACGTAACCCTTCTCTCTCTGGAGACAAGGGTCACAGTCTACTGAGCCATTTTCATCATAAACCAGCAAGGGAGGTAAGGAGAAGGTATCCTTCCTTGCACAGTCTCTATTGTCTCCAAGTCTTGGTGATTAATCAGGGGGCAAAGGTGGGGGAGGGGGGGAGCCCGGGCCCACCCTCTACTCTGGGCTCCAGCCCAGGGACCCTATTAGTATCAGCTATGGTAGCTGACCTTTTAGAAACATGACATGTACAATTCCCTGGGCTACTTCACCCCACAGCAGCCCTCACTTCCTCAAGCTCCACTTCACCCTTACCTCAGGGCCTCCTTCCTTTTGCCTGATATGGTGTGTGCTACTCAGTCTCTGCAACAGCACAACTTCCTACCACAGCTCTCGACATGCACACCCACCTGACTGACTGGGAGGCTTTTAATTAGTTTCAGCCAGCCCCTGATTGGCTTCAGGTGTCCCAATCAACCTAGCATTTTCCCTGCCTTCTGGAAAGTTCTTAATTGGCCCCAGGTGTCTTAACTGACCTGAAGCAGCTGCCATTTCACTTATCCTGGTACCAGGGATTTGTTTAGCCTGGAGCTAATATATCTATCTCCCACTACTTTTCTATAGCCAACCATAGAGTTGGGCAACATGGGATGCCAGGCAGTATGCTCGTGACAGACCATCAATGTTGCCATTCTTTTCCTTATTCCGCTGCATCCACTGGAGGGGTGCATGGTCCATCACAAGAGTAAATCGCCGGCCTAACAGGTAATAACGCAGTGCCTCCATAGCCCATTTGACAGCAAGGCATTCTCTCTCGACTACTGCGTATTTCTGTTCTCTTGGGAGAAGCTTTCTGCTTAGGTAGAGGATCGGATGTTCCTCTTCTCCCACCATTTGCGACAGAACTGTCCCCACCACCACCTCGGAAGCGTCTGTTTGTAAAATAAATTCCCTGTTAAAATCCGGGGCTATGAGTACGGGGTTATTACAGAGGGCCGTCCAAAGGGCTGTAAATGCCCGCACTGCTGCGTCGGTCCACTTTACCATGTCTGGACCTCGGGCCTTCACCAGGTCCGTTAGGGGACTTGCGCTAGTGGCGAAGTGGGGAATAAAACATCGGTAGTAGCCTACCACACCTAGGAACGCACAGACCTGCTTCTTTAGGGTCAGCCAGGGCCAGTTTTGAATTGCCTCTAGCTTATTCATTTGGGGCTTCACTATGCCCCTTCCCACAATATATCCCAGGTACCTAGCCTCTGCTAGCCCTATGGTGCATTTAGCAGGATTAGCAGTGAGGCAAGCCCTCCTTAAGGTGCGCAGTACTGCCTCAACTTTCTCCAAGTGGGTTCCCCAGTCTGGCGTGTGGATGATGACAACATCATCTAGGTATGCAGCTGCATAACTTGTATGGGGGCACAGCAGCTTATCCATGAGGTGCTGGAATGTGGCTGGGGCCCCATGTAGCCCAAAAGGGAGAACGGTGTAGTGGAATAGCCCATCTGGGGTGGAGAATACTGTCTTTTCTTTAGCTTCTTTGGTCAGAGGAATCTGCCAGTACCCTTTTGTCAGATCCAGTGTAGTCAAGAATTGGGCACTACCCAGTCGGTCAACCAGTTCGTCGATGCGTAGTATGGGGTGTGCATCAAACTGGGATATTTCATTCAGTTGGCGAAAGTCATTACAGAATCTCATGGTACCATCAGGTTTAGGCACTAAAACAATTGGACTGGACCACTGACTGTAAGATTCTTCAATAACCCCTAATTCTAACATTTTCTTTACTTCAGCCTTGATTTCTTCTCTTTTGGCTGCTGGGATTCGGTAGGGTCTCAATGTTACCTTGGCTCCGGGGATCGTGTGGATATGGTGATAGGTCTCAGTCGTCTGCCCTGGTTTTGTAGAGAACACATCTCGGTTGCGATTAATCATGTCGGCTGCCTCAATCTTTTGGATTGGTGTCAAGTCGGATGATATCCTCACTTGCTTGTGTAAGTTATCCTCCTGGGGAAGGGTCTCCTGCCAAGGTTTTAGAAGATAGATGTGGTAAATTTGATCCGATTTCCGGCGGCCTGGCTGCCGCACCTTATAGTTCACCTCTCCCATGGCTTCGATTACTTCATAGGGTCCCTGCCACTCAGGCAACAGTTTACTTTCTGCTGTGGGCACCAGTACCATCACCCAGTCCCCTGGTTGGAAATGTTGAAGCTTTGCTTGGTGGTTATAATGGGTTCGTTGGGTCTCCTGTGCTCTCTCCAAGTGTTCCCGTACAATGGGCATAACTCGGGCTATCCAATCTCTCATCTGCAGTACATGCTCAACTATGTTCCTTCCGGGCTTTGGCTCCTCTTCCCAGGCTTCTCTGGCTACATCCAGTATGCCCCGAGGGTGGCACCCATATAGTAGTTCGAATGGAGAGAAACCCGTGGAGGCTTGCGGAACCTCCCGGATGGCGAACATGAGGTAAGGCAATAGGGTATCCCAATCTTTCCCATCCCGGCTCACCACTTGCCTGATCATGGCCTTGAGGGTCCTATTGAATCTTTCCACAAGGCCATCTGTTTGTGGGTGGTATACAGAGGTCCGTAGGGCTTGTACATGGAGCAATGAACAGAGATCTTTCATCAACTTGGACATGAAAGGTGTCCCTTGATCAGTCAATATCTCCTTGGGTAGCCCAGCCCAGGCAAAGATCTGTACTAGCTCCTTAGCTATTGTCTGGGAAGCTGTGTTGCACAGGGGAACAGCTTCCGGGTACCGGGTTGCATAGTCCAATATAACAAGCACATGTTGTTGGCCCAGAGCTGTCTTCTCTAGTGGCCCTACCAGACCCATGGCTATCCATTCGAAAGGAACCTCTATTATTGGAAGAGGTATCAAAGGAGCCCACAAGTGTGGGCGAGGGCTATGTAACTGACACTCCGGACAAGAGGTGCAATATCGCCGGACATATTCATGTACTCCTGGCCAGAAGAACCTCTGCAGGATCCGTGCCTGGGTTTTCTCTACCCCTAGGTGTCCTCCAAACAGGTGACTGTGGGCAAGACTCAATATGGCTTTTTGATGTTTTCGTGGTACCAGAAGTTGTTGTATCTCTTGCTCCTGCATTTGCATTACGCGGTACAAGAGATCTTTCTTCACAGGATATAACTTGGCATATAAGGTCATGGTCTAGGAATATTTTTTATTATTTCATTAGAATTTTCAGTGAAAATAATTTTTTCTCTTGTAAGTTATACATGTACCCAAAGAGTTTTATTGCTGGTTTTAGCATGTAAAACTTAACAATGTCTTCATCTAGCAAAGGAAAATTTTTGGGAAAATAAGATGTAATGTGGATTAACAGCTTTAGTGTTTAACCCAAAAGCCCTAAAACATCTAAGCTATTGCTTCACTCCTCTCTGAGTAGTAGGAG
Organism: Eretmochelys imbricata; assembly: GCF_965152235.1. Lineage (NCBI taxonomy): Eukaryota > Metazoa > Chordata > Testudines > Cheloniidae > Eretmochelys > Eretmochelys imbricata. The sequence goes on from NC_135572.1 coordinate 127,746,281, forward strand.
CATAGCTACTCCAAATCTGCTTTGCTCTGAGGGTGAAATCCAGCCTTCCGTGCATGAAGACAAAGTAAACTTGTTTTCTTTAGAGAACTACACAGGGATTTTAGGGGTAACACAATCCACCCTAAACATGTGACCGAACTACAGGGTTATGATGCAGCCCATCCATGGCTCCTGATTCCAAACTATGGGGTGGAATATTGGTTTCTGCCTTTTGAGATCATTGCAGGTATAGTGACCCAGCCCCAACATTCTCTTCCAATGTCTGCTTGTTTGAAGCCTGCATGGAATCATCTCTTCCCTGGCATTCAGAAAGGGTGGAAGTTCCACTGGACAGCTTCTCTGTCCATGCTCCTCCATGTAGTATGGAGCTTGCATAATACAGAAGGCTTTGCATTGGCCTCCTGCCAGTAGGTTTAAATTAACCCTAAGTGTCTGAGAAGTTCCATGTGTTTAATTGTAGTCAGCCTTTTTTATTCATGGAGTTAAGCAAGAGTGGATCAGTGGAAAGGTGAGGGTCAGTTGGCTTGTCAGTTGCTTCTTCCCGGCATGTGTTAAGTGGCACATGGAGCAAAGATTGTGTTTTCTGACATTATTAATACGTTTCATCACTTGTCAAGACTGGGCCTGGTGAGTGTTGCAAAATGTGGCTGCCACCTTGCCTACATTTGTCATGGCTCTCTGGTGAGAAAGTCAATTACAAAGGGAATGTAGGAACCTGTTTATAAAGTGACTTCTAATACAAGCTGTTGGTTATGAAGGCCTGCTCCTCCTTACCTAGCATCATCTGAAGGGGCAAGATTTTTGGCACGACAGGGAACCACTGAAGGTTAGATTCTTGCCTTGGACAATGACCGTTAGTGACATTGTTCTACCTTCATAGCTGTGAGACACAGCAGGAAGGAGCTACTGTCTCCCAAACAGCAGACAGTCCTATATAAATCCTGATTAGAGCCAGTTGTGCATTTTTAAAGTAATCTGAAAGGTATTTTACCTGTCAGTACCTGAGTTCTGGCTCATGTCTCTCTGGCAAGAGGTAATGCCAACACTAAAGGCATGGCAGAGAGCTGCATTCCTTACAGTACTGGGGGTATTTGCACAGGGCTCAAACGGGACAAATAAAAGTGCTGGTATTAACTCTTTTGTCTACACCCACCAAAGGCCACAAGAGATCTAGTTCTTCTCTCTGTTCTAGTTAGGTTCTTGTGCTTCACTCCTCATCATGGTATCTGAACATCTTTCAAAATTACAATAAATAAATAAAACCCAAGAAGACCAGGGTCTCTCAGGAGTGGCTTACTCTGTGTGTCTTTCTGTAGTGACACAAACTGCACTTGAAGATGTTTGTCTCTCTTGTATGAGTAAGCGAATGTGTTAGGAAGTAGTCATTAGGGAAGGCTCAATCAAAGAAATACACTTCACATTTGGATTGGAAAGTGTTCGGGTTTGAAGTACTTCTCAGCAGGGATCCTAGTTTTCCATGATAAAATAAAAACAAAGTTATCTGATAAAAAAACATAAAAATCCACAATTTTCCACTATTAAAATGAACTGCTGAACTTAGTTTCCCTAGACCAAATATATACAGGGATCAGTTGAATACCATGTTTTATTGCTGTACAGTGGAACCCTGTTTATCTGATCTAATTGGGACCAGGGCTCTTTGAATAATCTGGAGAGCGTCAGCCCCAGGCAGTAGGGCTCAGGCTGACAGCCCCAATTCAGTTGATATGGAGAACTGGATAATGGAGGCTTGGATAAACGGGGTTCTACAGTGTATGTTTTTATATTTTCACAAAATGTTAAAACTAAAGATTCTCTGTAAAAATGCAAATTCTGTATTTTTCTGTGGCAAATGGATTTCTAGGATCCCTGCTTTTCAGTTCTTGCAGGAATTAGTTCTAGAGTCTTAGGCCAGCCCTCAAGAAAGCTCTGTCATACGAGCTTCACTCTTGCAACAGACACTCACATTCTTCCTGAGAAGTGGAGCGGTTGAAATCGATTGAGCTCAAGGAACCTGTGGCAATTTTTTATATATTCTGAGCCTAGACCCTTCAGCACCTTAAAAATAAGGATTGTGACCTTAAACCCAGGCCATGCCTACACTAGAAACTTTTCGTTGTACAGCAGTGTTGAGCAGGGGAGTGACATTTCTGTATCAGCAAAAGCCCTAATGTAGATAAATATATTGACAAAACTATATATCTATACCATTTAGCTCTACCACCAAACCATTTCCAGTGAAGATCTAGCCTTATGGAGAAGAGCTATAGGAAACCAGTATAGCAAGTGGAGGACAGGTCTGATGTGCTTCCTTGCAGTAATTTTGCTGAGGAGGCATGCCATTGAACTTTTGTACCAGCTGCAATTTTCTAAGGTCTGATGTTTTCAAAGCCAGCAAAACTCCAGTGGCCATAATCTGTATGGCAGGTGACAAAGGAATATTATAGCTAGGTCAGCAGCAGCATGCCATGCAGCTATGGTAATATGGCATTTGTAAAAAGTGGTGTGTGAGAACCCAGCAGCAGCAGCCAAGAGTACAGAAGAACACCTAAGCAGCTGCCAGTTTTGATGACTTGTGAACACTGTAGTGGTAAATTCTTCAAAATGTTTCCTTCTGCTTCCCAGTGTGTTAGGGTTTAACTTCAGCCAGCTTTTTCTCACTCATGTGCTGATCTCAGCCAGGCATTGGGATAAGAGGAAGTATTGAAAGAATGATAAAGTTCTGTGTCATTTGCATATTGTTGACTCTTACCATTTTTTCTAATGCTTCCATAAGAATATTGAATAGGACCAGGGAGAGATGAGAAACTTGTGGTGTTCCACAGTTGGGTCGTCTGGTTGCAGAGTTGCAATTTCCCATCACTATCCTCTAAGGATTCAAAAATATTTTAGAGCACTAGTTCTTCTATCCCACATTGTGACTGGATTGTCTCGGTGTCACCCCCCTCTGGCCCATCAGGCCACGACTCACCCAGCTGGTAGGTCATTGTCTCTGTGAGGTCCAAGGTAGCAGTGTCCTGGACGGAATCTTCAATCCTACCCTTTTCAGGGTGCTATGATCCAAAAGAAATCAGGAGCAACCTCCACCCACCCCCCCCAAAAAAAATTCAAAACAGGGTCATATGATGAACCCTCAGTGGGATTCACCCTTCTATTCAGGGCTTTTCTTCACACAATCCACACTTCAGTTGATCCCCCAGGATTTGGTCATCCCTTCTAACATGAGGATCGTCCAGCCAGTAAGCCAGCTCAATCTCTGGACCACAACCAGGCTTCTCTCACATAAGAAGCAGCAGAGCTAGGAAGCCCTGAACTGAGCTCAGTCTCCTCCTTTTAACTCCCCTCTCTATGCCTGAGATTGGCAGCAGGTGTAGCGGGGCAAGGCCAGTTGGGTCCAGAGGCTCATATTACCCTCTTATTGTCAGTGTGGGCCCCGTCTGCCCCATCACATACCCACACTGATTTTTCATTCTTATAGGGGGGAAAATAGAGATTGAAACACACCCACCCCCCTCCAAACTATGTTGAAATAACATAATCTGACTAACTCCACAAAATCCAGGTGGTATACAGTGAAGGTTCGCTCTTTCTCTCTCTCACACACACCATACTCTTCTCAAAATATTGCCAGTTTCATCAAACATATGATAAATCATATATGGTGAAATATCTACTCAGTTAAATAATTGGGCCAAAATTTTCAAATCCATCCTGCAGCTGCTTAGTTTGAAGATAAATTCCCATTTTGCTGGGTCATTGAGGTTGGAGGAGGTTTTCATTAGTCAGGGTAGCATCAGGTAGGTGGGGTTCCCCAGAATAACTGTCGGCATGGAGACACTGTACAGAATGATGTCATTTCTGGGGAATAATGTCCCTTCCTCCCTCTTCAAGTACAGTTCTAATCTCTTCAGCACCCTGGCAACATGAACCCTTCCTCTGTGTCCAATGTTAGTGTTCATGAACCTGCCTTTTTAGTCCACTAGGCATTGAAGGATGAGTGAATAGTAAGCTTTTTGTTCAATGTACTCACTCACTTCTTTCTGTGGGAAAAGTATGGAAATGAGTATGCCAGCAGTGGTCCTTGCACAGTTTAGAAAACCCATTCTCTGGAACCCAGCCATCATTTCTGGAATTTTCATAATGGCGACCACCTGTGAGTAGATAAGAGTGTTGATAGCTTCACAAACCTGCACCATCATGACCCCGACAGTGGGCTTCCCCACCCCAAAGTGATTTGCTCCTGACCCGTAGCAGTCTGGCATTGTCAGCTTCCAGAGAGCAATAGCCACCACCTCTGCACCTGTAGGAGTGTCTGGAATTGAGGATTTTTCCATTGCAGGGTTGGGGCCAGCTCCTCTAGAGCTCCTGGAACATCTGCTTCCTCATTCTGAAGTTTGGTAAGCACTTTTCATCATCCCAGGTTTCCAAGATGCTGTGATCCCATCACACTGTGCTGGTTCTTCTGACCCAGAAGCAGTGGTCCACGCATGGACACACAGTCACAACATTGGCAGTCTCCTGCGTGTCTGTGTCATGGGCAACAGTGAATCAGTCACCACCCCAGTCACCCTTCCTTGGCTCAGAAAGGTCTGAGCCCATTCACCTAAGATTCTCACCAGCTGAGTACTGCAACACACATATATTTGTCCTCCATGAACGAGCAAGAGCAGAACCACATTGTCAGTCACTTGCTGACTAATCTAATTGCCTTTTATCATGAGATTACTGGTTCTGTGGATGAAGGGAAAGCAGTGGATGTATTGTTCCTTGACTTTAGCAAAGCTTTTGACACGGTCTCCCACAGTATTCTTGTCAGCAAGTTAAGGAAGTATGGGCTGGATGAATGCACTATAGGGTGGGTAGAAAGCTGGCTAGATTGTCGGGCTCAACGGGTAGTGATCAATGGCTCCATGTCTAGTTGGCAGCCGGTGTCAAGTGGAGTGCCCCAGGGGTCTGTCCTGGGGCCGGTTTTGTTCAATATCTTCATAAATGATCTGGAGGATGGTGTGGATTGCACTCTCAGCAAATTTGCGGACGATACTAAACTGGGAGGAGTGGTAGATACGCTGGAGGGGAGGGATAGGATACAGAAGGACCTAGACAAATTGGAGGATTGGGCCAAAAGAAATCTGATGAGGTTCAATAAGGATAAGTGCAGGGTCCTGCACTTAGGACGGAAGAATCCAATGCACCGCTACAGACTAGGGACCGAATGGCTAGGCAGCAGTTCTGCGGAAAAGGACCTAGGGGTGACAGTGGACGAGAAGCTGGATATGAGTCAGCAGTGTGCCCTTGTTGCCAAGAAGGCCAATGGCATTTTGGGATGTATAAGTAGGGGCATAGCGAGCAGATCGAGGGACGTGATCGTCCCCCTCTATTCGACATTGGTGAGGCCTCATCTGGAGTACTGTGTCCAGTTTTGGGCACCACACTACAAGAAGGACGTGGATAAATTGGAGAGAGTCCAGTGAAGGGCAACAAAAATGATTAGGGGTCTAGAACACATGACTTATGAGGAGAGGCTGAGGGAGCTGGGATTGTTTAGCCTGCAGAAGAGAAGAATGAGGGGGGATTTGATAGCTGCTTTCAACTACCTGAAAGGGGGTTCCAAAGAGGATGGCTCTAGACTGTTCTCAATGGTAGCAGATGACAGAACGAGGAGTAATGGTCTCAAGTTGCAGTGGGGGAGGTTTAGATTGGATATTAGGAAAAACTTTTTCACTAAGAGGGTGGTGAAACATTAGAATGCGTTGCCTAGGGAGGTGGTGGAATCTCCTTCCTTGGAAGTTTTTAAGGTCAGGCTTGACAAAGCCCTGGCTGGGATGATTTAACTGGGAATTGGTCCTGCTTCGAGCAGGGGGTTGGACTAGATGACCTTCAGGGGTCCCTTCCAACCCTGATATTCTATGATTCTATGCTCCATGTCTTCCACCACTGACAGATGTGTGAAGTGTTTACAGTCCCATCAACACACAGCAAGGCAGATCCTAGAGTGTCTCCCATGTTACCGCCCCTGAAATATTAGCGCTAACCTTGCATACAAGAACAAGGCAGTGTGAACGCGGGTATACTTGGGTACATTTGTGTCCAGCACAACATATTTTGACACTTGGCATGGGTTTGGGGTACATGCACAAGCATATACAGAGCCCAGTAGTATGCATGCCAATGTAGCCTTTGTATCATAACATTAGGATAGGAATGTTTTACTTTACACAGATGGCAGGCACCACCATTCTCAACTGCTGTTTGCAACTGCTAGTAACTTTATGTAGAATTTCTTTAACTCACTGGCTAAGAGTGTTGTGTCCCCTACTACTGGGCCTTAGTTACGACTTAAGATTAAAACTTCCTATTTATGGGATGTGGTTCAACCAAGTTAAGTGAATTAAACCAAAAAAACAACCTAAACCTTCCTCTGTCCTTCTATGAAACCAGAACGCTTTTGTGATTTGGAACAGTTCACTGAAATTTTCCCCACCTCCAACCTTTCGTCATTTAATAGTGGCACCTGGGCCCACTGCTGTTGCTATCTGAGCCCTCACTGGTAGAGATGTTTCTGGGGAACACCAAATTTCATTGTGATGTTGTGCTTCATATGGCTACTGAAGGCCAAACAATCTTTACCAGATAATCCCTAGAAGCACAACATTTTAAAGCTACAGACATACCCAGTATCACTGCTTGCTGTTATTGTTTAGAGGATATGGGGCTTGAGCGTTTTCAATTTTGTTGCAAATGTTCAGAGCTCTAAATATTTTTGGGATAGAATCCGGGCCCCACTGAAATCAAAGAGTTTTGCCATAGACTTCAGTAAGTCTATGATTTCACCCATGGTCTCTGTACTTCCAGTACAATTTGATTAGCAGTCAAAATAGCGTTGGGATTCTGCTTTATGTCACCTAGTTCTGTCAAGAAGGAGCACAGATCAGATATGCTAGATAAATTCTAGTGTATCAACAGATCCATGTTTTGTGATGTATCTGTCTGCTGACACTCTAACTGTGGATTTATTCCACTATGATTACAGTTATTTAAGACTACAGTACTTACATATATGAGTAATGTACTCAACCGATTAAACTCAGCAGTTTATGACATAGCCTTCTAATAGTCTTGGTTGGATGGATTCAGGCCAGCCAGCCAGTTTCACCTTAACTAATTTTTGTACTTTGACAGAATTAGTGCCTCTAGAAATTACATGAAATCTCAAGAGGGGGGCAGGAGGAAAGCTTTCTGGGTGTTTTTTTTTCATAGAAACTACTTTATAGCACATTTTATTTGAAAAGAAAAAAAATGACTAATGGTAGAGCTGTGTTATAAATAATTTGTTCTTTTTGTCAAAGCAGTCACATCCCAAATAAATAATCCATACTCCCATTAATTTTATGAAAACCATAGCATGAATCCATGTGGTATTTGAGAGTGTCAGTATTTACCAACCTGTTCTTCTTCAGGTCAGTAAAGGGATTTAATCAGTTTTTGACACATACCAGCCAGCTGCTTCATGACTGCTTTCAGGTGGCTGATGAAGAGCCCTCCACCTGCCTTAGTCAATGTGAAGTTGAAAATCTTGTATTCTTCCTCCCATAGCTCCCAGTCCCGCAAACAAAATGTTACCCAGCAGGCTTTTACACCACTTGGAATACTATTGACTGCAGTGAGATACCACGTGCTGTAAGAGTCCACACTGGTGCATCTATATGCAAGATCAGAGCTAAAGGTAATAATATCAAAACAGAATGCTCCATTTCAGAAGCATTTAAGCAAAGAAGCTGACTCTGCATTTCCTGGTGTTAGGTGATAATTAAGTAAAACTTTCTGTAGCAGATTTAAATATCAGTGAGAGGTATAGGGAAATTTGACAGAAGAGAAAGAATACTTGTTTCAGAAGGAGAATTTCTTTGCAGAAGTGTCAAGTGGGAAGAGAACAGAACTCAATTACTTTCAAAGAAAAAGAATCATCTGAGAGGTTTATGAAGTCATTCTTTGAACATTAGCTGGAGAGTTAAAATATCTAAGCTGGATACAGAGGAATGTGAGATTACATACAGCTTTTCCAAGATATATTTACCCCATATGTTATCACTTCTGCGTGGCTTTTAGGTCACTTTGTTTTTTTCGGTTGGTAGTGAGAAAAGACTACTCTTAAGAAAAGCAGTGCAGTATGCAATCTGGATTTTGTTAGATATAAATTACTATTATTCCATTACATTTAAGTGATTAAGATCAATTTTACATCAGAACTTTTAGCACAAATTTAAAAAGAGAGCAACACATCATCCTAAAATGCTTCCTTAAACAAATTTATGGACAGTACTAGAGTCTAGTCTACTTTAAGCATATAGACTGTGTGATAAAACATAAGTAAATTAAATATGGTTCTGATCATGTACTTATTGAAATGTGTATTTTAGGAGGGTCAGGTTCAGGGCCACAAGGAGAGTCAATTATATTTTTAGTTGAATACTTTTCTAAGATACTCAAATACAAATATGCTTCAAAAGAAAGAAATTAACTACATATTTTATGGTTTATGAACAATACATATATACAAATATATAAATCTCAATTACTGTAAGTGTAGCCCCAATAATGGAGTATAGACTTGAACCAGAAGTGACCTCTTGTTCAGAGAAAAAAAAATTAAGGCATGAGCAGTAGATAAAAATTATGCAGAATACAAAAGAAACTTGACTGTAGTGTGAATATTTGCAAAATACTTACACTTCCAAAGAATGGCACAGGAGACAACCATCCAATGTGTTCTTCTATCTCACTTATTTTTATGAAATATTTTAATATTTGATGACCTATTGAAGTTATTAGGGCTCTGTCTTGGTATACAGAACAGCTAATTAGATCAGGGCCTCATTTATTAACATCTGAGAGACAATATCTACTCAGAGTTCACTGTAAAATATTTTCCTACAAACAGAAAACATTGTAGAAGTTGAGTGATTATTAATACTGCATACATTCTATATATACACACATATACTGTACATATAATACGTGCACATATATACTACACATTCTTTAAGAAGGTTATCTACATCATAAATATGGGAACAATAATACAGAGTTTATTAGCAATGCAGAAGTTAATGGAATAAGGTGTATGGCATGGAGGGACACTGCAGCAGATATTACTTTGGTTGAAGCAAGACTTGTCAGGGAGAAAGATTATTTGCCAGTGAAAGTGTAACTGTTGTAACATTATCTGAATATTTTGTAAGAATGCCTTTGGCTAAAATCCCCCTTAGTGGAAGGGATTTGATGGCACCACGATTGTGGGAGCAAAAAATACAATTCCTTCAGATCTTTTTATAGGGAATTATCTTAAAGCTTTGTGCAGTCAAGTTAATATCATGAACCAGTCACAGGAAAGAAATGATCCTAAGCCTGTGTCTATTACAGGCAACGACTTGCCTATGGAGGGTTTCTCCAAATGTTTGTCTGAGGAAAGTAGGTATTTGACTGACCAGAAAAGCAGTTTATATGTGGAAGAAATTTCTGAATGTCTAATATCTCAGAAGTGAATCTGGCATTAGATAAGGCAGAGAAAGAACTCATTGCTCAGGAAAATGTTTCTCTGGAGCAAATTAAAGTTGATGGTCAGGTTAATACCCTAACTGTGGAAGAAGAGGGTACATTTTGTGTAGATACTGAATTGTTGGCAAGCGAAGCTTATGAAAGTGAGCCTAGACAATATAAAAGAGATTTGCTTAAGGTAGTTCAGTATGAGCCACCACTGCCTGTGGAAAGCAACAGTTTGTCTGTTGGGAGTGGCACTGGCAACTTGCCTGTTAAGGAAGCTGTCCCACTTTCCAAGTATTTGTCTGTAGACAGCCATGGGTACTGGGACAAAAGAAAGGATCTCTCAAATTGTTTGTCTGTTGAGAATTGCAATGTGTTTGCTAAAGAAGAATGTTTCTCTAGTTCTTTGTGGAGCAGACAGAAGAAGCCTGTCAACCTATGATGGTTAAAAATTTATCAAATGTCTCAGAGTTGATTTTGGACACAACTGAAGCCCAGGAAGGAAGTGTCCCTAAGTTTGTATTGGCTAGGGAGAATGACATTGTAACCAACTTGCATCCAGGTGATATCATAAGTAGGTCCCAGGGACCAGGAGATTCTGGTGCTTCTATTTTGCTTGTTGCTAGTGTGTTGCTGGGTAAAGATATGACAACCGTGTCTGGTTAGGTTTATATCATGACCAGGGCACAAGGAAAGCATAAAGGTGATTTGACTGTGTTACCCACTGAAAGAATGGAAACTTGTGTGTTGAGCCTGGTAACCTGCATGTTGTCTGCAAGAAAAGCTGCAAAGGGGAAGGGAATGCCTCTCAACTTTTGACTGTGGAGTCTAGAAGCTTGCCTAAAAGGAAGTTGTGTGAAATTCTTCCTGATGGGCTGGAGGTAGTTCTGAATTTGAGTGAAAAATCAGAAGGAGTTTGTTAATTTGTCTTTTATACCAAAGTTGGTTCTAAACATCACTAGAGCTCAAAAAGAATCTGTTGCAGTTCATGGTACTGCAGAAAGGAAGGAATTTTAGTGAAGTCTTTAAAGACTGTGAGAAGTCAATAATTGTGCTGGATGAGGGGAAAAAAAGGAATCCCTTACATTGACTCTTAATGGGCCATTGTTAGTAGCAAACAGTTTCTCTACTAAGAAAAGTGTGTTGGTGCCTAACAGCCAAAGTCTATCAAATGAAAATGAATCCACTGAATTTGCTTTTGGAAAATCCAGTGTGGATAGCTTAAAGGAGGCTTTGTTGTTAGCTAATATTTCTATTTGGGAATACATTGCTATAAGTATCTTAAAATCAAATCAGTGTTCTAGGTATTGTGAAATGCACAAATTCTTTGTGGCATCCAATTTTTTGATGGCTTTGTGCAACATTGCAAATCAATTCCAAGAGAAAGCAAATAAGGCTCCTTACATGCCAAGTGTCAGTATTGTTTGTTCTGAAGTACAGTGCATCCATATCCTCCTTCTCTCTCCCTTCATCCATTTGATTTCTTTCATGTGTTTGTTTATTGCAATTAGTTTTCCTCTTCAATTGAAAAATGCCACCTTTGTTATGATGTATGCAGTGTTGTAGTCATGCCAGTCAAGGATATTAGAAAGACCAAATGGGTGAGGTAATATCTTTTATTGGACCAAATTTCTGTTGGTGAGTGAGACAAACTTTCAAGCTTACATAGAGCTTTCCTTCAGGTCTAGAGAAGGTACTCAGTGTCACAGTTAAATTCAAAGTTGAACAGGTAGTTTAGCATAAATAGTTAGCACATATTATAAGGGACCATTCAAGGTTAAGTGGCCCATCAACACCCCTATAATCATAGGACAAAAAGGGGGTTGCAGATTGTTGTAATAAGCCATAAATCCAGTGTCTTTATTAAGACCATGCTTTTAGCATGGTCTAGCAAAGTTATGGGTGTAAGCTTCCAGGCTCGTCTTTTTTGAAAGTGTTGTACAGGTTTCCTTTGAGGATGAGGACTGAATGATCACTCTGTGAAAAGTGTTCACCCACAGTTGATAGGGTGTTTTTGTCTTTTATCATCTTCCTGTGTGAGTTCATTTGAGAGTGTAGTGATTGCTGTCTTGTTTCACCTGCATAGTTATTGGGGCATTTAGTGCACTGGATGAGTCACACCACATATTGTGATAGGCATGTGTAGAATCTATGGATCTTGAAAGGTATGTTGTGGGGTGTGTTGATCATTGTACCAATGGAGATATCTGCAGGTTTTGTATATATTGGTTCTGGCAGAGTTTGGTGCTGCTTTGAGTTGGTGCATCCTGGTATGTGGGGAGCTTGCTTCTGATTAACTTGGTGAAGGGTCGGGTGTGGGGGTGGGGAAAAAGTTGTTTGAAGGCCAGAAGAGGGAGTCAGGAAAGATTTATTTCAGGATAGGGTCCCCATCAAATATGGGCTGTAGTTGTTTGATACCTCACCCACCTTGTCTCATGTTTGTTATAATTAAGATACCATTAGCATTGCCACAAAATTTTAAGAAAACAACTATTTGTAACTTAGTTTACCTCTTTAGCAAAGGATGTTGCAAATAATCCACATCTGTTATTCTTGAGGACAAATTGCAGTACAGTAACAAAAAAAGTGGTTGAAAGGTTTTATATATGCTTAGATTATCCGTTCTATAGCAATCAGTTCAGTATTTTTACCTCTCTTGTTAATATTATTTTTGCTGCTCTTGCTAAACACATTGTATTTAATGATCCATAGGCCAAGTAAATACCATTTAACATTACCAGCTAATAGCATAATTGAAACAGAAATAGCAATCATGACTTCCTGCTCCAAAAATATAGGTCTACAGCACTTGAATTAAAGAATAATCTCTATAAATCATCTCTAATGATCACTTTTCTTCAGCTCATCAACTAAGGAGTACAAGCTGTGAGAACACTACAGCAACTATCTGTTCAGTAGAGGGCACAAGCACACACACAGAAAAATAAAAAAACACCACCAAGAAGGGCAACATTAAAAGAGGTCTGGGGGAAGAGTTAAACTTATCAAGAAGGACATTGGCAACTATATGAATAGACTGATGTTACCGTAAAAATCAACTTAAATGTAGATACAACACATATGACTTCTAATTTAAAATCAATTGATTGTGACAAATATATAACCTCTGATAAGCAATATACATACCAGTTTCTAAGATTTTGCCTTGGAACAATGGCATTTTCAAGACTGACTTTCAGAGAAAGGAATGGTTAGGAGATACACATTTGCACTATTACATGTAACTATACACTAGCCATTTTGTTTTTCAAATTTAAGTGCCTAAAATTAGAAATTTAAATCCATATTTTTAATATGGAGATCTACCTATCTCATAGAACTGGAAGGGACCTTAAAAGGTCATTGAGTCCAGTCCCCTGCCTTCACAGGAGGGCCAAGTACCGTCCCTTATTTTTGCCCACCCTTCACCAAGTTAATCAGAAACAAGCTCCCGACAGACCAGGATGCACCAACTCAAAGCAGCACCAGACTCTGCCAGAACCAATACATACAAAACCTGCAGATATGTCTCCATTGGTACACGTCCACTGCTTTCCCCTCATCCACAGAGCCAGTTATCTCATCATAGAAGGCAATTAGGTTAGTCAGGCATGACTTGCCCTTGGTGAATCCATGCTGACTGTTCCTGATCACTTGCCTCTACTCTAAGTGCTTCAGAATTGATTCCTTGAGGACCTGCTCCATGATTTTTCCAGGGACTGAGGTGAGGCTGACTGGCCTGTAGTTCCCCAGATCCTTCTCCTTCCCTTTTATAAAGATGGACACTATATTAGCCTTTTTCCAGTCGTCCAGGACCTCCTCGATCACCATGAGTTTTCAAAGATAATGGCCAATGGCTCTGCAATCACATTCTCCAACTCCTTTAGCACTCTTGGATGCAGCACATCTGGCCCCACAGACTTGTGCTCATCCAGCTTTTCTAAATAGTCCCGAACCACTTCTTTCTTCACAGAGGGCTGGTCACCTCCTCCCCATGCTGTGCTGCCCAGTACAGTAGTCTTGGAGCTGACCTTGTTCATGAAGACAGAGGCAAAAAGCATTGAGTACCTTAGCTTTTTCCACATCCTCTGTCACTAGGTTGCCTCCCTCATTCAGTAAGGGGCCCACACTTTCCTTGGCTTTCTTCTTGTTGCTAACATACCTGAAGAAACCCTTCTTGTTACTCTTAACATCTCTTGCTAGCTGCACCTACAGGTGTGATTTGGCCTTCCTGATTTCATTCCTCCATGCCTGAGCAATATTTTTTATACTCCTCCCTGGTCATTTGTCCAATCTTCCACTTCTTGTAAGCTTCTTTTTTGTGTTTAAGATCCACAAGGATTTCACTGTTAAGCCAAGCTGGTCGCCTGCCATATTTACTATTCTTTTGACACATTGGGATGGTTTGTCCCTGTAACCTCAATAAGGATTCTTTAAAATACAGCCAGCTCTCCTGGACTCCTTTCCCCTTCATGTTATTCTCCAGGGGATCCTGCCCATCATTTCCCTGAGGGAGTCAAAGTCTGCTTTTCTGAAGTCCAGGGTCCATATTCTGCTGCTTACCTTTCTTCCCTGTGTCAGGATCCTGAACTTGACCATCTCATGGTCACTGCCTCCCAGGTTCCCATCCACTTTTGCTTCCCCTACTAATTCTTCCCAGTTTGTGAGCAGCAGGTCAAGAAGAGCTCTGCCCCTAGTTGGTTCCTCCAGCACTTGCACCAGGAAATTGTCCCCTACATTTTCCAAAAACTTCCTGGATTGTCTGTGCACCGTTGTATTGCTCTTTCAGCAGATATCAGGGTGATTGAAGTCTCCCATAAGAACCAGGGCCTGTGATCTAGTAACTTCCATTAGTTGCCGGAAGAAAGCCTCGTCCGCCTCATGGTGGTCTACAGCAGACTCCCACCACGACATCACCCTTGTTGCTTACACTTCTAAACTTCATCCAGAGACTCTCAGGTTTTTCTACAATTTCATACTCGTGCTCTGAGCAGTCATACTGCTCTCCTACATAAAACTCCCCCACCTTTTCTGCCCTGCCTGTCCTTCCTGAACAGTTTAATATCTATCCATGACAGTACTCCAGTCATGTGTTATCCCACCAAGTCTCTGTTATTCCGATCACATCATAATTCCTTGACTGTGCCAGGACTTCCAGTTCTCCCTGCTTGTTTCCCAGGCTTCTTGCATTGGTGTACAGGCACTTGAGATAACTCGCTGATAGTCCCTCTTCCTCAGTATGAGGTTGGAGCCCTCCCCTCTCGCACTCTCCTGCTCATGCTTCCTCCCGGTATCCCACTTACCTCAGGGCTCTGGGTCTCCTTCCCCCGGTAAACCTAGTTTAAAGCCCTCCTCACTAGGTTAGCCAGCCTGCTTGTGAAGATGCTCTTCCCTCTCTTCGTTAGGTGGAGCCAGTCTCTGCCTAGCACTCCTCCTTCTTGGAGCACCATCCCATGGTCAAAGAATCCAAAGCCTTCTCTCTGACAGCACCTGCGTAGCCATTCGTTGACTTCCACAATTCAATGGTCTCTACCTGGGCCTTTTCCTTCCACGGGGAGGATGGACGAGAAGACTACTTGCGCCTCAAACTCCTTTATCCTTCTTCCCAGAGAAACAGTCTGCAGTGATCCGCTCAAGGTCATTCTTGGCAGTATCATTGGTGCCCACGTGGAGAAGCAGGAAGGGGTAGCTACCCAAGGGCTTGATGGACGTAACTATGCTGACATGAGTGTTCAGCGTAGACCAACCTTGAGTCTAATGATTCCTGTTGAAATCAAAAAGGGAGTCACATATGCACAGTACCTCTGAAAATCAGGCCATTTTAAATTTAGGTCCTAAATGTGCATTTATTTCTTACTGTCCTTCAGCCACATCACCTGACATTTGGCCACTAATCCATCCATGGGAATGTATTCGACAGTCCAACTCCCAAAGCTCTTTCAAACATTTATTTAAAAACAAATAATCCGTCTGTGAGAGAGATCTTTAGAGTTGGATGATTTTCAGTTCAATGGCAATTCTGAAAAAAAGCAGCATGAGGTGATCATTCCACACTTATGCTGCTAAAGCCAGCGCTCTATGCTCTGCCCTCATCGATCCAACAGAACAGCAAGAATTAATTTTTGGACACGTTACTGGATGTTGGTGCATCATTAGAATGATATACATTGTAAAGTGTGCAAACTGATATTTTAAGAAAAAATAAGGAGAAAGGTGTGGGCTGAGATGGATATTTTTAAGGGCAGTCCTTTTGTTTGTGCTGTAATTTTTAATTATGCAATAGGCTCCCAGAGCACTGAATGGATACCTAGAATTGTATTTTAAAAAATTAAGTAGTGATTAAATAAATTAAAAAAAAACAATGCAACATAACAAGAATATACTCATTCTGCCATATTATGCATCAGTACCCTTGGATAATAGGATTGAATATAGTGAAGGTGGCTAAAGGCAGAGAGTCTGATTTTCAGTCACCCAGCACCCACAGCTTCCATTGACTTTAGCTGAAGTTCTAGGTGCTCAGCACTTCTTAAAATCAGAGTCAAAGGGCCCAATTCAGCCTTCAGTTGTGTGATGCAACTCCTATTTACGTCAATGGGAGTTACTCTCTGTAATGGAGCCAGACTCACCTGGCAGCGCCTCCTACTGGTTGTCCTTGGGAATTAGCTCATCAGCCTCTGGAGAACCCTCTGCCATCTGGTGATCTGCCTTACCGCCGGCCCCAGTCCCTCCCAGAACCCCACTGGGGTGCTGCCCCCTGACAGTAAACCCCAACAATCCCTGAGGGTCTCCCCCCCTGGGGAAACTCCACCCACTACCCCCATTTTGGCTCAGTCTTGGCTACTGCCAGTCATCGCTTAGTCCTGCTCCCCAGGGCAGACTGCAGTGTATCAGCCACTCATCACAGGTGAGAGGGTTTGGACCTGCTACCTCTGTCTACCCATGGGTTGCCCCCTTGCAACTCCAGTACCTAATAGGCCCTAACCTAGGCTTCGCAGCCTGGGGGTTTCCCTGCTCCCAAGGCCTTTCCCCTTTAGCCCTGCTCCAATTTAGATATTCCCTCAGGTCTCTGCAGCCAGGCCCTTCTCTCTCTGAACGCAGCCTAGCAGCCCCTTTATAGGCCCAGCTGGGCCATTTCCCCAATCAACCTAGCTTTTCTTGCCCTCAGCCCTGGTTCTCTCCCAGGGCTGGCTTTTAAGCCACACAGGGCTGGAGTGGGCAACCACCCTGCTCCAGGAGGGAGGGTCAGTCTGCTCAGACTGCTCTGCTGGCTGGAGCTCTCTCCCTTCTTGGGCTGCTGCTGGCTGGAACCTTCTCCTTTCCTGGGCTGCTGCTTCTGCTGGCTGGAGTCTCCCTTCCTGGATGACTGCTGCTCTTGCTAGCCTGACCCCGCCCCTCCAGCCTCTGGAGGGAGAAGTCAGGACCCCACCACCATCTATAGGGCCCTCGTGCCTGGCTGATTGCTGCTCGCTGCTGCTGAAGAGGACTCCTGCAGAGGGATATTGTGGAGGGGGTTTATTTATAAACGGAGTGACTTTTGACATCTCTGCTCCTGGGGTGGTGGTGACCTTTATTGCTGTTGTGGGGAGCACGGGGGAGAGGCGTGGAGCCTTCCCCCTTGTTTATCTGCTCCTCCACTACCACCACCATCATTGTTGCCGACTCCACCGCCCCACATACCAACCGGACCTGCTCTTCGCTCCTCGATGTGGCTGATTGTTTCCCTCCATTCACCACCTGGGACTATTTGCAGCAGTGAGCGGCACTGGACCGAGCTACACAGGTGCACGTGTCTCCCTACCTTGGACTTTCCCTCCCCCCAGCTGCATTTGGCTGGTGGGGTCCCCTCCCTGCTGTGCCCCCCAGTCCTCCTGTGCTAGTTTGCCCCCCCACAGCCTGTCCCGCCTGCTACTTGCTTTGCTCCCCTGGGAGTTTCCCTTTTGTTAGTTTTGCCTTTCCCGCCCTGGCCCTTGCGCGTTTGCTACCTGCCCTGCCCCAAACTTTGAGATTTGGTTTGGTTGCCTGCCCCGCCCTTAGACCTGAAGCTCCCTCCTGTGCTTTGCCTGCTCCCTTTTTTCCCCCTTGTCCTTTTTTGCCCACCCCAAGCTCAGTCCCTCTTACCTAAGTGCCCATGCCCCCTCCATAAGCACTTGTGTCCCCCCTTTCAGTTGCCCCCCATCACTGTTCACAGACTCCCCAATGATATTGTAGCTCCCCCCCTTCCTAGTGCAGCTGGAGGAGTTGTATCCCTACCCAGAGCCTGTGACTCCCCTCTTACCCCTCCATCCCCACTGCTAACGCCCTCCTCCCATGCCCGCAGCCTAGCAGGGAGGAGTGTTCGCTTTTCCCCCTCCCCCACCCCAGGGGTGCCCTCCTTCCCTGCCTACTGCTTAACAGGGAGGAGTGGTTAGCCCCTTCCCCCACATTCCCCTGCCCTTCCTACTGGACCCTCCTCCCCTGCGCATTGCTTACTGGGGAGAAGTGGCTGCCCATCGTGCCCCCAGCCCCATATTAGGGTCTCCTCCTGCCTCTCACTATCATGGAGGAGGACCCTGTTCCTGCCCCTGCTGACCCCATGGTTCCTCCCTTGTCACCACCCCCGCTCACCCCAGCGGATGCCCTCTCAGCCACCACTAGCCCAGACTCCGCCACTGCCATGGCCGCCCCTTCCCCTGGCAAAAAGGGCCAGGGGAATAAAAAGGGCAAAGGCCCCACTCGGAAAATAAAACCTCCCATTGGTGGGGCTCCCCTCCCTGCTGCGGCCCCTTCCTCCCCAGCCGTTCCCTCCACCAGCTCCAGGGGAGCTCCATCCCTAGCCCCTAGAGCGTACGCCCAGGTGGCTGCCGCGCCATCTGCCCCGACTGCAGCCTCCGGTACCATTCCTGGCGGCCAGGGCCCCTTCCCCTCGCTGACCAGGAGGCACAGCATCCGCTGCCTCCTGGTGCCCGCCCCGCCCCACATTGAAACGTACATGCAGGCGCTGGCAAGGATGGTAGGGCCCACGGCCGTCGTGGCAGCCTCTAAGATGTATGGTAAAGTTGTGTTCTTCCTAGCGTCAGAGGCTGCCGCTCAGGAGGTGGTAGAGAAGGGCTTGGCGGTGGGGGGGGGGGGCGTGCTCGTCCCTCTAGAACCCCTGGAGGACTTGGTGGTACTGACATCCGTCCTGCCTTTTCTGCCCAACGTTGGCCAGTTGCCTGCCCTCTCTATCCTGGGGATGCCCATTTCCATCATCAGCCCTCTCCCGCTGGGCTGCAAGGACCCCACCCTCTGCCACGTTCTGTCCTTCCGCCGGCAGGTGCAGATCCAAGTGCCGCCCGTGACGCATGGCGGGGTGGCACTCGAGGGGTCCTTCTTGGTGCCCTATCAGGGGGCCCATTACTGGGCCCATTATTCGATGGGGGAGGCCTGGTGCTTTCTCTGCTGGGCGATGGGGCACGTCCGGAAGGACTGCCCTCTGGCCCGGCCCGGAGAAGCTTCCAGGACCCAGGAGGGCACCGACCCTGGTAGCCCGGCTGCTGCTGCCACTGCCCCTCCTCCTGTGGAGGAGAGGGCGGCAAGACCTTTGCCGGCTGAGGGCCCGCCCCAGGGGGAGGTTTCCCTTCCCCCTGTTGTCCCGCCCTTGCTGCCCCAAGCCCTGGAATGATCGCCCTGGCCCTGCCCCTGCTGACCAGCCCTCCACCTCCACTTCGGAGGGTTGGGTGCTCGTCCGGGGGAAGCGCGGCGCCCGTAAATCACGGGCTCGATTCCTCCCCTCCGACAAAGAGGGAGAGAAGGCTCCCCGAAAGATGCTGTGGGGGGGCTGATGCTGTTACTACTTCCACCGCGCCCCCAGATGGAGCCCAGCAGGAGACGCCGGCCACGGTAGCCATGGCAGCGGACGGAGACACCACCGCTCCCCTTGTTGA
The DNA here is from genome assembly GCF_965152235.1 of Eretmochelys imbricata. NCBI lineage: Eukaryota > Metazoa > Chordata > Testudines > Cheloniidae > Eretmochelys > Eretmochelys imbricata. Next base: position 127,765,726 of record NC_135572.1, read on the forward strand.
GTCCCCTCCTGAGGAGGCCTCTGTAGGAGTTCCCCTGGCCCCTTTTCCATCTGTGCCCCCCTGCCGCCATTTTTACTGAGGCTATTACTGCCCCGGTTGCTGGCAGGGAGGACTCTGGGGCCGTGGGGACTGAATTTACGTCAGTATTTGAGAACAACCCTCAGGGGGCGGTTTTCGTGTCCCCTTTTTCCAACACTGTGGGGGCTGCACTATTCCCTCCGCCACTCCCTCCCATGCCAGGGATGGGGACGGGCTGCCAGGTACAACCACGCTAGGGCTCCGCCCCTTGCTTGCCCGTCTCTGCAGGCCGCAAGGGTTGTTCGCGGGCCCCACTGGAGGACGGCAGCGGGTTGGTTGCCACATCCCCCTCTGGGCTGAAGGAAGAGCTGTGCTGTTTCCTGCTGGACACCCATGGCTCAAAGGTCAAGGTGCAGCTCGCTCTCCAGCGCTGGGGGGACTTCCACCACATCCTCCGGGCCGTGAAGGCCCTCCTGGGGGAGAGGAGAGGGACCGGGAGGCAGGGCCTTGCGGCCTACCAGCGGGATCACAAGTTCTGCAACTCCCTGATGACCTTTGTGGTCAAACATGGGTTGTTGTGGGGCCCACTGGAGGCTGTTGATCACCCTGCCCGTGAGGATATGCCCCAGCCCTCCCTATGAAGGGCACCATCTTTGCTACATTGAACATCAGGGGCTGTAGCGTGGGTCTCCACAGGAGCGAGGTGCTCTCCTTCCTTTGGGAGGTGGGGTACTCTGTGATCTTCCTGCAGGAGACCCACATGGCTCCAGCCATCGAGGCTAGCTGACGGCTGGAGTGGGGGGATGAGGTTTACTTTGGCCACCTTGGTGCTCGTTTGGCTGGGGTGGCTTCTCTGTTCTCCCCCGAGCTATGGCCCGAGGTTCTAGGGATAGCAGAGGTTGTGCCAGGTCGCCTACTGCACGTCCGGGCCTGCGTGCAGTGGCTGGTATTAAACCTGGTCAACGTCTATGCCCTGAACACGGGCCCGGAATGAGTGCATTTCTATCGGCAGATGTCGGCCTTCCTCGGCACCCTGGATCCTCACAAGTGCCTGATCCTGGGCAGGGACTTCAACACCACCCTCGAGGACTGGGACCGCTCAGGAGTTGAGACATCGCAGGCAGCCGTGGGCATCCTCAGGGAGATTGTAGACCATCACTCCCTGGTAGACGTCTGGTGCGACCACCCCCCGGACGATGATGTCACCTTTACCTATGTCTGGGTGGAGGAGGATTGGTCGTACCACTCCCAGTTGGACTGCATCTATTTCTCACACTTCCATCTGGCACGAGCCCACGCCTCCGGCGTCCACCCGGCCCCGTTCTTGGATCACCACTTGGTGACCGTGACAGCCTCTCTCAGTTCAGAGAGGCCAGGGCCAGCCTACTGGCATTTTAACAACAGCTTGTTGGAGGACGTGGGCTTCGTGGCGTCCTTCCGGGAGTTTTGGCTGGCCTGATGGGGGCAGCGGCATGCCTTTCCCTCGGTGAGGCGGTGGTGGGATGTGGGGAAGGTGTGCACAGGGCTCTTCTGCTGCGACTACAGCTGGGGCGCCACCCTGAGGAGGGATGCAGTGATAGGGCAGTTGGAGCGGGAGGTCTTAGAGCTGGAGTGGTGTCTGGCCTCCGGCCCCAAGGATCCACCCCTCCATGCAGCGTACTGGGAGGAGCTCCGGGCCCTGGAGGACCATCAAGCCTGGGGCACTTTTGTTCGATCCTGCATCCGCCTCCTTCGGGAGATGGATCGTGCCTCCTGCTTCTTCTATGCTCTGGAGAAAAGGAGGGGGGCCAAAAAGCACGTTACCTGCCTCCTGGTGGAGGACGGGACCCCCGTCACGGATCCGGAGGAGATGTGTGGAAGGGCCAGAGCCTTCTACACTAGCCTTTTCTCCCTGAATCTGACCGACGCCGATGCCCGCAGGGTGCTCTGAACCGAACTCCCGCTGGTCAGCGCGGGCGACCGAGACTGGCTGGAGCTGCCTCTCTCTCTGGCAGAGCTGTCGGAAGCCCTCTGTCGCATGCCCACTAATAAATCTCCGAGCATGGACGGGCTGACTGTGGAGTTCTACTGCGTGTTCTGGGACGTCCTTGGCCCGGACCTTGTCATCATCTGGGCCGAGTCCTTGCAAAGCGGGGTCCTCCCTCTCTCGTGCAGGTGAGCTGTGCTTGCCTTATTTCTGAAGAAGGGGGACCCCCACGACCTACAGAACTGGCGTCCCGTCTCGCTCCTCAGCACGGACTATAAGGTCGTAGCGAAGGCCATCTCGCAGCGGCTGGGGTCTGTGCTGGTGGACGTGGTCCATCCCAACCAGACCTACACCATCCCGGGATGGACCATCTTTGACAACTTGTATTTGGTCTGGGACCTCTTGGAGCTGGGGCGTAGGGATGGTCTGTTTGGCCTCCTATCCTTGGTCCGCCCTGTTGAACGCCAGGGACATCTCCTGGGCACCCCGCGGGCATTTGGCTTCAGGCCCCAGTTTGTAGGCTCTCTCCAGGTGCTGTACGCTGATGCGGAGTGTCTGGTCAGGCTCAACTGGACCCTGACCAAACCGGTCAACTTTGGGCAGGGAGTATGGCGGGGTGCCCCCTCTTGGGCCATCTGTTGCTCTGGCGATCGAGCCCTTCCTCAGTCTCCTTCGCCAGAGGTTGATGGGGTTGCGCTTCGGGAGCCGGAGCTGCGGCTCGTCCTGTCGGCGTATGCTGACGACGTGCTCCTCATGGTCCAGGACCCGGACGACCTGATGTGGGTGGAGACCTGCCAGGCCGTTTACTTGGTGGCCTCCTCCACCCGGGTCAACTGGGTCAAGAGCTCTGGCCTGGTGGTCGGGGACGGGTGGCAGGCGAGCACCCTCCCACCCCCGCTTCAAGCCATCTGGTGGAGCACGGGTCCCCTGCTCTATCTTGGCATTTATCTATCCGCCACACATCCTTCTCCGCCGGAGAAGTGGCAGGATTTGGAGGCCAGGGTGGGTGAGCGGCTGTGGAGATGGACAGGACTGTTCCAGTGTCTCTCCCTGCGAGGGAGGGTGCTGGTGCTGAACCAACTGGTCCTGTCCATGCTCTGGCACTGACTCAACACCCTGAGCTCAGCCCCAAGGATCCTGGCCAGGCTCCAGAGGATGGCTCTGGAGTTCTTCTGGCCGGGACTGCACTGGGTTTCTGCAGGGGTCCTGAGTCTTCCCCTGGAGGAGGGAGGACAGGGCCTGGTTTGCTTGCGCAGCCAGGTCCATGTTTTCCGCCTCCAGGCCCTGCAGAGGCTCCTTTATGGTGCAGGTAGTCCAGCGTGGAGCACATTGGCACACGCCTTCCTCCGCCACCTCTGAGGGCTCAGATATGACTGGCAGCTCTTTTTTCTCCATCCGAGAGGTCTTCTGTGAAACCTCTCAGAACTGCCGGTCTTCTACCAGGACCTCCTCCAGACCTGGAAGCTTTTTCTCGGTGACCAGGTCCTTTGTGGCCACCTTTGTGGCCCCTGCTACACAACCTCTATCTCCATGTGCAGGTGGCAGAGCCTCCCTTGGTGTGTCGGAGGTTGGTCCTGGCAGAAACCACCAGAGTTGGAGACCTCCTGGACTATGATAGCGGGGACTGGGTGGAGCCCTGCGTGCTAGGACAATGCATGGGGCTTTCCACCCTTCTGACCTCCAAGCATGTACTCCAGGAGGTGAAGGCTGCCTTGTCACCCGATTCTCTCATTTTCCTGTGGTGAGCCCTGCGAGAGGGTGCTCCCCGCCCACCCCTCACCCCTGGCTCTCTGGAAATTTTTCTTGGGCTCGTGTTCCACGAGCCCCCCCTGGCCTCCCCGCTCCCACACACCAAGCCAGCTGCATACCCTGCAGCTGGTCCCATTTCAAACCGCACCCAGAAACCATCTGTACACGCTCGTGCTCCACACACTTCACTTCCTCACCCTCGCGTCCCGCCCCAACACCAAATGGTGGGACTATCTTCCAACCCAAGAGGGTGAGGAGCCCCGGTGGGCCAGCCTTTATTCCACCTTGGTCCCACGGCCCACCGGGGACACTGGATGGCAGCTCCTTCCTGGATCCACGAGCATGGGCATGCACTTGGCGTGGTTCACCCCACTACCCAAGTCCTGCCCCTTTTTTCGGCGTGAGGGAGAACCTGGTGCATGCCTATCTCGAATGCGCCAGGTTGCAGCCCCTATTCCTGCTCCTCCAGAACCTCTTGTTGAGGTTCTGGCTGCACTTCTCCCCACACTTGTTCCTCTTTGCACACCCTATCCGTGGCCCCACAAAGTTGCGAGACCTCCTCGTCAACCTCCTCCTGGCCCTGGCCAAAGTTTCCATCTATAATACCAGGAGGAGGATGTTGGATGAGGGGGTGCTCTGTGGGGGCTATTTCCGTTCCTCCCTAGTTTCATGCATCCGGGCAGAGTTCCACTGGGCAGCATCCGCTGGCTCCCTTGACAGCTTTGAGGAGCAGTGGGCGCTGTCTGGGGTTCTCTGCTAGGTGTCCCTATGACGTTCACTCTGACCCCTGTTTTTCATTAGTTGTCCCCCGCATTTACTTGGTCCCTGGGTGCAGTGGTCCCACCTGCTAGGCTGGGGGAGGGGCCTTTTGAAGTGGGCAGGCTTGTGCCTGCTCACCTCCCGCATTTGCCAATAAGACCCTGCTACACTCTCATATAAAAGAGTGCAATTGGGCTCAGGCTTTTAGCACCCAAGTGAAACCTTAACATTAAATTCTTTGACAACAGCAGTCATTTTGAAATAATCAAAATTCTTAGTTTAAATAAGTTGGTAGGTTAAAATAAAAAGAAGGTGGGTGAAAGGAAATGGAATTATGAGGTATGTTTGAAATTTATTATAACAGATGGCAAGCAGCCATTCATTGGATAGTTTTCACAACTTGGAATAAGTATAACAGCAGCAAGCCAATTCCTATAATTTTTTTTTTTAAGGTCAGCCGGAAAAGCATTTTTTCCAAGCCTTGCAAGTTTTCCCCCCTCCATTTCCAACTGCTTATCATCTTGGAATTTGTGGTTGTGAACTGTTAAAAGTTAATTTTTCAGTCAAAGTTGTCATTTTCTGTAAAGTGCTTGAATCCCACTTTTGGTTTCCTGTAAATGAAGAGAAGAAAATCTTGTTCCACTAACCAAACGTTAAATAAATTAGAGTGTGGATGAGCTCAAGTGGTTTACTTTTGTGACTGGTATTTAAGATACGGACATTATAATGAAAATCAAGAGTTCTTTTAAACTGTTCTTGGGACTTTCTGAGATTTATTATACATTAATGCTTTGAGGGATGGTATGCCTCAAAAGATTGGTAATAGGCTACAGAGTGTCTCTAGATTAACAGTATATAGCCAGCCCAGAGAAATTACTTTTTATTGGTTTATGTGAAAGGAGGTGGTAGTTTCAGTGCACTGTCTGCTGACTGGGTAAATACCCCCCCCGCAAATCTCAGCACTAAACATATATCTGTCTTGCCAGACTTAGCAGAATGGTCAAGGTTTGAATGAGAAGGGAGAATGAACTTGCCTTAGAGTTGGAAGAGTGTTGAAGAGTTGAAGAGTGTTGAAGTAAAGTGGTAGGACAATGTCCAGGACTTCTATGACACTCTCTGTCTCCTCCTCTTCTGTCTGTTTGCTCCACTTTGCCACCACCTTGGGCTTCTTTGCCCCTCTTTTCCACTGCCGTGCATGGCCCACCAACTAACTCCCAACCTTGGCTTCTTCTAGTCCTGTTCCTGGGCTGCCGATCACCTCTAGAGAAAAGCTCATAACCACATGGAATTCCTACACTACAAATTCATTCTTTCATTGTTCAGTTCTGCCACCTTCCAAGCAGTTCTTCTTCTCTGCCTCTGCCCCACCCCCCACTGCATCCCACACCTGCAGTCCTAGGCACTGTTCACTGCCTTTGACTTCTTTCTAAAACCACCTCTACCTATCTTCTGTTCCTTCTCTGCAAAGGTTATTTCTGAATCTTTCAGAAAAAGTGATAAGATCTGATGTGACCTCTCCATTCTTCCCCTTTCCCCCCCCCATCATCTTTCTCCTACCTTCTGTGGAAAAATACCTTGTTCGCCTCAGTAGGCTCAGTCCTTTTTAGCCTTGGAGACTCAGGTTTGGGGCAAGGCAAATCCTTATAGGTGGCACAGGGTCCTGCTACTCCTCTCCTCAGTCAGTCAGTCCCTTGTGCTTGTTTTCCTTCCCTTCTGGGGAGTGAGTGCAACCTCCCTACTGGGAAGGTCTAGTGTCTTGCTGCAAACAGCCCACTGGCAGCTTCCCTGCTCCTCTCACTTCCTCACTCTCCCCCTCCTACCACCCAGGGGAGGGTTTAAAAAGGCCCCATGTAGTTGGAGTCAGCTGAACCTAATTGGTTCCCTAGCAACCCGTTTTCCAGCTGAACCTTATTGCCCCCTGGTTCTCTCTCCTTAATGGATAGGGAGGGGCCTTTTAATCCCCTGGGACTAATTACTACCCCCCTCTTGTAGCTGTTTGTCCTGGGTTTACCACACTTCCTTGTCAGTGATGCTGAGGTTTCTGTCCTGCTTTCCTCCTCTGACTTTTCCATCTACTGCAGCAATCCATTTTTGCCTCATGACCTCTCTTGCCCTTAAGCTTCCTCCCTTCTTCTCTCCCCTTTATCTCTCATTCTCATCAGGTTCCTTCCCCTCACAATTTAATCCCTCCCACCCTTTAAAAAAAAGTCCTAAGGTCACTTCTTTCTCACTCTAATGCCATGGTCCTTCATTACTTCAATGCTAAACTCATTGAACTTGCTATCTAAAACGGTTGCTTCAAGTTCCTCTCCTCCACCTCCTTCCTTGATCTCCTCCAATCTGGTTTCTTCCCTCTCCACTCTACTGAAACTGCTCTCATTGAAGTATCTAGTGACTCACTCTCAGGGTATGTCTACACTACGGAATTAGGTCGAATTTATAGAAGTCGTTTTTTAGAAATCAGTTTTATATATTCGAGTGTGTGTGTCCCCACAGAAAATGCTCTAAGTGCATTAAGTGCATTAACTCGGCAGAGTGCTTCCACAGTACCGAGGCTAGAGTCGACTTCCGGAGCGTTGCACTGTGCGTGGCTATCCCACAGTTCCCGCAGTCTCTGCTGCCCATTGGAATTCTGGGTTGAGATCCCAATGCCTGATGGGGCTAAAACATTGTCGCAGGTGGTTCTGGGTACATATCGTCAGGCCCCCGTTCCCTCCCTCCCTCCATGAAAGCAAGGGCAGACAATCATTTTGTGCCTTTTTTCCTGAGTTACCTGTGCAGACGCCATATCACGGCAAGCATGGAGCCCGCTCAGGTAACCATCACCCTATGTCTCCTGGGTGCTGGCAGACGTGGTACTGCATTGCTACACAGTAGCAGCAACCCCTTGCCTTGTGGCAGCAGATGGTGCAATACAACTGGTAGCCGTCATCGTCATGTCCGAGGTGCTCCTGGCCACGTCGGCAGACAATCGTTCCATGCCTCTTTTCTGTGCGGATGCCATACCAAGGCAAGCATGGAGGCCGCTCAGCTCACTTTGGCAATTAGGAGCCCATTAAACACCACACGCATTATCCAGCAGTATATGCAGCACCAGAACCTGGCAGAGCGATACCGGGCTAGGAGGTGACGTCAGCGCGGTCACGTGAGTGATCAAGACACGGACACAGATTTCTCTGAAAGCATGGGCCCTGCCAATGCATGCATCATGGAGCTAATGGGGCAGGTTCATGCTGTGGAACGCTGATTCTGGGCTCGGGAAACAAGCACAGACTGGTGGGACCGCATAGTGTTGCAGGTCTGGGACGATTCCCAGTGGCTGCGAAACTTTCGCATGCGTAAGGGCACTTTCATGGAACTTTCCCCTGCCCTGAAGCGCATGAATACCAAGATGAGAGCAGCTCTCACAGTTGAGAAGCGAGTGGCGATAGCCCTGTGGAAGCTTGCAACGCCAGACAGCTACCGGTCAGTTGGGAATCAATTTGGAGTGGGCAAATCTACTGTGGGGGCTGCTGTGATGCAAGTTGCCCACGCAATCAAAGATCTGCTGATATCAAGGGTAGTGACCCTGGGAAATGTGCAGGTCATAGTGGATGGTTTTGCTGCAATGGGATTCCCTAACTGTGGTGGGGCCATAGACGGAACCCATATCCCTATCTTGGCACCGGAGCACCAAGCCGGCGAGTACATAAACCGCAAGGGGTACTTTTCAATAGTGCTACAAGCTCTGGTGGATCACAAGAGACGTTTCACCAACATCAACGTGGGATGGCCGGGAAAAGGTACATGTTGCTCGCATCTTCAGGAACTCTGGTCTGTTTCAAAAGCTGCAGGAAAGGACTTTATTTCCAGACCAGAAAATAACTGTTGGGGATGTTGAAATGCCAATAGTTATCCTTGGGGACCCAGCCTACCCCTTAATGCCATGGCTCATGAAGCCGTACACAGGCAGCCTGGACAGTAGTCAGGAGCTGTTCAGCTACAGGTTGAGCAAGTGCAGAATGGTGGTAGAATGTGCATTTGGACGTTTAAAGGTGTGCTGGCGCAGTTTACTGACTCGCTTAAACCTCAGTGAAACCAATATTCCCACTGTTATTACTGCTTGCTGTGCGCTCCACAATATCTGTGAGAGTAAGGGGGAGACGTTTATGGCGGGGTGGGAGGTTGAGGCAAATCGCCTGGCTGCTGGTTACGCGCAGCCAGACACCAGGGCGGCTAGAAGAGCACAGGAGGGCGCGGTACGCATCAGAGAAGCTTTGAAAACCAGTTTCATGACTGGCCAGGCTACGGTGTGAAAGTTCTGTTTGTTTCTCCTTGATGAAACCCCCCGCCCCTTGGTTCACTCTACTTCCCTGTAAGCTAACCACCCTTCCCTCCTCCCTTCGATCACCACTTGCAGAGGCAATAAAGTCATTGTTACTTCACATTCATGCATTCTTTATTCATTCATCACACAAATAGGGGGATGACTACGCAGGTACCCCAGGAGGGGTGGTGGAGGAGGGAAGGAAAATGCCACACAACACTTTAAAAGTTTACAACTTTAAAATTTATTGAATGCCAGCCTTCTTTTTTTGGGGGGCAATCCTCTGTGGTGGAGTGGCTGGTTGGCCGGTGGCCCCCCCCACCATGTTCTTGGGCGTCTGGGTGTGGAGGCTATGGAACTTGGGGAGGAGGGCGGTTGGTTACACAGGGGCTGCAGCGGCAGTCTGTGCTCCAGCTGCCTTTGCTGCAGCTCAACCATACACTGGAGCATACTGGTTTGGTCCTCCAGCAGCCTCAGCATTGAATCCTGCCTCCTTTCATCACGCTGCCGCCACATTTGAGCTTCAGCCCTGTCTTCATCCCACCACTTACTCTCTTCAGCCTGCCACCTCTCCTCCTGCTTTTTGTGCTTTCCTGCACTGTGACATTATTTGCCTCCACGCATTCGTCTGTGCTCTGTCAGTGTGGGAGGACAGCATGAGCTCAGAGAACATTTCATCACGAGTGTGTTTTTTTTTTCTTTCTAATCTTCACTAGCCTCTGGGAAGGAGACGATCCTGTGATCATTGAAACATATGCAGCTGGTGGAGAAAAAAAAAGGGACAGCAGTATTTAAAAAGACACATTTTATAAAACAGTGGCTACACTCTTTCAGGGTAAACCTTGCTGTTAACATTACATACATAGCACATGTGCTTTTGTTACAAGGTCGCATTTTGCTGCCTCCCACCGTGTGGCTACCCCCTCAATCCTCCCCCTTCCCCATGGCTAACAGTGGGGAACATTTCTGTTCAGCCACAGGCAAAGAGCCCACCAGGAACGGGCTCCTCTGAGTGTCCCCTGAAGAAAAGCACTCTATTTCAACCAGGTGACCATGAATTATATCTCACTCTCCTGAGGATAACACAGAGAGATAAAGAATGGATGTTTTTTGAACGCCAGCAAACATGCACTGCAATGCTTTGTTGTACAATGATTCCCGAGTACATGTTACTGGCCTGGAGTGGTAAAGTGTCCTACCATGAAGGATGCAATAAGGCTGCCCTCCCCAGAAACCTTTTGCAAAGGCTTTGGGAGTACATCCAGGAGAGCTGCGAATGCCAGGGCAAAGTAATCCTTTCACATGCTTGCTTTTAAACCATGTATAGTATTTTAAAAGGTACACTCACCGGAGGTCCCTTCTCCACCTGCCGGGTCAAGGAGGCAGCCTTGGGTGGGTTCGGGGGGTACTGGCTGCAGGTCCAGGGTGAGAAAAAGTTCCTGGCTGTCGGGAAAACCGGTTTCTCCGCTTGCTTGCTGTGCTATCTACAACCTCCTCCTCCTCCTCCTCATCTTCTTTATCCCCAAAACCTGCTTCCGTGTTGCCTCCATCTCCATTGAGGGAGTCAAACAACACGGCTGGGGTAGTGGTGGCTGAACTCCCTAAAATGGCATGCAGCTCATCATAGAAGCGGCATATTTGGGGCTCTGACCCGGAGCGGCCATTCGCCTCTCTGGTTTTCTGGTAGGCTTGCCTCAGCTCCTTAAGTTTCATGCGGTACTGCTTCGGGTCCCTGTTATGGCCTCTGTCCTTCATGCCCTGGGAGATTTTGACAAAGGTTTTGGCATTTCGAAAACTGGAACGGAGTTCTGATAGCACGGATTCCTCTCCCCATATAGCGATCAGATCCCGTACCTCCCATTCAGTCCATGCTGGAGCTCTTTTGCGATTCTGGGACTCCATCGTGGGCACCTCTGCTGATGAGCTCTGCATAGTCACCTGCAGCTTGCCACGCTGGCCAAACAGGAAATGAGATTCAAAAGTTCGCAGTTCTTTTCCTGTCTACCTGGCCAGTGCATCTGAGTTGAGAGTGCTGTCCAGAGCGGTCACAATGGAGCACTCTGGGATAGCTCCCGGAGGTCAATACCGTAGAACTGTGTCCACAGTACCCCAAATTTGAGCCGGCAAGGCCGATTTAAGCGCTAATCCACTTATCAGGGGTGGAGTAAGGAAATCGATTTTAAGAGCCCTTTAAGTTGAAATAAAGGGCTTCATCATGTGGATGGGTGCAGGTTTACATCGATTTAACGCTGCTAAATTCGACCTAAAGTCCTAGTGTAGACCAGGGCTCAAGGTCTTTTCTTCATCCTCCTCCTTCCTAACCTCTCTGCTGCCTTGGTCAATGTTGATCATATTCTCCCTCTTGAAATCTTGTCCTTCCTTGAGTTTTATCACTCCATCTTTTCCTAGCTCTCCTCCGGCCTCTCTGGTTGAGCCCTCAGCATCTCTTTTTAGTCACTCCTGCTTTTCTTCTCCCTCACTTTTCATAGGTGTCTCACAGGGATGTGTCCTTAGATAACATCTCTCAGCTTATCACTCGCAAATCTTCTTTTCCACTTTTGGGTAGATTCCCTATATCCAAGCCTATATATTGACCATTCACTTTAGTATCTCTTCATGAATCTCTTTTAATTGATTTAAACTTAATATGGCCAAAACAGAGTTATTGTTTTCCATATTCCCCTCTTTCACTGTCACTGTTCATTACACACCATACTCTCAGTCACTCTGGCCTGTAACCTTAACTTCGTCATTGATTCTGCCCATATCTAGACTTGCACATCCAGACTGTCTGAATCTTGCCACTTTTTCTTACATAATATCTTTAAAATGCATTCTTCTCTTCATCCACACTACTGTCACAAGCATCTTTGCCCTTTTAATCATCTACGTGTATAGAATCCCTTCTCTGAACTAGTCCATAAAGCCACTATACTCTGTCCCCCTCCAAATCCCTCTTCAAGATTAACTTGTAATGTGACACATACAGGAAACTACCATCTGGTAACAGCTAGGTAATTGGCCTGTACAGACATCTAATGTATATATTTTTTTTGTTTATGTATATCATTTTTTTAGTTACCCAACTTCAAACCATCTAGCTGTGTACATATTTTGCCTGTGTTTCCCTCACCCTTCCTTCCCTGCTCCTCCAAATAGTTTGCCACAACCTTTTGTTGCATCTTCTCAGCTAGCCTGTAACTCTTCAAGGCAGGGACAAATTTTCAATCTATGTTTTACAGTGACTCAAGGGAGACCAGCATGAATTAATTAATTATTCCTTAAGCAAAGTGTGATGTAGTTAATTTTGATTTAATTTAAGGAAAAATTCTCCAACTCACCTGTGTGATTTAAGAGCCTAAATCGCATTTTCCCAAAAATGATTTAGGCACTTAGAAGCCTAAGTCTCATAGCGTACCTCTACACATGGAGTTGGGGGGGAGGGGGTGATTTCCAGCATGAGTAGATATACTCGTTCTAGCACTATTTAGCTGCTTTTGAAATCCTGCTAAGTGTCTACCTCCATCTTTAGGTGCCTAAATACCTTTGGAAATGTAGCCCCTAAATGCCAAAGTCACTCCTAAATCATTTTAGAGCTTGTCTGCAGGAATGTTTAGTTTGCGGCAAGCTGGGGAGTGTATCCACCTCTTGCTAGCCTACAGTGCACTCATTGTCCATGTGGACCCTGCTGATGTGCACTAACAGTTAGTGTGCTTTAATCTACTCCCACTTCAAAGAGGATAGCAGCCCCGAGGCTGAGCCTAGCAGGTAGATGTTAGTTAAACTGGTTACTTATAGAAAGATGAGTTGAGTGAAGGAGGGAGAAATGAAGAAACCTAGTATGATTTAATCTGTTTGCTTTTGAGAGGATTCTGAACAGTGGTGAGTCACTAACAGCTTTACCAGTAAGTAAACTGAAATAAATGTGGAAGAAGTTCTTTAAAAATTATGGGTCAGATCCTTGCAGGGTGGATCTGATTTAAATCACTAGTCAGGAAGACTTGATTTCATCATGGATTTCTACATAAAAGTACATCCTTGTTGGTTGTTACCAACCTGAAGATCCTGCATGTTCAGATATGTTCCTTTCATCATCTTCAATGTAGCTTCCTCCTGAGAAGGAACACTTCTCATGATGTTGTTTTATTCGGGCAACCAGGGCTTGTATTTCTTTGTTGCACTGTTTGCATTTTGCACACATGCCTCTCTTACCCACAGGTAGAGGAACTTCATTAAAATAGTTCCGAACTGGGTCTCTTTTACTGCCTGCTGCCATTATAGGTTTTCCCTTCTAGTGAGAGAAAGGTATGATAGATCTCAAATCAATGAAGGCCACATTCAGAAAGCCATCAAGACTTCTAGAATATGCTGCTCAGTTTCACTTTTGTTTCTACTGCCTGTCCCTCCCTTCTCACATTTATCTCCAGAGTTCTTCTCCTTGTCCAGATCTAATGCGCCCCCAACAATCTTCTATTCATTGAACTTTTTGAAACTTTGCACTTTTAGAGAAAGGTAAGGGATTGACTCTGTACACAGGTTTGCAGAGGGACAATAGGGTTGAGGTCTGTTATTTCTTACCTCTATATATTATTTATTTAAAAACATTTTTGCTGTTGACAAGCATGTTGTCTCTGGAGACACAAATCCACAGTTTGAGGACTGCAAAACTGAGCATCTCTGATGGTATCTTCTAGACTGAGCATTGAGTCCCATTGGGTAGATAGAAAGATTAACCTAAATAATCTATACAGAAACCCCTGGAACTCCACAAAATTGGGTCCCTAATCCATGAACTATTGGAACTCATTTACAAAACTTTTCTTAAACATTACATGAATATATTGTCTCATACTATAGAATTAGAATTTATAATCCCTATTCCATCATGAGATATCTTTGAGCTATAATGTATCTTAATTAAAACTCTCTTTAGATAGGTTTTTCCTCAAAAAGCATTTTATCAAAAAAATCTGATTTAAATAAAAAATCTGATTTTTTTTTTTAAAAAAAATTAAATGATTTTTATCTATCCTGGATCCTTGCCTGCCTCCAATTCCTGTGTGTCACTGGAGCAGTGACCTTAAACCAGCCTTAAAAGGATTGCCCTGGAATGAGGGAATCCTCAGATGGCTTTATGGTACCCATTCATCCCATCTCCAGCGTAAAGTGAACATCAAAGCTAGAATAAAAGGCATTGAGAAGACATGTCAGGGAGAGAGGGGGTGGAGTTAGAGTGTGTTGGATGTGCTCTGGCAGTCCTGAGTCAGCCAGCAAAACATTCCCCAGAGAATTATTTCTGCTCTAACTTGTGTTGGGGGCTGTTATGACCTCTAGCCACCCCAGGATTAGGGGAGATGAAACAGTGGCTTTAACCTCTCACCCTTTTCACCTGCGCCAAGCATAAGTATGTGCAGATACTTTAAAAGAAAGGAGGATACTAAAACACGATTGTATTCCATACTTTTCTCACTTCTTTTACCTACTTCAGTTCTGAAATAATGAACTTACAAACTTAGTCACCTGCATCAAAAGATTTCTTATCCACAAGATTATTATTAACTGTGTTGACTCTTTCCTTCATATTCATGACCTGAAGCTGTGAAACAAGTTTTGATCTGGTTCTTCTGAAGGCAACACTTTCATTTATGATACCCAGAAGGGAGGCAGTTGATTAACTATGAACTCTTCTTTCTTTTACTATTTTCAGCAATCCAATTTGAACAGAAAAATGACTTTCACCCCACAATTTTTTCAAACTCCTTTCTCAAATATTTTAGGCAAAATTTTCCAAGGTACCCTGTGTCTATACCAGCACAAAAGAATGTCCATGTTATATTTTAGGCACAATCACCTCCATGTTTTGTGTGAACAATCCATCAGGCAAGCACTTCTGCAGTCCAGGAGATGGAAGCACTTTTGCCAGTTCATTTCACTATTAAATTACATTTTAAGGCTTTTCTGTGGTCTTTTTTTCAAATACAAAATTCAAGTATGCTTTTCCTTAGTTTCTCTATAGCTTTTTACCAGAAGAGAGTTCCTTTAACATAAGCACAAATCCTTTCCTGACCTACACAACTGAGGGTATGGGGTTTAAGCCAAAGCAGAATTTGGCTGAAGATCTAAAATTACCACGCTCCTCTTTCACTACTTTCTGACTGTAGACCATTAATCCAAAACTGAAACTGAAACAAAGGATCATTTTACACTTGCAAAATCAAAACATAATGGCTGAGGGTTTGCAAAAGCAATCATCCCTGGCTCATTCCATCTCTACTCATTTTCAAAAAAAAATCACAGTTTACACCAGGGATTGGCAACCTGTGGTACGTAGCCTGTCGGGGAAACCCGCTGGTGGGCCAGGACGGTTTGTTTACCTGCAGTGTCCGCAGGTTCGGCCAATCGCAGCTTTCACGGGCCGTGGTTTGCTGTTCCAGGCCAATGGGGGCTGCGGGAAGCAGTGGCCAGCACATCCCTTGGCCCATGCTGGTTCCCGCAGCCCCCAATGGCCTGGAACATGTTTTGAAAGGAAGTAGGTAAAGATACTGAATAACATTTTCAAAAGCACCTCAGTCAGTAAGGCACCTAATTCCCATTTTCAAAACCTGTCTACCCACCATTGAGACATAGGCAACTAAGTGACTTAGGCACTTTTCAAAATTTTACTCACTCATATTATTGTGCAGTCTTCCATTATTCGTACATCATTACAATAGCAAGCAAAAACGTCACATTAAAATTAGTTCCCTGCAGTTTGGGGGCTGGCAGACAGTTTCCCTAGCTTTTAAAGCAAATATAGATAAAGCAAAAGACAGCTGAGGCAATCATAACTCAGACCTCCTCAGTATCCCTTGCTAAGGCTCCTATAGCTGTAATTATTTTATCTATTTACTATGGTATGTAGCTTTTCACTATTTTCCAAATGAGGACTACTAGATATGTTATTAAAGAAGACAATTAAGGAATCCTGGCAGTCAAATCCCACAGTAAACTTTTTCAAACATCAACCATATTCTTCCATAACAGCCTTCTTCTTTCACAGTAATTTACTCTTGGCTTGTGATGACATGTAGGGAATAGCAGCAACAACAGTTAATGTTAATTATCTTCCAATTAGCTAAATTGTCTGTAGGGTCTTAATTATAAACCGGAGACAGAAATGCTAAAAATTTCAATTTATTAGGGACAACAACTATACTACATGTTGCCTTTTATGTCTAGCCTACCCTGCACATGCTTACTCAGGAGAGCAGTCCACATTCAGATCAGGAGTACCACTGAGATTGGTGAAGCCTTGAGGGGTTTCATTTCCAGACCTGCGTGTCAGTAAAAAATTGCATGTTTGGACCCTAAAAATCCTGAAAAGATGTTACAGAGTTTGCTTCACTTTATATATGGTGAGATGTCCTCATTGAAGTCACACCTCAATTTAAGGAAGAGATCAGCTAACGTTTGTGGTGCTTGTATTTAATTATTATGATTAACTGCTGATGTTTATGTTCACTTGGTGGTGGAGAGTAGGATGGGCAGCAAGCCAAATGTTTTCTTTGGTATAGTATCCTTATCACCAGGGAAACAGGCATTTAGATCTAACCATTCTAGCTATAGCAAAGCTGGAATGACATAGGTAGACTGGAATAAAAAGAACACAAGCAAAGAGGAAAAAATAGTATTTAAAGTAACTTTATGGGCACAGTTTTATTGAGAGCATATCTCAGCTAGACAGAGATTCGGTTCTTAAGGGAGATTATTAAATAGAAGTGATCACTTCAAGAGCTTCATATCCATCATTATCTCTTAATGATCATGTCTCTCTTTCACACCCTTCTTATCAGCCAAATAATAGTTGATTATTGTATCCATTCCTGTTTGAAAGCAACAGTACTGACAACAATATATTTTAAAATATATGAGAAACAGGCTGGCTAAGCGTGACATTGGCAGGTGCCTCCAATTGAATTATGCAGAATTTTCTACATATGTGCCCAGAAATTCCAAAGAGTATTTGCCAGAATCTTTGGAATTAAAAATAACTCTTATATGACACATTTCTATACATAGGGTTTTGCTTAGTTGTAAAAAATAACTCTGTTTTCCAATACAATTCATGTTTCAGTGTATGCACAATGAATATATTTTACCATCACAACAACGCCATTGTGGTTTAGATTTAGCTTCCCAGATTCTTCTATCAGTTGCATTTGTGTAACCAAGATCAGAATCTGCTTCATTAATGTCAAAGCAGATTGTGGTTAGGAAATCCTGAAATGAACTTGAATAGCGAGGAAAAAATAGGATCTAATTCATGAAATTAGTAGTTGTAGTTTTGGAATCCATCTGTCTGTTTGGTGCATTTCCAAACTATCCAAGTGCATCAATTGGTTTTACAGCCACTCCAGAATTCACACTCTCTCTTTTATGCCATTGCCATATGTTCATTTGGTAAAAGCATGTCAGAAAATCCCCAAAGACAGTGAGCTAGAAGTCTGTAGCTTTCATACACAGTCATAGATAATATATTCAAGGCCAAGGAAACAAAGTTTCATATTTTCTGTGACAGAAAGCGGAGCAGGAGTGTGGAGAAATTTCTTCTGTTTTAAACTAACACCTTCATTCTCACACTGGGTTGTCTACAACAACTACTGTACATCTCCTATTTCATAGAAACCAAACTTTGGAACAATCTTTGACTCCCCATTGCTTCATTGGGCAGAATGTATTTCCTGTGCCTGAAAAAACACTTGGGTTGGGTAAGAAAGAGCACCAGTGTTGGTGCCCCATCTGCATATGTCATTTCATGCTTTAGGAACATTGCATGGTGTGCTGGGATATGTGGACTTGCAAATAGATTATTCAAGACTGTCATTTGTAGTGCCATGTCGTTACAAATATTGCCTGACTTAAAATGCAAAAATATATGTAAAAAAATAAAAATATCTTCCCGAAATAACTCCTGTCACTAGTGTTTGTAGACAGTAGTAAAGGCTAACAAAGGGGTGAACCTAGAGAGAAAATTTGGATAGTAAAAATAATGGATGGTAAGAATAATTAATTAGCATCTCCCCTGTATCTTTCATCAGATACTGGAAATCTTCAAAGCAAGCCCTTCTCTAGTGAGAAATGACTTCCCAGAAAGAGAGCTGTCTTCTTCATTGTGAATCTTAATTAGTGAACCAGGAAAGAAAGACAAATGATTCCCTGCCCCAAGTGACACAAATAAAAATGTTGCACACAGATGCCTACCTTTGTCTTCCATTAAAATAAATGAGAGTCCTGTAAGCATTATCAAAAGGAGTTTGGTGTTAAGGCTTTATCTAGCTCAGTTCTGCACCTATTGAAATCAGAGCCACAATGGGAACAACAAAATACATTTCAGGTTTTGTTATGGCTGCTTATTATCTGTAACATTTTGCATCGCATTAGAACCTGGTAGCAGTTTTGATACTTGGAAAACCTTACAAAAAGGAACAAAAATAGTGTTGGCTTTGACCCTAAGACTCTCCTACTTTAACTGTAGGCAAGTTCTTTGTCATTATATATAGGCCAACATCACAAAAACAGTTAGAAATATGGTATTGGGGGACATGTAAATACTTCTTGCTATAAAACTTTTCCTCAAGGTGATTTTGTTGTATTAGCTTTAGAAATATATATGGGAAAACTCTCATTTTGCTGAGAGATCATAAAATAATTAGCACTTCTGACCATAAATATAGTTTGAAATAGATTTCAAAATTATGTTTTTATTTTTAATTGGCCTCCTTAGCCTGCTTCTGGGTGAGACAGACAGATAAGTCCTCCTTCCTTTTATCTTTCACGTTCTCACACACTCTTCTATTTCTTGCCTTTACAGATAAAACCTATTATTTAATATTTATATTTTCATTGCATCCAGAGGCTCCAATCAGGATCAGGACTCCATTTTATTAAGCATTGTAAAAAACACACACACAAAAAATGAGGTGCAATTCTGGTCTCATTGAAGTCAATGAGAGTTTTGCCATTGAATTCAATGAGGCCAGGAGTTCATCCATAGTCCTGGACCTGAAGAGTTCACAATCTACGAAACAACTCTATTATTTATTTATTTACTTATCTATTTTTATTACAGTAGCACCTAGGAGTTCTACTCATGGACCAGGAATCCAGTATGACACCATTTATTTCACCTGGCCTGCGCTGTCTGCAAGTACTGGGCCAGATTTACCTGTATATTCCAGCTGTTTTGAGCCATTCCAGTGACGCAGAATACCCACAGATATGGCTTAACCAGCCAGCTAAACAGGGTTTATGACTGCCTTGCTTCCCAGGAGTAGTTCAAAATCATGGGAGCAAACTGGAGAATCTGGTCCCCTGACTTTTTAAATATATTCAGAACATATATTGGGATTGTGTACTAATCATTTGATAGAGAAAGGATGATTTTGTTTATCTATAAATCCTGGGCTATCATGAAGTGAAGTGGTGCTAAATAAGATGAAGAATGATTCATTGTGATACAATGTGATTCATCTCTCAATCCTTGGAAGCAGTAGTTTTGATGGTTTCCTTAATGGAAATAGACATTGCATCAAGACAAATCTGACTCCTGTTGAGCAAGAATTAAGTCAGTGCTAGCCAGTTATGGAAAATGAAATTTTTCCAGTCTGATACTTTTTCACTGATTCAGAAAATGAGTATCCAAGGCTGGTTTGAATGCAGAACCAGGATATGACCTGAGCCAGGAAGTATTCAATATCCACAGAAACCACAAGTAAAAGGAAGAAAATTTTCTTTAGCTGTGATAATGATCTTTCAGTTATATAACTCCATTAATCCAAATGGGCCCTCAAAGTACTTTACAACAAAAGCAGGTTATTTCCTAGTAGGGGAGTGGAAATTTTGTGAGGTTCACTCCTAGAATATAGTAGTAATTATTATTTCTGAGGGATCAGGTTTTCTTCACTCACACATGCATGTCTTTCCACCCTCCCTGAAACACACTGATGGGTTCCACTCTGAGTACATAATCAAGGGGATTTGCTTGATATGGGTCCCTCAGGCCTTAGACACCATTGTTCCAAGAGACGCCATGTTGCTAGGGGCCTGTCATAAATATAAAGGGAAGGGTAAACCCCTTTAAAATCCCTCCTGGCCAGAGGAAAAATCCTCTCACCTGTAAAGGGTTAAGAAGCTAAAGGTAACCTCGCTGGCACCTGACCAAAATGACCAATGAGGAGACAAGATACTTTCAAAAGCTGGAAGGAGGGAGAGAAACAAAGGGTCTGTGTCTGTCAGTATGCTGCTTTTGCCGGGGATAGAACAGGAATGGAGTCTTAGAACTTTTAGTAAGTAATCTAGCTAGGTATGTGTTAGATTATGATTTCTTTAAATTGCTGAGAAAGGAACTGTGCTGAATAGAATGACTATTCCTGTCTGTGTGTCTTTTTTGTAACTTCAGGTTTTGCCTGGAGGGATTCTCTATGTTTTGAATCTAATTACCCTGTAAGTCATCTACCATCCTGATTTTACAGAGCGGATTTCTTTACTTCTATTAAAAGTCTTCTTGTAAGAAAACTGAATGCTTTTTCATTGTTCTCAGATCCAAGGGTTTGGGTCTGTAGTCACCTATGCAAATTGGTGAGGATTTTTACCAAACCTTTCCCAGGAAGTGGGGTGCAAGGGTTGGGAGGATTTTGGGGGGAAAGACGTGTCCAAACTACGTTTCCCAGTAAACCCAGTTAGAGTTTGGTGGTGGCAGTGGAGATCCAGGGACAAAGGATAAAATTAATTTGTACCTTGGGGAAGTTTTAACCTAAGCTGGTGAAAGTAAACTTAGGAGGTTTTCATGCAGGTCCCCACATCTGTACCCTAGAGTTCAGAGTGGGGGAGGAACCTTGACAGGGCCCCTCTAGCTACAAATGCCCTTGGGTGGTCTAAGACTTCAGGGAGAAGCAGTATAACAACTATATGCTGTAACTTCTGTCAACTTCTTCATTAGGTTTGGAGGGGATAAGGGAGTAAGATAATTTGGCAGCCTAATGTTTGTCTCTCTCCTTAACCCACCCTTAAACCTGTCCGCCTTTAGTCTTGTCTCCATTACTATTATTTGTGATTTGTAGTGTGGTATACACAGCCTCCATACATTGAACTACTCACTATTGAAGTGTCCAGGCCTTCCGCATGTGAACTCTTTCTTGTCTGATATATCATTTTTGTCTGAGACTGTAAGAATTTTGTAAAGGGGATTTGTCCAAGTGTTTTGTAAAGTGCCATATACAGTCCTAGTGCTCTGTAAATTATAAATAACTACCACAGCTGAAAAATAAGCTTTACATTGAAATGATACCATTTTCATAGATATTCCATTGACTAGGAAGAGCCATTTTAGGACTGAGTGCCCTAAAAAGCTATGAAAGGACAACTGCCACTTTTCATATAATGGGATACTTCCTCAAAGATTCCTTTGACACTGACAATCACAATTATACTTTGCTACTTATATTTAAATATAATTTGAAAGGGTGCCTTAAATGCATCCTTTTTAATTGGTTAAACTCCCTACGTTAAAAATAATCATGGGAAAATTTAAGTTAGCATTGGCAACAATGTTTCAAAGATGAAAATCCATTTAGGTAGTTCCTGTTTCAGTTCTCAGAAAAAAGCAACTGAAAGTACTATTAGCAACGAGATATGGAAACACAGATTGTACTGGAGAATCTTAGCTGTTCAAAACACCTATTTGAAGTCCCTTGAGTCATTTGATTTTTCCCCCCTGATGACATGAACCAAATTTTGCTTTAAAAGTATTGGTTTTTGCTTTATGCCTCTTCTAGTATGGAATAAGAAAAACAGAGTATTAAGGATATGTATGTGTGTGTGGGTGGGGGAAAGCTGCTGCTTTCTTTTTTTTTTTTTTTTTTTGGTCCCAGGCTCATTTTCCACCGGTAACTACATTCCACGATTGTAACAATAACTCTGCCTGTAGAAGCCAAGTTGCTTAAGGATGTTATGATTTTAAAAAGTGTTGTTAAAATAAAAGGTAATTTTAATGGAGTAAATGTTGGACATCAAATTACAATAGCCGAGTACCACATGGAATCTATTGCTCGAGAGAAGTTGACTATGTATGGCATGTAGCTAAACATGAAGCAAATCAGATAGACCCTGTACTCCTTCTGTTACAGGAGTCATTGACAATGTGTGAGCTTCTCAGTAATGCTGTAAACACAATTTGCCACTGGATTTGAATAATTTATTGTCTCATTTAGGACCTGACCTATTCCCCATTACAATCAATTTGAATCTTTCCACTGACTTCAATGGGAGTTGGATTGGGGCCCCAGTCCTACACTTAGTTCTGCAAAGTCAGGTCCCTGTGCATGCATGGAGCCCCACTGACTTGGATGGGGGTCAGTGTGGGAGAAGGGGTCTGTCTGCATGGAGCTCATAGCAGGATCAAGATCTTAAGTCATCACAGTGCATTAAAATATAGACAGCAATTTTATCAATAGCTGACAGTATCAAGTAATTGGCAGTACCAATTGATTAAGTAAAACATTTATTTTGCATATCTTTATAACTGTGCACTCTGTAAGCCTGAAGGTACTAAATTGACACAAGAGAAGAGGAGGGAAATATTTTTTCAGACATTTCTAAGTGTTGCATGAGTAGAATTATTTTGTCGAATATGGTATCAATTATGAAAGATTAAAAACAGTTTATGACCACAAAAAAGTATGTTTTGCTTTAGTTTTAATGTGCAGTAAAAAAATTCCAAAACAAGAAATACATTCTTTAAATTAGAGATTGCATTTACTGTAGGACCAGAAAACAAAATTAATTCTAAAACAATTATTCCTACAACTATTACCAAATAATAGCCTGATCCTGTAAACCTAATCACACAAGTGGTTCTGCTAACCTCCTTTACTCAATGGAACTACTCACAAGAATAAAGAACTATAATGCGAGTAAGAGTTTACAGGTTCAGACACTGATGGTCCAAAGGATCTGTGCTGCTTTATACCAGCAAAGAATTTGATTTGAGAATCAAAGGGCTAAATTCAGAGATGACAAACATGGTGATGTTGCACATTGGTAAGTCAATGTAAGAAGGCTACCCTGCTTTTTCTTATACTTTCTCAAGTCCTCCTGCAAGTTTCTTTTCCCACTACACACTTCTACAATGAGTGAACTACATGAGATGGCCAATGTCAAGGTGTATCTTATGCTACCATTTTTGTCATTTCTGATTTAGTCCTAATACATATAATTTGTTTTCGAATGCAAGTGTTCTAAAAGAGAAAGAATCAAAGTTGGTAAATGTTTTAGTTTGTCACATTTAATTTTTTTCATCACGACCAAATCACAAAAAGAGGAACCTATGGGAAAATGACACTTATGGATATCAACATGTGGAAACATATTACTGTAGAAAGAATAGAAATCAAAATACAGGTCTATAAAACACGACTTTGTAGAGGCTACAAAGAACATAAAATTGTGTTACAGTCATTTTGACTTGGCATTAAAGTCCTGTACTATATGCAGTTACAATTTGTGAAAAAATATATACCAAGCCAATGATAACAGTAATACATTAGTAACACAGGATAAACTGCCAGCAGAACTTTACTGCTTATCAGTAAAAGTTGTATTACAAAATATTTTATTATCAACTTAAACTCTATACTGTGGTCTTCATACCACAAAGAAGTAACATTAAGGGCAAAATTGACTTTAAAGGAGTTTCTCTGGATTTGCACTAGTGTAACTGAAGGAAAAATCTGGCCCTATGGGACCAGACTTGAACTCAAAAGAGGAAATTTAATGTTAGAGGCTTGATTCTGCTCATTAAAGTCAGTAGGAGCTTTGCCATTAATTTTAATGGGAGCAGGATCGATTCCTGAGATAGAGATTTGGGGATCAATTTTCAGAAGTCTTTGTGACATAAGACCCTAAATCCCATTCATTTTCAATGAAGCTTAGGATATGTGTACCTTGTTATCAGAGGGGTGATTTGTAGTTTGTACATATCCATGCTAGCAGTACCCTACATAATGCAGCTAAAAATAGCGGTGAAGACACAGTTGCACAGATTTCAGCACAGCCTGTACAAGCCTGCACAGTCCTCCTGGGTTCATAATCGTATTGCTAGTCCATGCTGAAGCCCAAGCTGCCATGTCTTCAGTGCTATTTTTAGCAAGCTAGCTGGATTAAAACAAGTCTGGGTACACCTTCACGAGCTGCACATCCTAAGTCTGATTGCAGCCTAGACTGCAGGGACTTCTAGGGGCCAGGTTTTTAAAGGTGTTTAGGTGTCTATAGAGGCAGATTAGTTTCTACTGGGATTTTCAAGTGTCTAGGAGCCTAACTTCCATTCAACTTCTTCCCATTTCTCTCTGAATTTCTTATATTTATTCAGCATCTTCTAGTCATAGGTTTTCTAGTCATAGGTCTGGCACTTAAGGTCCTCCAGCTGAATGCTGAAGGGTTGTCTGATGCCAAGCCTGAATTTATTGGTGTTCTGGCAAAGGAAGTTCTAACTGATGTCATTTGCCTATAGGAGATTCATGTTGCACTGAATGAAGCACATCAGTTTACAATCATTGGGTTTGATCTGTTAAGTCATGATCTTCATGCAAAAGGTGGTCAAGCCACGTACATCCATAGTGATATATTAGATGCTCTCCGTGTAGAATCTTCACCCTTTTGTGACACAACTGAAGTTGGTGGGTTTCAAATCACAAATTGTATATAAGCCACCTGGTGAAACATAGGGTCCACAAGTTCTCCCAAGGCTTAAGCAGCCAGCAGTGTATGTTGGCAACTTTAATAGTCATCATAGCAAGTGGGGTTAGCGACAGCAGACCCAAATGGTGAACAACTCTTGGAGTGGGCAACAAAGAACGATCTTGCACTGGTCCATGACCCTAAGCAGTGTGGTACCTTCCATTCAGCACTTTGGAATAGGGACTACTGCCTAGACATGTGCTTGGTTATGTTGTTTGCCAAGCGCCTGAAGCCAGCGGCGTGTATTGTACTAATGATTTTCCAACATCATCCGTTGTTGATGCAGATAGGAATGCATCTTATTATTATAAGGAGCATATCGAAGCCTAGATGGAACTTCCAGAAGGTGGATTGGGGCTGCTCTAAATACAGAGTATTTAGAATGCAGGGTAATAACCATCCCATTAAACATCATCTCTGTGGAAGATGCAAACTGATGGGGTAAGAGTAGCTATAACCCCTCAGCAAAGTCTGAGCGACCACTCTGAGTCTTGGGGTAGCGTGGCCTAAGGGCCAAAGTCAATATGGCTGCCCTACCGGGTGGGGAGGTCTTATTGCCAAAGTTGATACTGCTGCCCCCCCATTGGGTTGGGGTGGCCTAACAGTCAGAGTCAATAGAATTGCCCTTTCTGTCATTCTGAGTGGCCTAGTGGCCTGAGTCAGTAGTATTGGTGAGATGGGCCGCTGCCCCAGGGTCGGCGGCAGCCAGGGTAGGGGGACCTGCATTCTCCCTCTCCACCGAGTCCCAACCCAGGGCCCTTCTGGTGGCTTGGTGGGGATCCTGCCAAAACACACCAAGTTAGTCTCCAGTTCTATAACCAATTCCCTGCAAAGTTTCCCTGCGTCACTTCCTACCCATTTCTTTGCAGTGTGCCATCGCGGGGTTCCCATGGTCACTCCTTCTTCTGAGGCACTCAGACTCTGGGGTTTGTGGCTCATCACCATCTGATTGGCCTCCACATCCTGAAGTGCCAGCGGTCCTTCCATAGGAGCCTGCAGCACACCTCCTTCTTCTCCAGAGGTCAGCCCTGAATGAGCTGGACTGTTCCCTTTTATACCTGGTCTCCAACCAGAGAAAGCCCAGCAGGGCCAAGGGGGCATGGTCTCCTTGGCTCAAAGAGAGGAGTTAACCCCTGCAGTCCCAGTTAAGGGCATTTGTGCCCTGTCATAGCATCTGATTTCACAAAGAATTTCACCATCTGTGGAAGGAATGCTCACACCAGAGCAAGCAGGTTTTCGCCGCAATCGTAGTACATGTGATCACGTGCTGGCACTTACAGTTTTCTTTGGAAATGGATTCCAACATAAGCTGAAGACTGGTTCAATTTTCCTTGACCTGACCATGGCATATGATATGGTTTGGCACACAGGCCTTTTTGTGAAATAGTTTAGAAATGTGCCAGGTTGGTTAGTGTGTGCAATGGCTCTGTTTCTGAGAAATTGCCATTTCCATGTGCATGTTGGTGATAGAATAAGAGCTTGGAGGCACCAGAAGAACGGCCTCCAGCAAGGATCGGTATTATCTCCAAGTTATCCAACTTATATTCAAATGACCTACCATATACTGGGTCTCACAAGTTTGTTCATGCAGATGATATATGCTTCAGAACTGAGTCACACTCCTTTGACATACTTGAGTGTGTTCTGAAGATGGAGGCTATGGTCGATTATTGTTGTCAGTGGCGCATGATACCAAGTGGCAGTGAGACTGTGTCAAGTGTCTTCCACTTACATTATGCACAAGTGGGCAGAGAGCTAATGATAGTTCTCAATGGTCAGTGAATAAAACATGATTCACAGCTGGTCTGTCCAGGCATCACGTTGGCCTAGTGGCCTGAGTCATGACCCTCCTACAAACACAGCGATTAAGGTCCAAATGCTCAACAACCTGCTTGAAAAACCGGCCAGAATGACATAGGGTGCTAATGCCCAAATGTTATGCACTTCAGCCATGTCACTCTGGTATTCAGCTGTGAAGAACTGCACTCCAGTATGGGCTCGCTCATCTTACACAATGATTGAGGTACAACTTAATTCCACCATGTATATTATTTCAGGCACACTTAAATCTACTCCTCTATCATGATTCCTGGTTCTCTGCAATATTGCTCTGTGCAGTGTTCACAGAGAGAATAGCATAGCAAAGCTCGTGACAAAATTGCACGATATGCCACATCTACCATTAATTAAAGACTTGTTTCATCCACCACAGAGTCATCTGCCCTCCTGGTGCCTGTTGTGAATAGGTTTACCAGCTGAGTGATTTATGGTAGAGGCATGGCGAGCTTCATTCCACAGGGAAAGTGACAAATAATTACCTTGTCTTGGACCCCACTCAACGCTAACCTGAGTTTGATTTACTGCAAAGGCAATGGAGCTTTCTGAACCGAATTTATTAAATTAATGAAATTTGTGCTGCAGCGGAATTTCAGTGTCATTTTAGAGACAGTCCACTATGTCAATGTGGGCAGCCACAAACCATGACACATATTGCTGAGGACTGCAAAATGACTCAACTTCCTAGAGGTCTTCATGCCTTGAATATTGTAGATAAGAACGCTGTGGCTTGGCTTGACTGGATTACGTACGCCAAATAATAATTCAATATCTCTCTATGAATGTGCTACTCAAAACTGAATGTAACATTCCAGGTGTGCATGCACCAGTGGTCTATGTAGAGAAACTATTAACTCCCTGCTCTGCGATGTAATCCCTTTGTACATTTAGCACAAAACTGCACTGAATCTTTTAGCAGCTATATTCCATTGCAAATGCATGTCTGGTTTGCTGTCTACCTTATCTTTTTGAGCATTACTTTTTCTCAAGTTTCTCCTTCCTACTGAGTATATGCAATTTAGGTCCCCCGCCCTGCAATTTATTGTTTTCTGCTCATGTTTCCAGTCTCTCTAGATGCATTGTATTATTTCTCTGTCCTAGCAGATCCCTCCAATTTAATATAATCTGTACATTTCATTAATGTGCTGTTTACTTCCTCTTCTGGATCACTTGTGAAGAGGATAAATAAGACCAGATGTATCAACAAACCCTGGAATACCCCCAGTAGACACTCTCTCCAACTCAATATTGCTGTTTATCATTACCCTCTGTTTACAATTAGCTAGCTAGTTTTCAAACCACATTACAGTGTCAAGCCAATCTGAACTGAATTAATATTTCAAGTAGGTTTTCAGGAGACAAAGTATTAAATATTAATTAAAATCTAACAATAGCACAATTGCTGTGTTTTCCTCATTCCCCAATATTGTAATTCTGTCAAAAAGTAATCTAGTTTGTAAAATAAGGCCCTTCCACGCTGATGCTCATTGCACATTTGACCTATCAGATGTTTTTACTGTCCAGACATGCAGCTATGCACACATGTCAAGATTTGTACAGTGATGCAGGCACCCTCTACATTGGCTGAACACTGCACCATCCTGTTTACTAATGCCATGTACAATGGATATCACTGGAAATTAACCCTACATACTACTATGGGCAAGGTAGAGTCATAGAAGTGTAGGACTGGAAGGGACTTCAGTAAGTCATCTAGTCCAATCCCCTGCACTCAAGGTAGGACTACATAATAACTACACCATTCCTGACAGGTGTTTGTCTAACCTGTTTTTAAAAACCTCCAATGATGCAGATTCTAGAATATCCCTAGGCAATTTGTTCCAGTGCTTTACTACCCTGACAGCTATGGAGTTTTTCCTAATGTCCAATATAAACTGCTCTTGCTGCAATTTCTTCTCCTATCCTCAGAGGTTAAGGAGAACAATTTTTCACCCTCCTCCCTGTAACAACCTTTTATGTACTTGAAAACTGTCATGTCTCCGCCTCCTCAGTTTTCTCTTTTCTAGACTAAACAAATCCATTTTTCCCCAATTTTTCCTCATAGGTTGTGTTTTCTAGACTTTTAATAATTTTTGACAGGTTTCAGAGTAACAGCCGTGTTAGTCTGTATTCGCAAAAAGAAAAGGAGTACTTGTGGCACCTTAGAGACTAACCAATTTATTTGAGCATGAGCTTTCGTGAGCTACAGCTCACGAAAGCTCATGCTCAAATAAATTGGTTAGTCTCTAAGGTGCCACAAGTACTCCTTTTTTTTTTTTAATAATTTTTGTTTCTCTTCTCTGGGCATTCTCTAATTTGGCCATATTTTTCCTGAAATGTGGGATCCAGAACAGGACACAATACTTCAGTTGAGGCCTAATCAGCATGAAGTAGAGTCAGTAGAGCTATTTCCTTTGTCCAACTATCTGCATACTGCTCCCAAGCGGTCCATTGTCCTGTCATTATTGCCAGCCTGTCTCTGGTTCTTGCAGTCAATATACCAACTGTAGCCAGTGAGCGGAGTTCTCTTGCTAACTCAGTGTCCAAGCTGATATCACCTCTTCCTAATGGATGGGGTCTGTCAGATGCTGTAAGAGAGCAAAAGTTACAACAGTTTGGACCCTGCTGTACATGGTCACAGAGCACTGCAGATAACCTGGGTTTTGAAAACTCATTTGCATGATAATCCAAAGAAATCAAAAATTTTGCTCAGAAAACTGGGCTGAGTGGCTCTGAGAGCTGCTGGGTTCTTCTCTGGAGTGGAGGGGAAGGAACACAGCAGAATGGCTTATTTATCTGGCTTCTTTTTGCTTAATAATAAGAGCATTTTGCCAAGTTTAAGTTCCAGTTTTCTCCAGTCTAATTTTAAATAATCCAAAACCATGAGGTTAATACCACACCCTATCTGATTAAGCAGCTGGCAGAATCCTTTTATTCAGTAAAATAATGAATCTTTGGTCTACAGAATACACTAACAGTAGGTATAAAAAGAGTCTTACTGAAAAGTATACACAGTTAATATTCTGGGTAGTAAGGAGTTATTAGATTGTGTAATATTTGTAATTTTCCATAATTCAAAAACACAGGACCAAACTTCTCTTGATGTAACTGTTAGCCAATGGAACTACACCTGGATGATTTTGACCGAAAATATTACTTGCTGCCAATGCAACTTTAAATTCTGTATTATCCCCCAAAATCTTAAGAAACATTTGTAAAGAATGCAAGCAAACAAGTCAAAAACCATCGTGTTCTTTCAAGCAATAATCAGGTAGTAAAAGGATGGGGAGGTTATAAAAAGGAAATCTAGGAAGAAAGTTAATTCATATCCATCTTGTGAGTACTCAAAGTAGACACCTGGAACCCACACTGTCAATTATAATTATGATATGTTTTCTACAAAGTATGCCTCATGAGGTGGTATTTTAAGTCTTAATCTGTTGAATATTAATATCCTATTGGATTGTATGTGCTATCATTGTATGGGAAGTTATGAAGTATTGCTATATGTGTTACTGAAATATGTTCTAAGGCTGGGAACACCCACAACCAGCCTTTCAGTTACAACAAAGGAGCAGCCATCGAAAGTAAGTCGTAATCCACTATCCCAGAAACTCCTTAAGAGAAGGCACGTACACAATGGAGTCTGCTTGACCAATGGGAACTGCCCGACCCTCACTTCACAGCAAGGACCTTTCTAGCAGTTGAAAGAAAGTGTAAAAAGAGAGACAGTGACATCATCACTTGGCCTGTCTCTCCCACCCCATCTCAATACCTAGAAGCACGTTTGGAGGACAAAGACTTAGAACTGGGGAAATTTGGACACAGGCTGGAAGGGAGTCCCAGCTGTATCGAGGAACTGTAACCTGTTTGTACCACCTGTCAGGGTGAGAAAAGCTGTTTGATTCAGCTCTTGCTTAGACTAAAAGTTTAGAATTTAGAATAGGTGTTTACTTTTTATTTTCTTAAGGTAACTATCTCTGACCTTTATGCCTACCACTTATAATCACTTAAACTCTACCTTTCTGTAGTTAATAAACTTATTTTAATGTTTTATCCTTACCAGTGAGTTTGTTTAAAGTGCTTGGGAAATCTGCTCAGGTTACAAAGACTGGTGCATGTCCAATTTCCTATGAACAAGTGGCAAATCAAGTAATTAACTTAGACTCGTCCAGCTTCTGACCAGTACAAAATGGTACAGTTCTGGGATGCAAGACTGGGGAGCTGGAGGAATTGTCTGGAGTCTCTCTATTGATGGTTCATGAATGGCTGGGAAATCATTCATGTAATACAGCTGGGCGTGTCCCTGCCTGTGGATGTCTGTGCAAGTGCAGTACCTGCCAGATGTTTGTAGCATGACATTAGCATCACAATGTAAGGGATACCCCAAGCTGGTGGGTTTTGGTTCAGCAGTCCCAAAGTCCAGATTACACCCCAGGAACCCCGTCTCAGATCCCTCCTAAATAATTACCTCTTCCCCAGGGCCCACACAAGAAGTGAAATAATAATGACTATGAAACTCCACATTTAAAATAAACAAAAACAAGCAGCTTCCTACTCTGGGTCTCCCAGTTTGTCTTGCTTTTTCTGTGTCTGTCTTCTGTGCTGTGAACTCCTCTTGTCAGGGATTGTCTGTTTTTGGCCCTTGTACAGCACCATGCACCTAGTTAGTGCATATCAAATAGTAAATAAAAACTTAATACTAATCCAATTTAATTTTTGATGTTATGATAAAAATCCTATCTTACAGATTTATTTGAGCATAAGCTTTTGTGAGCAACAGCTCACTTCATCGGATGCAGTGAGCTGTAGCTCACGAAAGCTTATGCTCAGATAAATTGGTTAGTCTCTAAGGTGCCACAAGTACTCCTTTTCTTTTTGCGAATACAGACTAACACGGCTGTTACTCTGAAACCTATCTTAGAGATGGATCAGCTAAACAGAAGCAGGTAACAAGCACATGAGCTGATTGTTTCATTTGGCAGCTGCTCCGATGATGTTTGCACACACCCTTGTAGTTTTAAGAGTGGGAAGGGTTTTCCTCTTTGATTTAGGAGAAGAAAAAGCATGTGTGTATTTCAGTGTCAGCACAAAACTTAGTTATTAAATTTCAATCTCATCCCAGCATTATTCTGGCTTCTGATTTTTAAACAAAATTGCTTTGGCTCAGAGCACATTAGCCTTTTAAGGGATTGTTTCATCCTCCATGTTGTTACTTGCAGTGAGTACAAATGTTCTGTGCATCTCTTGTTGCAAAATTAGGGCTCACGGTCACTCTCACTGAAGTGAATGAGAGTTTTGCCATTAATTTTACTGGGATCAGGCCCGTGTTATTTAACCGGGAAAAGGTAAAATCCAGAAGGAAGCAAATGATTTAAGTAGAACAGTCTCTGTCTCTTATAGGAATGAGCCCATTCCATATGGATGGTTGTATAGAGCTGGTAAACTTGTTGACATTGCTCCATCTATATAGACATTGTGCACTGCAGATAACTAAGAGGCTACTTATATTGCAGTACCATTTCTGTTCTTCCCTCACAATCAGAATCTGACCTAAATTATGTTGTAATAAGAAATGGGAAAAAAACCATTGTTGTACTATAGAAACATCTGAACAGAAGCTGTCTAGGTCTGTGGATCATTTGCACTCTGAAGGTGAGAAGGAGGAATGGCCAAGGCCCCCGCAACTGCCCACTGCCACAAATCCCATATGGCTATGGCAACAGGGGGTGCAGATCTGAGAAGACGCAAAGCTGAACCAGGGCCAAGCCACTGCCCAGCAGCCCTGAATAGGGAAGTACATGCTACCTCCCTTTGGTGTCTATACTGGTGAATCTCCCCACCCCACCAATGCATTTTGGTAGCTGCCCGTTGGCTGCAGAGCTCTGCTAGACACGAGTTAAGAATAACCCCAACTCGATCACCTGCATGGCAAAACGCACACGCGCACACACACACACACACACAGGCATTCTTCACTGCACAAACGGTATGTGGTTTTACATTGAGATAGCTACCTTGATGTAAGATGCTAGTGGATATGAAGTATTGTAACTTCTACCTCAATGTAGCTAGTCAGGGCAAAACAGATGCGTGGAGTATAGGGTCTACCTCAGCTAGCTCCCTGAAGGTAAAACTACCTGTACCTTGTCTCTACTAGGATTTTACCTTGAAATAGCTATCTTGCTGTAAAAAACACACTTTTTTTGTAATGAAGACAAAGCCACACACATCTGACCCTGTTCTTGGAGAAGGCATGAAAGGAATAAAAACAGAGTATTAGAAGAAAAGTGAAGTTCTAGACGATTCCTTTCCTTGAGCCATATAAAAGAGGAAACAAGCACAGCTTTTTGTGTAGATCACTAGCATGGATTTATGTAATTTCATAAAGCACACAAATATTATAGTGATGAAAGTAATATAACTACCCACATGACGAGATAAATTTGACTAGAAGATATTATATACGCTTCATGCAAAATCTTTTTCAGGTCTTCATGAAACACGTGCTAAATGGAATCATTTGCTTAGGATCTACAATCATAGAAAATCATAGAAATGTAAAACTGTAAGGGACCCCAAGAGGCCATCTAGTTCAGTCCCCTGCACCGAGGCAGTACTATTATCTAGACCATCCCTGACAAATGTTTGTCTAAACTGTTCTCAAAAACTTCCAATGACAGAGATTCCACAATCTCCCTTGGTAATTTGTTCCAGTGCTTAACAACCCTTTTAGTTAGGAAGTTTTTTCTAATGTCCAACCTAAATCTCCCTTGCTGTAATTTAAGCCCATCACTTCTTGTCACGTCCTCAGTGGTTAAGGAAAACAATTTATCACCCTCTTCTTTATAACAGCCTTTTATGTACTTGAAGACTGTTATCGTGTTCCCCCTCACTCTTCCATTTTACTAAACAAATCCAGTTTTTCAATCTTTCCTCATATGTCATGTGGTCTAGAGTCTAGACCTTGAATCATTTTTATTGCTGTCATCTGGACTTTCCCCAATTTGTCCATGTCTTTCTTGAAGTGTGGTGCCCAGAACTGGACACAGTACTCCAGTTGAAGTCTTATTAGTGCTGAGTAGAGGGGAAGAATTACTTGTCATGACTTGCTTACAACACTTCTGCTAATACATCCCAGAATTGCATTCCCTTTTTTGCAACAATATTATATTGTTGACTCATATTTAGTTTGTGATCTACTATAACCTCCTTTTCTGCCGTACTCCTTCCTAGGCAGTCATTTCCCATTTTGTATTTGTTCAATTGATTATTCCTTCCTAAGTGTAGGTACTTTGCATTTGTCCTTATTGAATTTCATCCTATTTCAGACCATTTTTCCAGTTTGTCAAGATTATTTTGAATTCTAATCCTGTTCTCCCAAGCACTTGCAATGCCTCCCAGTTTGGTCTTATCCTCATATTTCATAAGTGTACTCACTATACCATTATCCGAATCATTTATGAAGATTTTGACTCAAACGGAACCCAGGACAGATCCCTGTGGGACCCCTGTTGATATGACCTTCCAGCTTGACTTTGAACCATTGATAACTACTCTCTGTGCATGGTTTTCCACCAGATGTGCATCCACCTTACAGTAGGTTCATTTAGGCTATATTGCCCCATATTTCCTGCAAAGGAGCAGGTTATAATAGACTTGTCAAATGTCAACAATGAAACACACAAATTCCTGACAGTGCTCTTTATATTTTCTTATGATTAGTGGATGCTCAGCAGGGTTAGCAAAGAAAGGGATTTACACCCTAAATATTGCCTTGTTTTATTCCCTCCTTTTACCCAACATTGTAGTAACCATCCTTCTCACCAAGACAGATGGATGTGTTTGTAGCAAATCACATATTTTAGAGAACTGACCCAAAAGTAACATTTTAACAGACCATCTACTATATAGAGAAAAATATTAGAACTGAGAGGACAGTAACTCTCTAGAGGCTCCAAATTCCACCCCTGTCCCCAGAGGTTGAGATTACATGCAGGTCCCATTAATACCACCTCTTTACTTTCCAGGTGCACCAGCAATGGGGAACCCAAGTAACCCATTTCCTTCTCCAAGAATTCAGCATATTAACACCAAGCATTCTACATAGTCTCAATCTGGCCTAGAGTTAAGAGTATTAAACTAGGAGCTAAGTGGAAATATGCACATCGGCGTTCAAAAACTGACCTTCATGATATGCTGGAGCTTTCATCTGGGCAGACAGTAACCATAGTAACTTGAATATTATTTACTGGATTCTCTTCTCCCCCCCCAAACACAGATAGGCCCACACTCTTCTTTCATGTACCCTCTCTTCTCCCTCCTCCTTAAAAAAAGCACAAGAGGTGCAAGAGCTTCAGAATAAGGAAAAAAGCACTTATTTAAAGTCAAAGAGGGGTACATGAAAGAAGATTGTGGGCCTATCTGGGCTTTTTAGGATGGCATTGTTCCTGGGACTGGATTGCATGGGAGTCACTTCATCTCCAAAGCAGCCTGCAGAAATAGGGTCACCAGCATGGTGTCAGATGACTCCATGTCATTACCTTTCCAAGCCTATTGGCTTCTTTTGTCTATAAATATATGTTTTTTAACTATTTGCCATTACCATGGTGAAAGGTGGAAAAATTCAACACTGAGGCCCGTTCTAGTGCAGTTTGGCCATACATTCTCATCAGAGATCCAAAAGAGCAGAAGATAAGGTGTCCTTGACCTCTACAGAAAGCAACCAAATGTCATTCTGCATTTGATAACTATGTGAGAATCACAGAAAGTTACACCATCTCAGAGATCATAACATGACAACTGTGTGAAAGGAGAGTCAAGCCACACTCACAAGAACTTCACATCTGGGACCTTTGCAGCCAGCAACCAAAAGTTATTGTGTGTATTTTAGAAGCCGTGTCAAGGTTCCTCCCCCACTCTGAAATCTAGGGTACAGATGTGGGGACCTGCATGAAAACCTCCTAAGCTTACTTTCACCAGCTTAGGTTAAAACTTCCCCAAGGTACAAATTAATTTTATCCTTTGTCCCTGGATCTCCACTGCCACCACCAAACTCTAACTGGGTTTACTGGGAAACGTAGTTTGGACACATCTTTCCCCCCAAAATCCTCCCAACCCTTGCACCCCACTTCCTGGGAAAGGTTTGGTAAAAATCCTCACCAATTTGCATAGGTGACCACAGACCCAAACCCTTGGATCTGAGAACAATGAAAAAGCATTCAGTTTTCTTACAAGAAGACTTTTAATAGAAGTAAAGAAATCCCCTCTGTAAAATCAGGATGGTAGATACCTTACAGGGTAATTAGATTCGAAACATAGAGAATCCCTCTAGGCAAAACCTGAAGTTACAAAAAAGACACACAGACAGGAATAGTCATTCTATTCAGCACAGTTCCTTTCTCAGCCATTTAAAGAAATCATAATCTAACACATACCTAGCTAGATTACTTACTAAAAGTTCTAAGACTCCATTCCTGGTCTATCCCCGGCAAAAGCAGCATACCGACAGACACAGACCCTTTGTTTCTCTCCCTCCTCCCAGCTTTTGAAAGTATCTTGTTTCCTCATTGGTCATTTTGGTCAGGTGCCAGCGAGGTTATCTTTAGCTTCTTAACCCTTTACAGGTGAGAGGATTTTTCCTTGGCCAGGAGGGATTTTAAAAGGGTTTACCCTTCCCTTTATATTTATGACAAGCCATAATGACACCTTTCAAATGTTTATTTAAAATATTTGCTGCAGTAAAATATTCATTCTATTGGGAATTACCTGGCCTGGTCACACTTGCCCAGACACAACAGGATATAGAGTGATAGTCACACTCTAGTCGAACAGAATATTTACTCTGCAGCCTCTCAGTGAGCATGTATCCGGTTGTATATGTACAGAGCC
The DNA here is from genome assembly GCF_965152235.1 of Eretmochelys imbricata. NCBI lineage: Eukaryota > Metazoa > Chordata > Testudines > Cheloniidae > Eretmochelys > Eretmochelys imbricata. The sequence continues at coordinate 127,802,022 of NC_135572.1, forward strand.
TTCTACAGAACGAAGTGTACAATTTGAAAGTTGCCCAAAAGGTACATTGCTCACATTACAGCCACACCTATATACAGCAGCAGCAGCACAGGGTTTAGATCTACAGCACTTATAGATATAGGGTCAGATTAAGCTTTATGCAGGAAAGAGCAAAACAGCAGGACAGGAAACTCAACAAGTTTCCTCAGCTTGCTGTGTTTCCCTAGAATTGTCTTGTCAAGATGTGGAGTTCTGTGGGTGGAATTTAACCTCTCTTCAGAACTGGGTTTGTGTTGCTGTGAAACCCACCAACGTCCTGTGCCTTCACACTGCCTTCTGAGGGGAGAGGGATCTCTGCATGGTGGACCAATCTGAAAGAGAATGTAGATAGGATCAACATTCTGCTGTGCTAAGATATCATGGAGTTGAAGCAAGTGGTGGTGGGGAGATGATACTGTGGAGTCTTTCCTTCTTTCATGAAAGTTTCCATGGCATTTTTATCAACTTTTAAGGAAAATTATTATTTAAATTTTCACTGAACAAAAATGATTTTCAGTAAACTAAAATGTAGGATAGGGAGTTCAAACACAATTTTAATACAATTTTTTATTTAAATACTGATAAAAACATCATGGAAACTTTTGTGAAAAACAGGACATTTCAAATATGGTGACAATTTTTCATGAAAAGTTCCTTTAAAAAAAGACATTTTTCAAAAACTTTTCATGTGAAAAATTCCAACCAACTCTACTCTCTTGCAATTCAATGTTTGGCAGGATCCACTTGGTTTCACTGAAATCTTTTTATTGTCTTTCCTGCTTTCCAGGTGTTTCATTAATTCCTTTAAGTATCTTGACTGTCACCACACACATACACCCCTAACAAAACTTTAGCTTATGACTTTTTTTCTTTTACTAGTGGTCCCCAATGGAGAAGTTTATCTTACTGGAAGAGAAGCCAGAATTTAACAGAAGGAGGTAGGTGTTTCCTCTCTGATACTTCCCGACATGGCTGTGGGGCAAACTGCACCTTAGAGCTGTTTTCATCCCGCTCAAATGCACCCCGTTGGTGACAGACCTGGCTTCCTGCATCAGACTCTGGGTATAACCATGTGGTCCAACAACTCCTAAACTGGAACTCTGGGCTGCAGTCTCCTGGTTCCCATTTGTGTTAATGACAAAGGTCCAATCTGCTTTGGCATCTGTATAAGGTTTCCCTTTGAGAACCTGTGATCATGTACATTTGCAATGAAACAGTGTCTTCAGCACAGAGCATTATTTCTTCATTCATTCCTCAAAGGTACAAAGCACATAGAGCAAAGAGTTAAAACAATACAAGGACTACACACATGGGTATCACACCTTTGTAAGTTCTCCTCAGCTCAGCTACCTCTATCTCTGGCAGGGGGAAACAGCTTGTTCCGCTCACACTATCTGTCTCCTTCTCTACGGTTATCAGCCTGCCAGCATTTTACTGACACACTTTGGGCAGCCTCTCCTTTTTCACCCAAATTTCTTCCCTTTTCTAGGGTCTTTGAGGTTTCCCTTTGATCTCAGGCCTTCGCCTGAGTTAGCCATTCTAGCTTGGCTAGAACCAGGCAGATAGTTCATTCCCCACTGATGGCCCAGTCATTGCTGTCTTAACTTACTGAAGCTGTTTACCTCAGGTGTCTTTTCTGTGTGACTGTTTTACCTTTCCTGCTTGTTTGATTTAACAACCCCTTTTGATTTCACTCCACAGCAAGAAACCCATGTAATGGGGTCCTTGGTGGGCTGGATGACCTAGTGGTGAGCATCCACCCAGTCATGGGGACAGTGGTATAGGACTCCAGGACCACTCACTCCACTGGGCTCCAACCCAGGGCCCTAGGATGGTCAACAGCACTTGGCTTCAGAGGGGGACCTCGGAGCTACCCTCCCTGGGTCACTTCATACTGCTGCTTTCCCCCTTCTGGTCTGAGATAAGGTAAATAGAAAAAGAAAGAGAAACCAAACCATCAGTCCCAGCCAGGCTCAGCATATAGTCCTGTTCCTTCAGGGAGACTTCTCTGGTGTCTTTGTCAGGAGCCTTCCATGGATGTCTGTCTTCCTCCCCTGCCTCTCCCATTCTGAACTGTGTTGCTCCCTTTTCAATCCTGTTTTCAGGTGGTGCATGCTATGCAGAGCAGGAGGGGCACGGCCACCTGGGCCCACTATTGCCCTTTAACCCCTTCTGGCCCCATCAACCCATCATAAGCACACAGGGCATGCCTACACTGCATCAGGGAGTGAGCCTCCCAGCCGAGGTTCACAGACTCATGTTCATGAGGCTTGGGCCAATGCTCTAAAAATAGCTGGGTAGACATTGCTATGACATTGTGGCTTGGGCTGGAGCTCAGGCTTTCAAGCCCACCCACATCATCCCCATACTTCACAACTATTTTTAGAGCACTAGCATGAGCCCCGGCCACGAGCACAAGTCTGTGGACCCGGGCTGGGATACTTTCTCCCAGATGCACCGTAGACAAGTTCATAGAGGCTTGCGCCCTTCATACAAAAATCATTCAGTTATTTCCCTGTTCATCACACACCTGCACAAGGAATGTTGTTTTCTTCTCTTCATCAGCCTCAAGTAGCTATGGCCTGGAATGCCCCCCAGAGTGAGGTCTCAGTGCTGCCTTGCCAACTGGCTCTGTATCAAATTGGAAATGTTACTCAGTGTTCTCTTTAGATTAACTTTCAATGTGCACAACTTACAGTAGCAGCTGCTGAACAGTGATGGCTACAGTTTGTCTTTAAGGGTGCAGCATTGTAGTTGGGATTCCAAGAGGAATTCTGATTGATTCAAATACCTCCTGAGGCTCATTTGCTTCCTCTTTTGAAATGTCACACCATGAACTTCCCTCACCGTGCCAGGCCAGCTTTGCTGGCTAGCATCAAATCACATGCCTATGTCTATGTTCATGCTCTTACTCAGGGCCCTCTAAGGGCAAACACTGGTGGTGTTGCTAGGTGGGAAAAATGCCTCTGCTTCCCATCAGGATTGTGCTCATTGCTTGGGTCTGTATCTTTAAGACCTCAAAGAGTGCGGGATCTGCCTAGTTTAGCGAGCCCTGTTCATCACTTAACTGTCAAGACAGTTATATTCATCAGTTACTGAAGCTGAGAAAGCTCAAGGTGAAATTTTCAGTAGCTGGGGAAGAGTGTTCTGAGCTGATGACCTTAACCTGTGAGTGTTCGTTGAGATGCTAGAGCTGGGTTTTGTGATAAAAACTGCCAGTTGACAGCCACCTCTACCAATACACTCCCTTCCCCTTCCCCACAGTAAAAAAACCCTCTGTTCTTCACTCAGCAATAATAAAGAAGTAGTACTTTACAGCCCATAGGTGCTGGAATTATGGGTTCTGGGGGTGCTGCCGCACCTTCTGGCTTGAAGAGCTTTCCATTATATACAGCGGAGCCAAGAGGCCAGTGAAGAAGCTTGGCAACATGTGACCTCCAGAAGAAGAAGGGGGAATGTCCGGGTACCAGCAACGCAGACACAGGTAAGTAACCGTTTTCATGTTCTCTCCACAGGCACCATTGCAGAGAGTGGACCAGATGATACGTCTGGGGGGAGAAAGCAGGAGGAGACTCCGCTGGTTGGAAGGCATGAGATGCGATGTCCTGAGGTTGGGGGTTCCACGACCACCACTCCCAAGAGAAGGAGGCGGGTGGTGGTGGTCAGGGATTCTCTCCTCAGGGGGACTGAGTCATCTATCTGCTGCCCTGACAAGGAAAACAGAGAAGTCTGCTGCTTGCCAGGGGCTAAGATTCGCGATGTGACGGAGAGACTGCTGAGACTCATCAAGCCCTCGGATCGCTACCCCTTCCTGCTTCTCCACGTGGGCACCAATGATACTGCCAAGAATGACCTTGAGTGGATCACTGCGGACTACGTGGCTCTGGGAAGAAGGATAAAGGAGTTTGAGGCGCAAGTGGTGTTCTTGTCCATCCTCCCCGTGGAAGGAAAAGGCCGGGGTAGGGACTGTCGAATCATGGAAGTCAACAAATGGCTACGCAGGTGGTGTCAGAGAGAAGGCTTTGGATTCTTTGCCCATGGGATGGTGTTCCATGAAGGAGGAGCACTGGGCAGAGATGGGCTCCACCTAACGAAGAGAGGGAAGAGCATCTTTGCGAGTAGGCTGGCTAACCTAGTGAGGAGGGCTTTAAACTAGGTTCACTGGGGGAAGGAGACCAAAGCCCTGAGGTAAGTGGGCAAGAAGGATACCGGGAGGAAGCACAGGCAGGAACGTCTGTGAGGGGAGGACTCCTACCTCATAATGAGAATGAGGGGCGATCAGCAGGTTATCTCAAGTGCCTATATGCAAATGCACAAAGCCTTGGAAACAAGCAGGGAGAACTGGAGGTCCTGGTGAAGGCAAGGAATTATGACGTGATTGGAATAACAGAGACTTGATGGGATAACTCACATGACTGGAGTACTGTCATGGATGGTTATAAACTGATCAGGAAGGACAGGCAGGGCAGAAAAGGTGGGGGAGTAGCACTGTATGTAAGGGAGCAGTATGACTGCTCAGAGCTCCGGTATGAAACTGCAGAAAAACCTGAGTGTCTCTGGATTAAGTTTAGAAGTGTGAGCAACAAGAGTGATGTAGTGGTGGGAGCCTGCTATAGACCACCGGACCAGGGGGATGAGGTGGATGAGGCTTTCTTCCGGCAACTCGCAGAAGCTACTAGATCGCACGCCCTGATTCTCATGGGCAACTTTAATCATCCTGATATCTGCTGGGAGAGCACTACAGCGGTGCACAGACAATCCAGGAAGTTTTTGGAAAATGTAGGAAACAATTTCCTGGTGCAAGTGCTGGAGGAGCCAACTAGGGGGAGAGCTTTTCTTGACCTGCTGCTCACAAACCGGGAAGAATTAGTAGGGGAAGCAGGAGTGGATGGGAATCTGGGAGGCAGTGACCATGAGTTGGTTGAGTTCAGGATCCTGACACAGGGAAGAAAGGTAAGCAGCAGAATATGGACCCTGGACTTCAGGAAAGCAGACTTCGACTCCCTCAGGGAACTGATGGGTAGGATCCCCTGGGGGAATAACATGAAGGGGAAAGGAGTCCAGGAGAGCTGGCTGTATTTCAAAGAATCCCTATTGAGGTTACAGGGACAAACCATCCCGATGTGTCAAAAGAATAGTAAATATGGCAGGCAAACAGCTTGGCTTAACAGTGAAATCCTTGTGGATCTTAAACATAAAAAAGAAGCTTACAAGAATTGGAAGATTGGACAAATGACCAGGGAAGCGTATAAAAATATTGCTCAGGCATGTAGGAATGAAATCAGGAGGGCCAAATCGCAAATAGCTGGAGCTGCAGCTAGCAAGAGATGTTAAGAGTAACAAGAAGGATTTCTTCAGGTATGTTGGCAACAAGAAGAAAGTCAAGGAAAGTTTGGGCCCCTTACTGAATGAGGGAGGCAACCTAGTGACAGAGGATGTGGAAAAAGCTAATGTACTCAATGCTTTTTTTGCCTCTGTCTTCACGAACAAGGTCAGCTCCCAGACTGCTGTGCTGGGCAACACAGCATGGGGAGTAGGTGGCCAGCCCTCTGTGGAGAAAGAAGTGGTTAGGGACTATTTAGAAAAGCTGGACGTGCACAAGTCCATGGGGCCGGATGCGTTGCATCTGAGAGTGCTAAAGGAGTTGGCGGCTGTGATTGCAGAGCCATTGGCCATTATATTTGAAAACTCATGGCGATCGGGGGAAGTCCCGGAGGACTGGAAAAAGGCTAAAGTAGTGCCCATCTTTAAAAAAGGGAAGAAGGAGGATCCTGGGAACTACAGGCCAGTCAGCCTCACCTCAGTCCCCGGAAAAATCATGGAGCTGGTCCTCAAGGAAACAATCCTGAAGCACTTAGAGGAGAGGAAAGTGATCAGGAACAGTCAGCATGGATTCACCAAGGGAAGGTCATGCCTGACTAATCTAATCGCCTTCTATGATGAGATTACTGGTTCTGTGGATGAAGGAAAAGCAGTGGATGTATTGTTTCTTGACTTTAGCAAAGCTTTTGACACTGTCTCCCACAGTATTCTTGTCAGCAAGTTAAAGAAGTATGGGCTGGATGAATGCACTATAAGGTGGGTAGAAAGTTGGCTAGATTGTCGGGTTCAACGGGTAGTGATCAATGGCTCCATGTCTAGATGGCAGCCGGTATCAAGGTGAGTGCCCCAAGGGTTGGTCCTGGGGACAGTTTTATTCAATATCTTCATAAATGATCTGGAGGATGGTGTGGATTGCACTCTCAGCAAATTTGTGGATGATACTAAACTAGGAGGAGTGGTAGATATGGTGGCAGGTAGGGATAGGATACAGAGGGACCTAGACAAATTGGAGGACTGGGCCAAAAGAAATCTGATGAGGTTCAACAAGGATAACTGCAGAGTCCTGCACTTAGGACGGAAGAATCCAATGCACCGCTACAGACTAGGGACCGAATGTCTAGGCAGCAGTTCTGCAGAAAAGGACCTAGGGGTGACAGTGGAAGAGAAGCTGGATATGAGTCAACAGTGTGCCCTTGTTGCCAAGAAGGCCAATGGCATTTTGGGATGTATAAGTAGGGGCATAGCCAGCAGATCGAGGGACGTGATCGTTCCCCTCTATTCGACACTGGTGAGGCCTCATCTGGAGTACTGTGTCCAGTTTTGGGCCAAGAAGGATGTGGAAAAATTGGAGAGAGTCCAGCGGAGGGCAACAAAAATGATTAGGGGTCTAGAACACATGACTTATGAGGAGAGGCTGAGGGAACTGGGATTGTTTAGTCTGCAAAAGAGAAGAATGAGGGGGAATTTGATAGCTGCTTTCAACTACCTGAGAGGTGGTTCCAAAGAGGATGGTTCTAGACTATTCTCAGTGGTAGAAGAGGACAGGACAAGGAGTAATGGTCTCAAGTTGCAGTGGGGGAGGCTTAGGTAACACTATTTCACTAAGAGGGTGGTGAAGCACTGGAATGCATTACCTAGGGAGGTGGTGGAATCTTCTTCCTTTGAACTTTTTAAGATCAGGCTTGACAAAGCCCTGACTGGGATGATTTAGTTGGGGTTGTTCCTGCTTTGAGCAGGGGGTTGGACTAGATGACCTCCTGAGGTCCCTTCCAACCCTGATATTCTATGATTCTATGATTCATGGTTTACAGTTTGGTTCAATGGCTCTCACCACCCCCACTACGAAAATTGTTCCAGCATCCCTGTTACAAGAATTTGCAAGCCTTAAGTTACTGTTTTTGGCTAGATAATATAGTAAGTAAAGAGAGAGGACTACAGACGATTACAGATGCAGGCAAGGTTATTGCTAGAGCTGTCAATTAATCTCAGTTAACTCAAGTGATTAACTAAAAACAAATTAACTTGATTTAAAAATTAATCACAATTAATTGCAGTTTTAATTGCTTTGTTAAACAATAAAAGAATACCAATTTAAATGTATAATAAATATTTTTGGATGTTTTTCTACATTTTCGAATATATTGATTTCAAGTACAACACAGAATACAAAGTGTACAGTGCTCATTTTATATTATTATTTTTGATTACAAATATTTGCACTGTAAAAAAGATAAACAAAAGAAACAGCATTTTTCAATTCACCTTATACAAGTACTGTAGTGCAATCTCTTTATCCTGAAAGTGCAATTGTGGTCAAAGCATGAAGGGGCATACAAATGTTTAGCATACCTTGCAACACCAGCTACAACAGTGCCATGTGAACACCTGTTCTCACTTTCAGGTGACATTGTAAATAAGAAGCTGGCAGCATTATTTCCTGTAGATGTAAACAAACTTTTGACTCAGCAATTGGCTGAGCAAGAAGTAGGACTGAGAGGACTTGTAGGCTCTAAAGTTTTATACTGTTTTATTTTTGGGTGCATTTATGTAAAAATAATTTTACATTTGTAAGTTGTATTTTCACAATAAACAGATTGCACTACAGTTCTTGTATGAGGTGAATTGAAAAATACTATTTCTTTTATCTTTTTTACAGTGCAAATATTTGTAATAAAAATAATACAAAGTGAGCACTTTACACTTTGTATTCTGTCTTGTAACTGAAATCAATGTATTTGAAAATGTAGGAAACATCCAAAATATTTAAATAAATGGTATTCTATTATTGTTTAACAGTGCAATTAAAACTGTGATTAATGGCATTTTTTAAAAAAATCTTGTGATTAATCATGATTAATTTTTTTAATCATTTGACAGCCCTAGTTATTCCTAATTAAATAGGTGGAGGAGACAGTGATTCTTGGAGAAACCAAAATATCTGTAGCACTGTGCTTCTAACACACTGTTTCGAAGATCTGTGTTTGTGGATACAGGCCAGAAACCAAGGAACTATGTTACTTTGTTTTACTCTGCCGAAGGGAAGGAATTGGCAAGTGCTGAACTCTACATATTGTTTACTGGGGCTAAACAAGAGCATTATTGTAAGGAGATGTTCTACTACTGACAACTGTACAGTAAAATGGTTATGTTTCAGTATGCAAATACTTTTGTATGTGTGTGTTCCTATTGTTCAGCTCACTGTGTAGGGGATTAGAAAATGAAATATAAATTGGAAAAAGCAAAGAACTGATGCCAAATGAAACTGAATCAAATACTTGTAACTAGGAAAATGAAATGAATGCAGGATGCAATTTTTCCAACAGCGGCTGTATTACTTCTCTCTTTCTCTGGTACCATTGAAGCATGGCAATGTAATATACAACTAAGCAAGCAGTTCAATGGGCTTGTTTCTGCGGAAGGAAGCCATCCAAACCTCAATTTCAGGCTTCTGGTGACAGAAAGTGCTGCAGCGGGATCTGGATCTGAGAGTGGGGGTGCTGCAGGGCTAAGTAGAGTGTAAGGCAAAAGTTCCCATCAAATGAGCTGGATCAGAGACTCTCCCACATAGTCTCTGCTTGATGGGCTTTTACGAAGTCCTAGCCAGAACTTAAAAGTTAGTGCTTCCTGGATGGAACTCTCAAGAGAAGCAACATTTCCTCTTCCAAAGGCACAGTTGACACTGCTGGTACAGGATCTAATCTTTTGGACTCAAGCTTGAGCTCTCTTTGGCTCTCTTGGCACACCTCTGGGAAGAAAAGGAGAAAAGCAAAATGTAGCCATATCTACCCAGCTGTAGAATTCCCTACTCAGGGTGAGTCTTCAACTGGTGTAGGGCTGATATGTCTGTGACCTATGCCACCCTCACAACCCATAGTCACTGGTCTAAGCCATCTCCAGGCTACCCTCACCTGGCGGACAGCCTCTTCAGGACCATAGCTAGCTGGTGCAGATCAGAGCAACCCAAAGGTTGTTCTAATATACATTGGGACTGGAGATGTTGTAGGAGGATTCATACCTCTGAGCCCAATTCTAACCTTATTTACATTAGTGTAACTCCAATGACTATTGAAATTATTCCTGATTTATACCAGTGTAAGTGAGAAGAGAATCAGTGTCATTACATAACACAAAACCCACAACAGACTGCAATGCCTAAGAAGATGAACCAAAGCACTACATAGGGATAAAAGTTATGTGCTAGTAATGGGTTATATTTTGGGGCTCTGCTTTTACCAGGACTGGAAAGTATTTGTTTGAAACCAATTTCTGCTGCACAAAATTTAAAATGATTTCCTGTTTATAACTGAACATACCTGATGGGATTTTCTAAAACCCACCACAGTAGAACCTCAGAATTATGAACACCAGAGTTACAAACTGACCGGTCAACCACACACCTCATTTGGAACTGGAAGTAGGCAACCAGGCAGCAGAGACAAAAAAAAAATAGCAAATCTTGTACAATATAGTTCTGTGTTAAACATAAACTACTAAAAAAATAAAGGGAAAGTTAAAAAAAAAGATTTGACAAGGTAAGGAAACTGTTTCTGTGCTTGTTTCATTTAAATTAAGATGGTTAAAAGCAGCATTTTTCTTCTTCATAGTAAAGTTTCAAAGCTGAATTAAGTCAATGTTCAGTTGTAAACCTTTGAAAGAACAACCGTAATGTTCTGTTCAGCATTACGAACATTTCAGAGTTACAAACAACCTCTGTTCCTGAGGTATGTGTAACTCTGAGGTTCTACTATATTTGCTTTAGAGATGAGATTAATGGTTTTCTTTTATGTGTGTCGAGGGGCATATCCATGGCAGTGGTTTATGATTTGAAAACATTATATTTTGTGGTTCAATTTGGCCAGAAGAGTAATAGGGGTTATGATACGCTGAGCGTGTACTGTTACAACAGTGATAGCATAATGGCTGAGTTTAATACAAGGCAGATTGCTGAACACTTTGGAGTTTACATGAATTTGAAGTGACACTGCCATTAAAGAGAGGGCTCATACCCACTGTCTATGTACATGTGGCTGTTTATTTTCAGTGTGCGTATCTGGATGCATCTACATTTGCTTTTGCAAGGAAAGAGCCTTTTACAAATCAGCTCTGAATGGAAAAATGTCAACATTTGCAATTTAAATTGTTTACATGTGTATGCTGCTGCTGCCTTTCTTCAAGATGAAAGATTCATTTTAATTAAGAGCTGCTTTGGAGGGAACTGGATTGCTCTGAGGAATGGTAATGGGATATGCAACATTTCATTTATTCAAATTTAGCCCAGGTCAGTAGGAATTGAAAGTTAGCACCTGATGTCTTTTTGGTGGTCTATTGACAAAATTACATTGTGATCTCAATCCAGTTCCTATTGGACATGCATCAACATCACACATCTCCTATTGCTATTAGTCTCAGTGCTCATCTACATGGGAAAGCAAATCAAAATAACTACATTTGGTGGTAATAACACCTTTAGTTATTTGGTTCAAGTCTGTGTATGGACACCCTAATTACAAAATAAATGCCCTATTTTGAAATAACTTAATATGGAAAATAAAAGTAAGTTATTAGTTATTTTGGTTCCTTTTACCATGTAGGCAAGCCCTTGGTCAAAAATATGAACTGAATGGAACATGGAGACTAAACTTACCTTTCACAACTAAAGGTATTTCCTCCAAGTCATTGCTGGAGCACCTTGCTAGAGCCATGCAGGAAGGCCCATACCTGTGTTCTTCCAGCTTTACAGATAAACAGATGGCTTCAGTCACCAGAACTATCTATCCAAGGTTTTGAGTGAGCAGTCAACCTATTCAAATAATCAAGAGCTGTATTTTGGTAAAAGTACAGGAAGAAACTGTATCAATACAAAATGTTACCTACAATGAACTTGTTTATGATATGGTGAGGAAAAACCTCTGGATTCTTAGTGCCCTGTTAAAAATATCCAGACCTTTGTAAATGATATTTTCCATATATTATGTATATACACCCACAAACAAACTCGGACTGGGTACAGTTAATGGCTTAGTGGTCAAATCCAAACCAGAGCTGTTTCAGTTTGAAAAACAGTTACATCCCTGTAATGGACAATGGTCAGGAAAACTGTAAAAGAATGGGGGAAAGGAGATGAAAGACCAAAATCAAGTCTAGTCAAAAGTGCCTTAGAGACTATCTTCAGCTATCAGCTTTTGTTTTAATTGTTGTTATTGTTTTAGTAACACTAACTGCTACTGGCTCTATTAAGCTTAAGTTTGTGTTCCCAGCATAAACTCTTCTACACAAGGTTTAGAATCTGGCTATTAAAAAATTTTAAAAGACAAATTACTGTGTTCAGAAATGACATTATTTCATTTAGAAAAGGGGCTAATTGGCATGTGCAATAACTTCATTTTCTCAATAAAAGATCTATAAACAACAGACTGGCTATATTGCCATTATATGCATTGTTGTTTTAGACCTGAAGAAGAGCTGTGGTGAGCTTAAAATCTTGGAGAAGTTGATCCAATAAAATATAATATAATCTCAACCACCTTGTCTCTGTATGTCAGTTACATTAAGGAGAAAGAATGTAAATGGTCCTCATTGACAGATATCTGTCACAGTTACCGGACAGGCTGTATTTTACATCCATTTTGAGTGCACCCTTTTCGTGACAGTTTCACTACCCCTGCCTCTCTGGGCCAGGAAGCTAGACTTATTTACTGAACCATCTGCTGTTTAGAAATCCTGTAAATATATACTATAGTAGATAGACCACAACAGCCCAAAATAACTTATTCCATTGTCTTGAGCCAAAATATGCATTTTTAAATGAATTGAAGGGAGACACACTATTCCCCTTAGTAAAGAACGTAAGACATTTTAGAAAAAAGACCAGAAGGCCTATATACTTTGGAACACCTCTCTGTTGCCTTAGCAGTAGTTCTCCAGTCAGTGCTCTGGAATAGTTTATTTTACCTCAAAATACTTTACTAAATCCTTTTGTAAATCATTTAGAGTACTTGGCCCCTGTTTCTCCCTATGCAATTTATTTCATATAATAACTTCTCTCTGTATGCAAAATTCCACCTAATTTCCTCTAGAGCATAGGCTTTCCATAGTTTATATTGTCTGCCCTATTTATCTGATACAAGCTTAAATAGCCTTGTTGCATTTATCTTTTTAATTCCCTTAACAATTTCTCATAGTTTAAGAGATGCATCTTAATTTTCTCTTTCCAAAAGAATACTGACCTAGTTTCTTAAATATTTTGGAATAATGAAAATTCTTCATTCCCTCTCTCACTCTGGTTGATCCTTCTTTTACTTCTGTCCACTTCTCCCTTCCTCAAAAGAAGAATTTGTAGAAAGTTCAGTGAGGGGAAACTCATGGAATCTCCCTTCCTCTTAACCCCTTCCTATGGGATTTACCATAGGGAGAGGTGATCTCATTCTTCCATCAGCTTACTTTGTTGGGGGATGTCTGGAAGAGACGGAGCACAACTGACACTTGTTTCCATCTGTAATGGGTTGGCGGTTGCCCCTCCCACTCCAGCTCAGAGAGAGGCCACTCCACCTCACTGGGTCACTGTGGGGTCAACCCAGTTACAGAGGGAGTTAGCAAATCAAGGTCTAGGAGGCCCTGGCCCTCAAGCTGTGTGGAGTAGCAAACAGTCTTGGGGCTCAGTCCCTCAGACAGGGTGGAGCAACAAACAGTCTTTCACCTGGCCTCCTGGCTCAAGCAGACAGCAAACAAACTCAGGCCTCTTGGCCTAAGGTGAGTAGGCGGCCACCCCAGGAAGCGGGGTGACCACAGTGGGTAGGGGGACTTGGGCCCACCCTACTCCACCAGGTCCTAGCTCAGGGCCCTGAGAGTGGTGGAGGGCTCTGCCACTGGATCAGTGGGGATCCCACCAAAACACACTGATAGCAAAACCAGACTAAAGACTGGATTCCCTGGGCTACTTCCTGCCACAATCTGGGGAGGGGTTCTGGTATCCAGGAATCCTCCATTTCCTCAGAGTATTTGGCCACCAGCAAGCTCAGTGACTCCTCTCCTGATTCAGTCTCCTCTGGGGGCAGGATGTACCTGGTTCAGTTGTAGGCCCGGGGGCTGCAGTCAAGAGGTATCTGCCTCCTTCCCTGGCTTCCCTTCAATTGAGCGGAGGCCCACCTCTTATACTTCCTGTCCTGCCTCGCTCCCACATTCTGCCATGAGGGCCAGGCCCAGCCTGGGTCCATCCACCCAGGTGCAGAGAGTGGTCCCTCCCACTCCGGCTTAGAGGGATGCCACTCCACCTCACTACACCAACAGATACTATGAGACCTATAGATCCCAAATGCCATGGAAGGGCTTTCATAGAATCATTGGCAACACACCGCAGTGGCAGAATGCCTCCTGTATCTATTGCCTGGGGTCCCCTCTGCACACAGATAGATAGTGGAGCAAGGGGCCTTTGTATGGCTTTATATTAATGTTCTTTGTATCTCTTTGCATTAATTTTAATATCTCCATTGCACTCATGGTAAATAAGTACATTTCATCATCCTATTGTAGATTTCTGCATTGACAGGTTAAAAAACAGTGACTCAGCTCTGCTCTTTGAACCTTGGGCTACTCCACTAACCCGCACACTCTGTCTCAATATCTTAAATAATTTGAAAGTACCCTTTCATATATAGGGCATTTCTCTAGCCATCCAAGCTCACCCTTATACTCAATGACATGAAAGAAGAATGCAGTTCTACACAGTAAGCATAGCTCTCATTGACACTAGGTACATTATGCTAATTATTGTTTTTGCTAATTTGCAGTGATTCAGTGGTCTAATATCAGCACATTGCACTTCTATGGACTGTATTTTTAGTCCCAAGCTCAGGCCTGGCCTAATATGCAGGCAAAAGCACTAGTGTGGACACAGTTATACCAGCCAAAAAGTCCTTTTGCCAGTTTAACAAATACCAGTTCCCCAAAATAAGCTATACTGGCAAAAGGAGTTTTTTTTCCCTGTGATGGCATATACCAGGGATCGGCAACCTTTGGCATGCAGCCCATCAGGGAAATCTGCTGGCAGGCTGGGAGGGTTTGTTTACCTGCAGCGTCTGCAGGTTCAGACGATCGCAGGTCCCACTGGCCACAGTTCACCGTTCCAGGCCAATGGGGGCTGTGGAAAGTGGTGGCCAGCAAATCCCTCGACCCACGCCGCTTCCTGCGGCCCCCATTGGCCTGGAATGGTGAACCATGGCCAGTGGGAGCTGTGGTCAGCTGAACCTGCAGACACTGCAGGTAAACAAACTGTCTCGGCCCGCCAGCAGATTTGCCTGACGGGCCGCATGACAAAGGTTGCCGATCCCTGGCATATACAAACCCCACACTAGGCTGGAAGGGGTTAAAGGGCAGTACTTGGCCCAGGTAGCCCCATCCCTCCACCCTGCAAAGCATGCTCCAACTTGAGAAGAGGTTGAAAAGGGAGCAACCCAACTCAAAAGGGGGAAAAGTACAGACCTACCATGAAGGTTCCTGTCAAAAAGGGCTGGAGAAGCCTCCCTGAGGGACAAGGATTATATGCTGAGCCCAGTTGGGGCTAATGGTTTGGTTTCTTTTTCATTTTCCTTTTTTTTCTTATCTGGGACCAGAAGCTGAGGGACCAAAGCAGCTGTAGAAAGTGACCTATGGTGGGTAGCTCAGAGGGACCCTGGAGGACAAATGTGCTGGCCCTCCTACGGCCCTGGGTTGTAGCCTGATGAAATGGGCAGGCTTGCGCTCCCCTACCACTGCCCCAAGACTGGTTGGCACTAACCACTAGGCCACCCAGTCCACAAAGGGCCCTATTACTTTACCAGTATAAACTGTGTATATATGAGGAGGGTTTTCTAGTATTGCTATACCGACAAACTTTTTACTTTCACTCCCCAAGCCATCTGGGACCTATGTGCTGCGGTGACAGTCAGTCAACTGTAGTTTTCAGAAACCCTTGTCTGACCTTGCACTTTCAAATTATAGCACATATTCTCACACCTGCTTTAAGAGTCATCTGTGCATGATGGCTCTCTTTCCAATACCGAGAAAACAATCAACGGTATCCATGGAATTGCTTTACTGCAAGAGAGAAGCAGTTAACACTTTTCATCTGAGCACACAAGAAGGACTTTCTGGTGAACAGCAGAATATTCTGGCTTTTGTTTTTCTGCTGTGACATTAAAGAGGAATGATACAACAACTTGATCTCTCTGAACTTAAACTCCGTTTTGCCACCTATCTTTTTTTCCCATGAATAATATGATGCAATTAGATCTGAAGTTATCATTCCTGCAAAGTGACAATTCCCATGTTCATATTAACAGATACTCCAACGCTTAGGGATACTGTGTTACCTAAAGCCCATTGTTAGAGTTTTGGCAAACAGATATTACCCCTGAGTGTTTTCTGGATTGCATAACATCATTACATCTGGTGAGCGTCTAAGCCAAGCAATCCTCATGTCCTTGATAGCAGCTGTTATTACCACTAGGGTAAAGTAGGCTATAATTTCCCATAATGTCAGCAAAAGAAAACTTCTCCCCATAATATTTTTATTACCATATACATTTAACCGCTAGCACAACAAAGTGTGTGTTTTGTCAGGACTGAGCATTACAAATTAACAGGGGTAATATAAAGTTCGTTGAGACCATCTGTGGTTCCTATATAATCTTAGATTTGTGAGTAAAGAGCAACCCACTTCTTTTTTGCAGATATATATTTTTATTAAGCATCCCATACCTCTAATATCCAATGACTACTAGTCAAAGTATACTTTTGCATTTCCTACCAGAATTCCTTTTCTAAGTTCCACGTTGGTTTTTCATCAATAAAGATAACACCTTTTTGCTTTATGCACAATGGCCAATAATAACCAAATCAGAGTACATTTACCATCTTTTTCATTGTGATTTTGTAGCCTATCTGGAACACAACAAGAAGCCAACAGAGAGCACCAAAGTGAGACTTCGACAAGCAAAAAACGAGATACAGCAAGCCAGCAGACACTGTGCAAATCACTACTGGATCAAGCTCTGCGAAGAGATACAGACAGCTTCAGACACAGGAAACCTCAAAGTCAGGTATGATGGCCTGAAGAAAGCTCTAGGCCTCACTGTCAACAAGGTTGCCCCTCTCAAATCACACAGCAGTGAAATCATTACTGATAAAAGCAAGCAGTTGTCTTGTTGGGTTGAACACTATTCAGAGCTATATGCACAAGAAAGAAACATCACCAGTGAATCACTGGACTAAATACCAACTCTACATGTCATGCCAGAGCTAGATGTGGCACCCACTGTAGAAGAGCTAAGCAAGGCCATTAATACACTATCAAGTGACAAGGCTCCTGGAAAAGAATGCATCTCAGTGGAAATCTTCAAGTGCTGGAAAGACAACCTATTACCATATCTTCATAAGCTGTGAGTTAAATGCTGGAAAGAGGGTGAAGTACCACAAGAGATGTGTGATGCAAACATTGAGGATCCATTGGTCCAAGGTGAGCTGTGACCATTCCGGCAGGAAAGCACACAACCGATTGGAGAAAGGAGGCTTTATTGGCGGTAGGTCCCTACTGAGAACTGGCAGGGTACCCCCGAGCGTCCCGTCAAAAACACGTTTTGCCCGCCTGCTTGTCCTTAGAAAACCCAAGCTGAGGGGCAGACTGAGATTGCTACTGCGGGCGCGTTATATAGTCCTGCTGCTTTTTGTGGGTGGCCTCATACTTTGGGAGGGCGGCCTGGGCGGGAGCCTGCTGCGTCTTGAACTTGGGTTTTGCAGGAGGAGGGACATAGAGGCCCAAGGTCTGGAGGGTCGTGCGGAAGTCTTTCATGCCATGCAGCCTTGTGTCTGTTTACTCAGCAAACAGAGCCTTCCCATCAAAAGGGAGATCCTGCATTGATGACTGCTCTTCGCTGGAGACCCCAGAGAGCAGAAGCCATGACACCCGTCTGATGGACACTGCTGAGGCCATGGACCATGCGGCTGTGTCCACTGCATCAGAAGCAGCCTGCAGGGATGCCCTTGTGGCCACCACCCCTTCCTCCATGAGCGCCTTAAACTGCTTCTTATTGCGCTCCCGGAGGGAGTCCTCAAACTTGGGGAGGGATTCCCAGGGGTTAAACTCGTAGTGACCCACGAGAGCCTGATGGTTTGTTACTCGTAGCTGAAAGCTTGAAGATGAATAAACTTTTCTCCCGAAAGAATCCATCCACTGACAGTCTTTGTTCTTAGGGGTTGGGGCTGGTTGCCCCTGCCGCTCCCTGTGGTTGACCAATTCAACCACCAAGGAGTTGGGTGCCGGGTTGGTATACAGATACTCGTGTCCCTTCGTGGGTACAAAGTACTTGTGCTCCACCTTTTTAGAGATGGGAGCCAACAAGGCTGGTGTTTGCCACAGGGCATTTGAAATTCTTGCCACCCCTTGATGGAGCGGCAAGACCACCCTGCCCAGTGCTGAGGGGGACAGCACATTGAACAGGGAGTCTGAGGGCTCTTCCATCTCCTCAGCCTGGAGGTGGAGGCTCGCTGCCACCCTTTTTAGGAGCTCTTGGTGGGCCCGGTAGTCCTCCTGAGGGAGGGAGGGAGGTGGGGCCGCAATCAGCTCCTCCGAATGGGGCGAGGCCAGTGTGATGCTTTGGGTGTCAGCCAGCACCGGAGGATCCACCACCTGTTCGGACTCCAGGCACGGTACTGTCAAGGTTCCTTCCCCACTCTGAACTCTAGGGTACAGATGTGGGGACCTGCATGAAAGACCCCCTAAGCTTATCTTTACCAGCTTAGGTCAAAACTTCCCCAAGGTACAAAATATTCCACCCTTTGTCCTTGGATTGGCCGCTGCCACCACCAAACAAATACTGGTTACTGGGGAAGAGCTGTTTGGAAACATCTTTCCCCCCAAAATACTTCCCAAAACCTTGCACCCCACTTTCTGGACAAGGTTTGGTAAAAAGTCTCACCAATTTGCCTAGGTGACTACAGACCCAGACCCTTGGATCTTAAGAACAATGAACAATCCTCCCAACACTTGCAACCCCCCTTTCCAGGGAAATGTTGGATAAAAAGCCTCACCAATTTGCATAGGTGACCACAGACCCAAACCCTTGGATCTGAGAACAATGAAAAAGCATTCAGTTTTCTTACAAGAAGACTTTTAATAGAAATAGAAGTAAATAGAAATAAAGAAATCCCCCCTGTAAAATCAGGATGGTAGTTACCTTACAGGGTAATTAGATTCAAAACATAGAGAACCCCTCTAGGCAAACCTTAAGTTACAAAAAAGATACACAGACAGAAATAGTTATTCTATTCAGCACAATTCTTTTCTCAGCCATTTAAAGAAATCATAATCTAACACATACCTAGCTAGATTACTTACTAAAAGTTCTAAGACTCCATTCCTGGTCTATCCCCGGCAAAGACAGAATATAGACAGACCCACAGACCCTTTGTTTCTTTCCCTCCTCCCAGCTTTTGAAAGTATCTTGTCTCCTCATTGGTCATTTTGGTCAGGTGCCAGCGAGGTTACCTTTAGCTTCTTAACCCTTTACAGGTGAGAGGAGTTTTTCCTCTGGCCAGGAGGGATTTCAAAGGGGTTTACCCTTCCCTTTATATTTATGACAGGTACCGAGGACACAGGTCCCACCGACCTTCTTTCTGGTGGTCTAAAGATGGATGCTGATGGTGCTTCCAAGGCCCCGCCCACCGAGCAAGCCCCCACTGTGGGCTGTGCCGGAGACCACGGTGCCCACTGGTACCACTGGGCTGGCCACGACACTCGGTGCCATTGCACTTGCTTAGGCATCAGCAGGGCCGGCTGTTCAGGCTGGCTAGCCTGGCCTGTAGACAGGCATCTGTGAAGGGAGGCCGGGCTGGTGCATGATCTGCTGCTGCCTCTGGACCGGGAGTATCGTCGATGCCAAGATCTGCATCGGTCGCTGGGTGGCGAGCGGTGTCGGGAACGGTCCCTCGACCGAGACCGGTACCGGGCTGGTGGCAACTGCAGTGATCCCAGTGGTGGCTTGCCTCTGGGGCTTGGGGCCAACATCGGTAGAGCTCCGGGCACCAGCATGGACATGTTGTCCCTGGCCGCCTGGAGGGCTTCAGGTGTAGATGGTATCCGGACATCCGGAGAGGCCTGCTCTGAAGGGGCCGGGCTCCTCCGCTCAATGTGAGTCGGAGGCCTAGGGCCAGATGGGGATTGAGGACTACCTGACATGGGCCTAGCCTCTGTCCCAGACTTCCCTCGGTGCCGTTGCAAAGAGGGAGTCTTTCCAGTCTTCTTGGCATGCCCCGTGGACGGAGAGCGGTGCCGACTGGATGATGGTACCAGAGGGTCTCCATGTACCGACACCAAGATGCCGGGTACCAGTTCAGAGCGGCATACTGGGGTCGGGGCCAGTGCTGACTCCATCAGGATGGCCCGGAGCCTAATGTCCCTTTCTTTTTTAGTCCGGGGCTTGAAAGACTTGCAGATCTTGCACCTTTCGCTGATATGGGTTTCTCCCAAGCAGCGCAAACAATCCGCATGTGGGTCGCTCCTTGGCATAGAGCGTCTACAAGAGCCATGCGACTTAAAGCTTGGGGTGCGAGGAATTAGCTAACTGACTTCAGGTACTACTGAACGAACGAAGAGTTCTGGGGACGAGCTGCAGCAAAGCTGGAGCCGAGTAGTTCTGACGCACCTTCACTGGCGGCAAGAAGGAACTGAGGGTGGGGGAAGCGCAGCCACCCCCCTTATTCCGTGCCAGGCAGGCGCCGCTCCAGGAGTTGTAGGGGGGCGCTCCCCCCTATGGGTACTGCTAGGGGAAAAACTTCTAGCACCGGTGCACGTGGCAAGTACACACACCTCTTGTGGAATACACATGAGCAATCACTCGAAGAAGAAAAGAGCCTGTAAGAAGCAAGCAGCTCCCAACCAAGATACATATATTTGTAATAACTACCAAAGATCATTCAAATCTCAGATTGGACTATTCAGTCACTGTGAGACATTGCAAACCATCTACATCCTGGGGTGCAGTTCCCACCATCTCTCGCAGATGAAAGGATGCCAACAGAGGTAGTGATTTATGAGAGAGAAAGCAGCATTTAATTAGATCAACTGGCCCTGCAGAAAAACCACAGCACAGTGAAGCAAAATAAACAAAAACGACAGGGAAATCTCAGGGTATATGTCATAAATATTTGAGAAGGAAACTTTTCAAACTAAAGGACTTAGTGAAAACAATCAATCAGTCTCCAATAGAATGAAAACTGCAATGTATTACTAAATAATGCAGGACTGCCTGTATCTCTCGCCCTAATAATTTCATCTTGACACAGGACAATACACTTTACCAACTACAACTTCTAGGAAAAATATCAAATTTCTTTATTCTGTATTCCAAATCAAAGGTTATAGCAATAGGTACTGTCGCTTAATTCTCACTTATGTTTCACAGAATGCTGGGCACTGTAAATGGCTACAGATAGATTTGACTATGTTTTGATTTTAGAAAAACCTGAATCGTGCTTTGTCTTGTTAAATACAAAAGAAAAGCCACCCTGGCTTTAGGTGCTTTTATATTCATGACTTACAGATCTATAATTTTGTATCTTTTTAATATGCATGCTTTCCAGTTTTCCCCAGCTTACTTTTGACATCTTTACTTTTTTACTGGCATCTTTGACATTTTTACTTTTGACAAGAAAAAACCATCATCTCCTTTTCCCCTTTAATTCTTGCCATGGTTCTAGGACTAGGAAAGGTATAAAATAGGAAAGTGGCTTGCTGTCTACCTCCACTATTTTTCCTGCAGTAAGATGGTAGGTGCCCTCAGCACCTTCTGAACTCAGGCCCTCCTGTGTCAAATAATTCATTCAATGACTAGTATTCAACAATTGAACAAAAATTGGACAAAGAAACCAAAAAAGTGAACGTTGATAAATAGCACATTCATCTACTAGTACTGAGCCAGCTCTAATTAAATCATACCACTTTTGTGCAGACAAAGTACAGATCTTTTCCCTCTTGCCACTGACCCAGCTGCTATACTTTTGAAACCCCCTCAATGTTTACATGAACTGAGAAACGGAAAGCAAAACACTTTCTAAAGCTAACTTCAGAGAATAGCGAAGTGACGCTTTTTTTGGCGCTAGACGATTTAACACTGCCTTTTCTCTCATGATTTCCTTTAATGGTTCCAGTCAATTACATTTCTATAGTTAACAGTTTGGACTCCTAGAAGAGCAAACAAAGTCCTTTCTTATTCTTCATCACCTTTTTGACGATGAGGTCTTCAGGGTAGGGACTGTCCTGATATCTCTGTCTGTCACAGTACACAGCAAAATGGAATTCTGATTCTAATTACAGCCTTTGGGCACTACCAAAATATCAGTGTTTAATAAATAACAATTGTGTGTTTCATTTTATTCTGTTGTTTGGAAGAGACATACGAACATGATATTGCCCACAAAGGCTCTGTTTCCAGAAACTAGGAGCATTAAGCCTGTTATCCTGGCTAAATTCCAATAGTTAATTACATTCTGCGTACTATAACTCCTCTGTCACTTTAATTAGATATGGCCTAGCCATGCACTGTTTTGTGGTCTTGCAAGTAATAATGGCTTCCATCTCCTGCAGTGGAGTCACCTGCGTTTCACTAGTGAGTTAAGCAATGTGATCCACATTTCCCAAGGAAGCACAATAAAAAATGTTGTCATTGTCAAACAAAACAACACTGAGCTAGCATAATCCTCTAGGACTTCCAGTGCAGTTTTGTGAACAGTTGTCATTTTCCATTGTAAACTCATCAGAGTAAGGACTGTTTCTTCCTTCCTACCTTGAAGAGTTCAAAGCACGCTATCAGCACTTACATAATGAAGCAACAATATAAAAGTATACAAGATCTGCTGAGGCTTGGTAAAAACCCTATATAAATCACTTAAGGGCCCACTCCTGAAAACACTTATGCGCATGCTTCACTTTAATGTGTTAACTTCAGTGACTCTACTCATGTGTTGAAAATGAAGCATGTGTGCTTGCCAGATTGGGGCCTAAACGACGATCACAGGAATTTCATTAGAATGTGTCTTCTTTTCTATGCAGTTGGCACACAGTTAGCACTGCGGCTAGGAGATTTTTATATATACTGTGGTGGCTTCTCGAAACATGCAATTTATAATCTTAAAATCATATAGAATGCTCTCCTCAGACACATCATTGTAAGAGAAACTTCCAGATAGGAATGGTTAGAACAGCTCCTGCTAGCATAGGCCAGTGGAAAGCTTTCATAAGTGCTGCCATAGTGGGTCAGCCCATGGTCCATATTGCTCCTCTTCTGTCTCTGACAGGGGCCCATACCAGAGCAGGGGAGGCGTGTACAGAACATGCAATTATGGAGTGCTCAATCTGTCTTCCACTCCTGGCTTCTGGCAGTCAAAGGTTTAGGGTCGCCCCAAGCGTGGGATTGCATCTCTGAACATCTTGGCTAGCAGCCATTGATGGGCCTCCCATCCATGATATATCCAATTCTCTTTTGAACTCAGTTGTGCTGAGTTCCACAGGTTAGCTGTGCATTGTGGGGAAAAATACTTCCTTTTGTTTTTATTAAACTGGTTGCCTATTAATTTCATTGGGTGCCCTTTGGTTTTTGTATTGTGTGACAGGGTAAATAACACTTCTCTAGTCATGTTTTTTGGCACCATTCATGATTTTATAGACCTCTATTATATCCCTCCTTAGTCATCTCTTGTCTAAGCTGAATAGCCCTAATCTTTTTTAGTTTCTATCATATGAAGCCATTCAATATCCTTGATGATCTTTGATGCCCTTATCTGAACCGTTTTCAGTTCCACCGTATCCTTTTTAAGATAAGGTGACCAGAACTGAACACAGTATCCAAGGTTTTATATTGGATTTATATTTTCTATCCCTTTTCTAATAGTTCCTAACATACTGTTAGCCTTTTTGGCTGCTGCTGCGCATTGAACTAAAGTTTTCAGAGAACTGACTCCATGATCTTTTTCTTTGGTGGTAACAGCAAATTTAGAACCCTTCACTGTAGATAGAAAAGGAGTACTTGTGGCACCTTAGAGACTAACCAATTTATTTGAGCATTTAGGATTAACTTCTTCCAATGTGTATTACTTTGCATTTATCAACATTAAACTTCATCTGCCACTTTGTTGCCCACTCACAAAGTTTTGTGAGGTTGGTCTAACTTTTTGGTCTCTGCTTTGTCCTTAACTGTCTTGAATAATTTTGCATCATCTGCAGATTTTGCAACCTCACTATTCACTCCCCTTTCTAGCTCATTAATAACTATGTCAAACAGCACTGGTCCTGGTACAGATTCTTGGAGATCCCCTCTCTCTCCATTGTGAAAATTGACCATTTATTCCTACTTTTTGTTTCCTGTCTTTTCACCAGTTACCATAGATGCTGGAACTAGGGGTGCTGCAACACTGTCTGGCTTGAAGTAGTAATAACCACCCAAATAGATTATTTCAGCCTTTAGCACCTGTACTATAAAAATTGTTTCAACTCCACTGCCAGTTACTAATCCAGGAGAGGATCTTCCCTGTTAATCCATGACTGCTTAGTTTGCTTAAGAGCCTTTGGTAAGGGACCTTATCAAATGCTTTCTGAAAATCCAAGTACATATGTCAAGTGGATCAACCTTATCCCTGTTTGTTGACTCCATCAAACATTCTAATAGATTGGTGAGGCATGACTTCCCTATATAAAAGTTGTGTTGACTGTGCACCAACAAATTGTGTTTATCTAGCTGTCATGTTTCCTTTAGCTTACCTGATAAAATGCGTGCCTGTGGAACATGGGTTTCAATTTGAGTCCCAGAGTGATGTCTGCGTAATAGTACGCACCTCTAATTAGCTAAATTTACTCACAATGTCTGGCCAGCAGAGGCCACAATGTCTGTAATAATTCCTTCAGTTGTTATAACTTTCGTTTTTCTACGTGCAGTTTACTGTGGATAGTGTGCACTAATACCATTCATGGGTATATGTTATTGTAATATTGTTATTTTTGTCCCATCACAAATATTAACATCCTCTTGGGTAGGTTAAATTACCTTGTCTCTTTGGCTTTTGCCTCTAATAATATCCAAGCTCTGGTGTTTGCTTCCTCATCTTTTAATATCAGATTTGATGCATTTTATTTTACACTAATTGAAAACTTTTCAATTAGTGTGAAATAAAATTCACTATATTGCTATTGATGAAATGCTCTTGATTTATTGTAAACTACTAGATATTTCATATGAATAGAACCACTATAGATATTAATCCAATTTCTATTGTACTGGACTATGGACATCATATGCCAGTAAGTGCATTATGAAATTGAGCTCAGTTGAATGAGTTCTGTTTTGAAAGTGCTAGTAAACAGGTGGTTTTCATCACAGGACTCAGATAATTTGTTTACATCTGCTTTCTTCTTGGCAACACACACATAAAAGTTAACATTTGTTTCATGGCAAAGATGAAATTCTTTTTGGATTGCAGCTTGTTTCTTATGTTCCTGATTTTGGAGGGAGACTGACGGATGAGTTAATACTTCTCTGGTACAAAACCAGCTGAGTGTCTGAAGAGACATGCCAGGTACCTGCTTCTCATTTGGTAGGGCAAGAGGGAGATTAGCAACATTAAAATAACCAAGCCCAGATTAGTGAGCTAGTGGAAGTGGCTCTTAAGCCTGAGGGATCAGACTTCTCCTGATTTAATGATAACACTAGGGTTTATTAAAAATAACTTTCTTCCCACTTCACAGGGCCAGTCTCTGTGTTATATTACAAAAGAAGAAACAACAAATCTCTACCATATTGTCAGAGATGATTGAATAGATGGTAATAGCTTCATTGTTAGAAATAAATCCATAAAAAATTTAATATCTTTGTGCAAAAGAGTAAAGAAAGGTATTATCAGGATTTTTTTCAATTGTTACTCCTTTTTGACCTAAACAGTTAGCCAAAATTCATGGCCCTGTACAGTGATGAGCTGCCAAAATCTTAACAACTGGTTCCCTATAAACAGTTCTGATTTAAGGGGTGTGCCCCAGTATGTATTTTTTCTACCAACAGGGTTATCATACGTCCGTATTTTCCTGGGAGGAAGTTTTAAAATTTAAAAATGCCTCCCGGACGGCGACTTAAGAACCAAAAAGCCTGACCTGTCTAGGAAAATACGGATGTATGTTAACCCTGCCTAAAGTTCTTTTTCAAAAAGATGGGCCTGAACTAGAAATGAGCTCCGTTTCACATGTGTGGGTCCCCACCACTCCCTGGGGGTGTGCTAGGGTGACCAGATGTCCCGATTTTATAGGGACAGTCCTGATTTTGGGGTCTTTTTCTTATATAGGCTCCTATTACCCCCCACCCCCTGTCCTGATTTTTCACACTTGCTGTCTGGTCACCCTAGGGTGTGCACCTGTGTGGGTCCCAGCTGCTCCCTGCCCCCCTCATTGAAGCAGGTGTGCAGGGTTACTGCCCTGGGAACTGCAGGGCACCAGTGGACGTGGGGCCAGCTGCAGACAGGGACGTGGGCATGGCTAGCTGGAGGCAGGGGGTGCGGGGCTGGCTGCGGGCAGGGCAGGGGGTGCGGGGCTGGCTGGAGGCAAGGAGGTGGCTGGACAGGGGCTGGCTGCAGGCAGGGCAGGGGGTGCGTGTGGCAGGGGTTGGCTGGATACAGGGCAGGGGGTGCAGCAGGTGCTGGCTGCAGGCAGGGGATGCAGGGCTGCCTGGAGACAGGGCAGGGGGTGCGTGCGGCAGGGGCTGGCTGCGGGCAGGGCAGGGGGTGCAGGGGTGGCTGGAGACAGGGACTGGCTGCAGGCGGGGGGGAGACGGGCTGGCTGTGGGCAGGGCAGGGGGTGCAGCAGGGGCTGGCTGCGGGCAGGGCAGGGGGTGAGGGGGTGGCTGGACACAGGGGCTGGCTGCAGGCAGGGGGTGGCTGGAGAAGGGCTGGTGTGGGCAGGGAAGGGGGTGCAGCAGGGGCTGGCTGCAGGCAGGGGGTGCAGGGGGTGGCTCGAGGCAGGGTCTGGCTGTGTGTAGGGTGGTGGGTACTCACGGGGAGAGCAGCAGGACGCAGCCCAGGCCCAGCAGAGCAGCCGGGGACCCACCAGGCAGCAGCGGGAGCCCCAGAGCCAGGGGTCAGGGGAACAGCGGCAGCATCAGGGCTTGTCCTCAGGGCCAGGCAGCAGCCCACGTCTCCCGCAGCGCAGCGCCCCCGGCAGCCGGAGGAGGAATTACATCACTTCCCGGCCAGAGCCCATCAAAGCCTCAGCGCCCCCTGCAGGGAAGCGGGTTAACAACTGGTTCTAAAACTGCTTCAAAATTTAACAACCGGTTTGAGCGAACCGACTCCAGCTCACCACTGGCCCTGTAGGATGTTTCCATTAGGAGGAGAAATTGATGATGGAGTCAGGGATTTCCTTGTTGCAATGCTGCTTATTTACAAATGTAACCCTTCTGCCCGTCAGAGTTGGCAGCAACAAGTTGCCAGGTTCAGTATCTAGGGGATCCATTCCAATAACACAATGCAAAACCGGCTCGAGCCCCCACCCAGTGACCTGGGACAAATATATACCACCCCTGCTGGGCACCTCCAAGAGACAATACTTCCCCTCTCGCAAGCACAGAGTCTGAGTGTAGCAAAAAGCTTTTTAATAACAGAGAGAAACAATGTGTCATTATGCTGCGGAAACACCACCAACAGGATTCATAACACAACCCATGAGCAAAAACCCCACCCCAAGCAAATTGGGGCGTGTCCTTTCCCTTTGGTTCTTGAGTCCAGCAACCCCAAATCACCCAAAGTCCCAAAAGTCCAACAACCCAAAAGTCTCTGTCCCTGGTCAGGGCAGCCCCAGAGTTTGAAAGTTTATCTGCAGAGTTTTACCTCCCAACCTGGGTGGAGATGGGGGGGAGTTTAAGGAGCACCTTACATGGTCCAAAGCTGATTGCCCCACCTCTCCATGGGGCTCTGCTCTGCCAGCCGCTCCCATGAGCTGCTTCAGGCATCCGACAAACTGCTCTGCTCCAAGAGCTGCTCTGCTCTGCCAGCCGTCCTGCAAACTACTTCACAATATATCTTCAGGCTCCGCCACTACTTAACACAACACTCAGTGATTTCAGCTTGTAGTAAGCTTAGCTCTTTTGTTATTTCAGTAGTAGGGGAGCCTCAGTGGTGGTACACCATTAGCCCAAAGTGAATTCAGCTCAGCAGCCTGTAACTAGACTTCTAATAGAACCAAAATTAGCTCTGATATTCCACAGTGGAGAGAGGAGGAAGTGCAATTAGCATGTAGAGGCCCATACCACCAAGTATTAATACCTGTCTCCAACCTCTCTCCCTTCACTGGGTTTTGGAACCTTGCCTAGCGAGTGCTGCTTAGTTGATGGTAAGTCCCTCCATCATAACAAAAGGCCAAGTACAGTTCCACCATCCTTGATTCACATAATCAGGATAATAACAGTTTATTCCTGCCCCAATAACAGAGAAACTGGGGCTTCTACAGCAGCCAAAGTGACCATCTAGGCAGGGTGGGTGTGACTATGCAAATGAGATCAGCCCCTGAAGTTCTTTTCCACAACCCACCATGACTCGCCACCAGATGTCAGGGTAGAGCTCATCCTGACTCTGCTTACACAAAGAACGTACAAAGTCCTTTTTCTCTGAACACAGTAGGAATCAAACAAAGGAGACTGTTCTCTGTTCACAGCTCCAACCCTCCTTTCAGCCAGCACCATACATAAAAAGCCTCTATTTTGACATTTTCTCAGTGCCACGCTCCCAGTGCTTTTTCTAGCTGTCGTCTTGGTTTTGTGGTTGTTCTGTGTGTCTGTTTCCATGGTGTTTCTCACTGCTTCTCTCAAAACACACCAGACACACCCAGCTCCACCAATCAATGAGCTAGCCCCTGTATTTGTTATATCAATCCTCAAGGAAACTCTTTGGGCCACATGGTTCCGTTTCTATTTAAGCCTTGCTAGGTGCCTGTGTTTTGAGTGATGCACATATTGTTTCAGCTGTTTGTCTTCCAAATGCAAAAGCCTCATATCTTGGAAAACTAATGTCACAGGTTGGATTAAATCTCATTGAAGCTGGTAGGTCTGCCTTTCAGGACAGGTATAAAAATCAATTGAGCTCCTTTATGGAACCAATGTCCCATGCCCAAAAGGCATGCAGCCTAAGGTGTTGATCCCTGTGGGATCCACATGGGTGCAGAAATCCCTGGTAGCAGATTTTATTGTAGGATCAGGCCCTAAATGGACAACGTAATAGTAAGTAGTGTAAATAAAGGTGAGATTTAAAACATCATGTTAATGCCATGATTTTGTATGTATTATTTTTTATTTCTTTTGTTTTTTTTTATTTTATGCTCATGAGGAACCCTGTTCACCTTTGCTCAGTTACTAACTAATCCTTGTTCAACACAATGCCACATGTTGAGAATATAACAGTGGGTCAATACGGAACATTATAATACAGCTTGTGTTACAGTGTAATTAACGTTCTGGTCAGTGTTTATATTCTAGAAACTAATATTTTACTTGATTAAATTAATTTCTAGATTCTTATCTTTGGTTCGTATTGATTTTGGTATCCTGATGCTGACATTGTAGATTTAGTTACATAATAAAAGCTCTCTGAAAGTGATTCTCAGTAATCTAGTTCACATCATTCCTAGACCCCAATTCAGTCTATCTCACCATATAGTGTAGTAAGCCTCCAGCTGATGGGGAGTGGAGGACAATGGACATATTAATGTAAATCAGGTGTAACTCCACTAAAGGCCATGGAGTTACATCAGTCTAAAGTACAGTCTGGGTTCAGAATCAGGCTCATTGTGGGTATATTTTAATTGGGTATTGTAGTTATGGTTAAAGCTTTTCTTCTGCTTTTGGCACAAATTGTAAATAAACCTGAAATTATGTTAAGCCAGTTGCATTCAGACAGTAAGATAAATAGTAATCAGAGGAAATGAAAGCAGTTGTTGTATTTCACTGGAATCCATTAACAAAAAATCATATTTTAAAATTATCTTTTTTATGCCAAAAACATCACATCAAATGCAAAGCAGGCAGTGTGCCTGTTTGGCTTAGATTTTAACAATCTTCATCAAGTAAACAAAAGCAGCCCATGCTTTGGTAACTTGCTTTTTATTCTTAATAATACTCTTGCTTTCTTACCTTTGTCTCCACAGGGCATGTTTTAATTTTTTACCTTTTTCACCAACTGTTGGTCTCTTTTGAGTGACACTGTCAATCCAATCCAACACCTTTCCGTATGTTAAAAAAGGCCAAATTAGAAAAAAAGTTTGGCTATATAAAAAGGTGACTTCTATAAAATCAGCATCTCTGAAAGGAGTTAGTCTCTGAAATGGTCCAATTAAAAAAGGCACAATTTGTGCTAATTGTTCCACTACCTGCTAAGGTTCATGAATCATGGGAGTTCTGAGTTAGAAAAAACATTTTCATGTTGTCTTGCTTTACTCTTTCTTTTCAAAAAACTCTTTTCTAAATTGACTGTCTAAGGATCAACATCATGGCAAATCCTAAAGTGAACTAGCCTCCTGGAAGATCAAACACCATCTGGATCGATCTCTAGCTAGATACAGTACTTAAGGTGGTCTGGCTGGATGTTCAATTTATGTCCATCATTGGCAAAGTGATCATGCCACTGAAGTTTTGGTGACTAGGTGATCTCTGGCCAAATAGTGGCATTCCTTGGTAAACACACTTCATAATTCATTGGTCTTCCATTCTAACAACATGTCCATACCACAAAAGCAACTTAAATTGAATCAGTGCTGATGGAGGCAGCTGCTGGGTCCAACTACAAATATCTTCATTTCTGATCTTGCCTCAGGATGTCACACCTTTGTTATGGATTTACAAACCTTGCAGAGACTGGTTCTTGTACAAAACATGTTCACTTGGAAGGGTATGTTCTACAGAACCCAAAGCTCCAAAGGGAAATCTATACTTGCTTCAACTCCCAGTATCTTCTCAGAACCCCCAAGCTGCCCTCTTCCCTCTAGGCTTCAAGGATCTACCCACTTTCTATCAGATGTCTTCTGGGGGACCAGTGGCCTGATCATGGGGCAAGATTTGGCCCACTTTTCAAAAACTGCCTTTAAATTTGAGTCAGTCATTTTCCATCCAAAATCATTAATTCTCCCAACACCCACTAGCATACAAACTAAGTAGTTCAGTATCTAGCTACGTGATATTTTGGCATATACGTTGCTTGTGCATGCTAATTTGGGGGTGGAATTGGGGCCCTTTAAAAATCAGCCCCACACTTGGTAAGCCTGAAGTGTAATTCACAGAAACTAAGCAAAGTTTATGCTATTAAATGGTCTTTTATCATGTTAAGGTGAATTAACAAAGCCCAAGGTTCACATTGCTTTAAAATTTGCAAGATAAAAGCTTTTGTGAACATTAGACTTTTCCATGGATGTTTTATGAACCCGTAATCACAGATTTTTGCAGAGCTCTCTATACTGTTACCACAAATTAAACTGGACTTCAGGATCAGATTTTGTTTGTTTCTCTTTCTTTGCTGTTTTTTGGAGGGGACCATTACTAACTGTTTGGCTGCTTGTTTAATGTTTCATTTTTATTATCAATTGCTTTTTATTTAAAAAGCTTCATGTTTTTTTTTAAATCTAAAAATAACAGTTTAATTGTGAAACCTTTTTTCAAAAGCAGATCTGTTTGAACAAAAAGTGGAAGGAATAGGAGTGAGAGTCTCACCCCGATTCTGGCCCATTTATTGCTGGGTAAAGGCCAGAGTGATGTAAAGAAGCTGCAGAACATAGGGCTTCAGAGGTGCTGGGCAGTGCCAACTCCCCTAGTAAGCTGGGGACAGGCTGCAATAACTTAAACAGCCTCCCAGAGCTGTTGTAGCTACCCTGGAGGCTGCTTCAGTCCCCTATGCAACCCAGAATCAGCCTAGGATGAGGTGGGCCTCTCTATGAGTTTGTGTTGCTTCTCCTGCAGCTAGAAATCTCACCCTATGTGTGTGTGCACACGGGTATCTCATGTCAACTCCTCAGAAATACTGAGTCCAATCAGGTTACAGCAAATACTTACTTTAAAGATTCTGCTACACTTACTCCCACTTCGCAGTATCTCACTCAGCAATTAGTCCACTTCATAATTTTTTTCTCATAATTCAAAGGATTTCCTCAATCACCTATCCTTTCAGCTATTTATCCAAGTTTTTGGATCATGTCTATTGCCCTAATATTACCCCCATCAGTTTTGTTCCATACGCTCTGCCAAAGAAAAGAAAAGAAAAGAAAAGAAAAGAAAAGAAAAGAAACAGAGCAAGCACTGAAATTTTCAGGCCAAATAGTAAAATTTCAAACAATTCTGAGTGGAAACAGGGTGTTATAATAATGGTAGCAACTATAAGAATTTTATTTGAGTTTAAATGCTTCAAAGACAATTAAAACACTGAATGTGTTGTGAAACACAAAGCTAATGAAATTACATTATCAGTCTGAAATTATATCCGTGTAATAGAATTATTCTATTTTATATAGGTTCTTAGACCACACTCATCACCGTAAGTGTGATTGCCTTCTGGTAATACATTATGCAAACAGATTGTGAAACTCTGTTTGAAGAAATAAGCAAGTTACTTGGGGACAGAGTCTAACACGGTCATGCATGAGGCCCAAGTAGTCCCAACTGTAGTCAATGGAACTAGTTGCAGAGAAAGGTGCAATCCCCTAGGGGATGTCACAATTATTTTATTAAATCAAGCAATGGTCAACACAAAATATTGAAGGCTGTAGCCTATGATCTAGCAGAACGAGGTATGCCAAAGCACAATTCAACTAGAAACATGCATAATGAAACTTAGTATACAATTGTTGTTTCAAATGATATTAATGGCACTAGAGCTACTGAATTATCTGGGATTGCAGTTGAAAATGAAAAAGCATAAATAAAAGAATATATGTGTTTACACAGATATACAATTCTAAACAGAAAAGAACATTTTAGTTGAGCTGAAGTTGGACAAAGAAAATAAATCAAATTTAAAAAAATGAATTCATGACTAAAAAGGGGAATATAATAAAAGAAATTTGATCATATTGAACCTGCTGAGACAAACTTGGGTAAAACATATTCAAACCACGCTCTCTATGGGGTGAACAAATTTAGTTTGAAAATGTGAGTGAATATAGGTTTATGAAAGAAGGATTATGAGCATTGGCTTGACTCCAGAATAATGCAGGCAGGCACTGTAAAAATTTCCCATAAATCTCTGCCTATGCACCTTAATCCAGATCTGCACGACTTCTATTGCGTCAGTCCTGGGTTTCTCATAAGCAGAAACTGCCAATCATGCCAGACTGCATAGTGGGTTGGGA